>NC_133905.1:11473069-11773069 GCF_964199755.1 Larus michahellis | reverse complement strand
CATTAGCCTCGGGCAAAGCTGTTTCTGTGGGACCCTGGTCACAGGAGGGAGGCTTCTTCGGCAACGGGAGATGTCGGTTTTTGGGGAAATGGAAAATGTCATTGCCACGTGTCCCTGGGCTGGCTTTGCTGGTTTGGCACAGTCAGTAGATGGGGAAAATGCACTGTGTGAACCTGGGCAGTGAAATAGGTGGTGCAGGTTCACGTCCTCATCACGGGGACGTTGGCTGATGCAGCTGGTCTGTGGTAGGGAGAGATGAGCCCAAGCCGGGTGCGCACGGCCCGAACCCCTGGGCCATGTCCCAGGGTGACCCAGGAGACAGAATTAAGGCAATACGCAGGGGTTTTGAGATGGCAGAGCTGCTGCCAAGGGCGCTGCCGGGCTGCATGGCCCAGCACAAACAGCATCCACCACACTTTTCGCCTCTCACACCCCGACCACGCTCCTTTTTGCCGCTTCCTCTCCCTCAGCCCCGTGCCATCCTCGTCCTCCTCTCCTTCCCTTCCTCCCCATCTGTGGTCTAGCGGCTTCTACCCAGATAATGAGCTGTTTGAGGGATGAAAAGCATCTTCCCAGCACTCAGCTAGGCACTGAGTCAGGCAGCCAACACCATCCTGCATTGCTGGGGGTTTGGTTTTGTTTGATCTTTACCATAAAAGCAACCAACTTGAATTCCTGGAATAATTAGCTGCCCTTTGCACTAGTGGCTCTTGAAAAGCGAGCTGGCAGAAGAACATAGCAGGGAGTAGGAGGGTGAGGTGGGTAATTTGTCCTTTGTAGCGGCTCGTCTTTAGGAGGTGATGCAGTAGGTCATGCTCTTCCCTCGAAAGCCAGGGCTTGGTGGGCGTGTTGAGCTGCCGAGGCCGCCAGGGCTTCCCTGCCTGTCTCCTGCCCACACCCACCTCCTCCTGCCCTGACCTGGGGTTTGCATGAACCTCTTGGTCAGAATAACGCAGCCAAGCCAGCGGTTACACCATTTGCAGTGCCCTGCGTGCAGGACTCACCCTGGTGACTGCTGTTTGTCACGGTCCCCTGCATTCAGCTAAAAGATGAACCCAAGATGCTGACGACTTAGTGATCATAAAGATTCCATGGCTTTTCCTGGGAAAAGCCCACATAGATCTAAGCTCCCCATTAACACTTTATTTTCTGCACCCTAAGAAAAAAAAGAAACCCACTACCAAGCCCAGGGGTGGTTTTTTTTTTCTTATCTAGTCCAGAGTTGTTCTTTAATGTGGGCATGTGAAGTCAAATGGTTGCCAGTTGTCACTCCAGATCTGGTTGTACCCCAGCCACAGCTAAAGTAATTCAGGAGAATGCAATTTACTAAGTGCTTTAGGATTCTCAGAAATGTAGAGTCACGAGAGGGACATTATAATTTTCTAAGTTCATACTTAAGAGAGTACTAAGTGAAGTTTCCATGTTGGCTCTGGTGAGGGGAAGTGTTTTGCAGCCATCCCCACAGGGTTCTTAATGCGTGCTTTTTGCTAACATGCCATTTCACTGGAATTTTCACCTTTCTGAGCAATCTTGCATACAGATGAAAGGGAGAAAAAGGAACTCAGTGGCACTCCAGGCCCTGGAGGCACCTCAGCTGTGCTCTGCTGGGAATACCCACCTTTTTGTGGCAGTGAAAGATAAAGCAGCATAAAGTACAGGGGAGAGGGGAAAAGTCAGAAATGCGAAAAGTAGGAAAGTAAGAGGAAAAAAACCTCATGGAGGACCTGAAAGCTGAGACAGATTAGAAAGTAGATGAGATCCTTCTGTGTATGTGTTCTGTGTGGTTTTGCCTTGGATAACTAACGTCCAGAGCATCGGAGGATGCTGGAGAGCCATGACGCTGCTAATCCCCCATTAGCAGTGGTGAATGCCCCATCCAGTGGGATGTACAGAAACGTGGTCCCACCTGCACTGTTGCCTCTACTTCCCTCCCTGCAGATCACACCCCCACATGCTGCCACACAGCTCAGACCTACCATAAATACCCTAAATGAACAGGAAAAAAGCTACAGCCATCACGCACCTCATGAAGACAGCGGAACAGAAAGAAGGTGTGGGATAAGGGACTTCAGGGGTGAAATTCCCAGTCTACTCTGGGAATTTGCAACACCCAGGATGTAAAACCCAAAACAACTGACTGTCATTTGTGGGTGTAATTCTTTCCTGACCCTAATATGCTAATAGGGGCAGGAGCACAACCTGCCCTGTATGCTCTTGCTGGCCACCACCACGTTCCAGCGAAGGACTAGAAAAGCAAAGCAACAGAACCAAAACAGAAACTAAACTGTGTGTTAAGGAGGAAAAAAATTTCCCCTGCTTGCTGCAGGCAATCCGAGGAGGCCGTGCAGCACGAGTACAGCACAGTAAATAAAAAGGGAACAAGCGACCTCTTCTTGGTCCCCTTGGAGATAGTGGGAAGCCAGGTATTGGCAGCATTGATAGTGCTCCCGCCGGTTTCCGTGATGGGGGGGGCACAGAGGAGACTTGTGTGGTGCTGGGGACGGTGGGGGAGGCAGGGGCACGTACATAGGCAGCACGGCCGGGGACGTGCAGGCACCAGGGTGGGCTGCAGGCATGGACCCTCTGAGGGTACAGGCGGAACTGGCAGGGACCAGAGGGACCCATGAGGGCCCTGGCAGGGAGGAAAAGTGGGCTGGTTTGTTTATTAAATACAGGCTTACTAAACATGCTCAGCATTGGTCTCGCCGGCTCCCGTTGAGGCATACGATAAATCGCCCGTCTCGGGTGGGAGCAGAGCTACAACGATGCCCTCCTGAATAACCCGCCTGCAGTTCTCATGTTTGGTAGATTTCTGTGGCTATGGAAGCGTTTCCATCTCCTTCCCCCATGGCCCAGTAAGTCCCATCTCAATGAAAAACTACTTCACTCAGTAGGTTCAAGCGTGCAGGGAAAGAGCGTGGCTCCACCAGCCAGTCCCCTACCCACAGCTTGCAGCTGCTCACCCATTTTGGCGTGCAAAGGAAAGATGTTTCCTCCCAAAAGCAATCAGGAGGAAGAAAAAAAGGTTGAAAGAATGTTTCCCCGAAGTCCAGCTAACTCCCCAAACCAATACTGCATCTTCTTGGCAAAAATTCTGCATTTTTTTAAAGACATATCTGAAAATTACAGAAAGGCATTGAGTCCCTGCCCATCACATAAATCCGCAGCTCCCGCTGAATCATGCAGAATTGTTCTGCCCTGTGACTTTGCAAATGCAGTCACACGAATGTCTATAAGTCTAAATAAAATCTGTGTACAAGTCAAAGGAGTAATTTTTCATGAGCAACTAGAAAGAATTAGTTTTGGTTGTATGTTTGCAGCTTTTTCTTGTTCTACCGCTGTTTCATGAGGAGACTCTGTAATATTCCACTTCAATCCCTCTGAGCTGATGGGAGAACGTGTACTTCGCAATCAAAATGATTCATGCGGTTACATGATCCAGTGCGGCGTAAGGGAGTAAGAATCCCTAATCTAGAACATTAGCACTTATCTGTTAAACGCTCTTTTTTAACATACTGCAGAACCATCATCTTCTTCCTTACATAAGGTTCTTCACGGACTACTATGACAACGGCAGAACTGAAAAGCAGCGTAATGAGACACAAGGAGCACTAGGAACATACCGCTACAACAGCAGCTCATTACACTTATTCTTATCTGACCTCAGAAATACAAACACTTTGAGCTGCTTTTTACTGTTGCTAAAGAATTTCGCATATCTCTTTCATTTTTATTAGTGCATTCACAAGGCTGTTTCTGTTTATACACCGATAGTTGACGCGGTCTGCAAGGATATAGAACTAAGAATAGAACTGTGTGGCTAATTGTATGGGGTGAGAATATTCCTGAAATCATGCCAGAAACTTTACTAAGTTTGTTGATCTATTGGAAAGGGCTCGGAGATGAGCTACCAGAGTAATTTGATGGTGACAAAAATGCAGTGAGAGAGTAGGAGGGTTTGGTGTTAATAAACAGGTGTCATAGAATTTGTTCCCAGCTTATAATTACATGCAGAAGGTGAAAATTCCTGCTATTAGAGGGCATAAGATCATCTGCTGGTCCAAATCCGTGAGATTTAAACAGGAAACGAGGTTTTAAGAGTTGGAGCAGTTTGCTGAGGGAAGCGGTGAATTCTTCGTTGGTTTAAGTCAATGCTTGATTTCTCTTGAGATATGTGCTAGTTTAAAACACGACTTATCTCTCTACATTCAGGATTCACTCATGAAATTTGTGGCTTGATTTAGTAGGAATTCAGAGTACAGTGCCTCTTCTAATCCTAAAATCTGCATGTCTCTCCAGGTATTTTTTTTTTAATCAATTGGTTTATTTGCTGTCAGGAGAGGCCAGACGTGCGCCTGAGGTGCAGGAATCATGACAAAAGACCGCTGCGGCTCCCTCTGAACTGTGGACGACGAGGGATCCCCTTTACGGTGACCGGTTCCTTGTTTCTTGTGCAGCTGGCCGCTGCGTGGCTGCGGGTGGACGTGCTGCCTCCTCGCCAGCATCCTACCCCAGGGCAGACGTGGGCTGACCTCTCGAGCTCGCCTGCAAGTTCACGCAAGCAGCAGCCTCACGGACATCTCCAAAGGCAACTCCAAGCGCGAGACTTGCGTAGGGCAGTCTGAGTTACCTTTTCATTTTCTGCACGTTGTACAATTACGCAAGCTGCGGTCTGTATCAGCTAGGATCATACTGGTGGGGGCCCAGACTTGCGAAGCAGCTTACGCTTCAGATCCTAGCTGGGTTTTACAGTCTCAGCAGGAGCTGCAGGTATGAAGCCTCCGTTCCTCAGCCAGCCCGTTGCTGGTAACTTGTGGAGGCATTGGTCAACTTCAGCCACATCAGAGAGGGAGGTAGAAAAAACTTGGAAGTAATTTACAAAAATCTTCGCAACTTAAAAAAACCCCATGAATGGCGGTTGGGTAAATGCTGGGGACCCAAGCTAATGCCAATACAAGCAGAAAGGGCTGCTTCTGCCTTCTGTACAATTCCCAAGACAGAGGACAAAAGATCAAGACGGGTCTTGGTCTGGTCGCCTGCGAAGGGGATGATTTGGGCCAACCTTTGCTTCACTGAATGTTAATTATTGACATTAAGCAGAAATGTCGGGTGAGAGAAGGAAGGCATCCCAACTCGGGTTACAGCTTAGAAATTAGGATATTCTTACATGAACTGTGTGTTCAGGTGATTCCAGGCACTGAAGACAACCGATTTGAGGTCTTCCATAACTTGGGTGAACTTCCACACCTGAACTACAAATCTATATAAGCGTCTGATATAGATGAGTATATTCTTCCTGTACGAGAGTCAGCAAACTTGCACCATTTTGCCGAATTCAGGCCTTTATTTGATACATAGTGTGAAAGATTAAACAAATTAGATACTGTCATTATTAAGAGAGTTTGTAGGACAAAAAGTTAATTGTCCTGTCTCCTATTCTATGCTTTTTCTAATTTTTTTAATAAGAAAATTGTCTTTTTAGATAGCTGAGGTATTCACATTCTTAGTCTTCAAAAATCTGTAAACTCAGTAGTGCATTATCACTTGAATGGGCCTAATAATTACTTGAATGCCTACTCATAGACAGTTCGCTTTCAGTAAAATTGAAGCTTTGAGAAGAACCAGAGAGAGCTACCAACCGCACTGAAAGCTAAAAATAGGTTTTTCACTCTGAGTTCTTAAAGCAACTGAGGACTTTTGGGTGATTGTTAACGTATTGTGTCAAATCTAAAGTACTGTGATTAATTTGGGATGATACAGCCCAATATTAGAGGTTTTATGGTAGAAGACGATGTTTAGTAGATCTGTGAAGGCGATCTAAAAACAGGACTTCCTGGGGAGAAGCCTAACGCTACCCAAGCCCAGCCAAAGCTGTAACTCCATCACAGCCTTGCTTACAGAGGACTGCGCTGGATCCTACTGCTGGGTGCTTTCACGTGGAAGGAAAACAGTTCTTATGAGGTAGATTCATTTATACTGGGATAGGATCGCAGATGTCAGTTGGCAAGGCATTTACGTGGAGGAACGGAGAAGATGTCTGTGTTAATTGTGATAATGCAAGAGAGAGGCTGGAAAGCTGCTTCTGCACTAGGCTGGGTTACACACTGTGCTGTCACTTGTGTCCCCAAGTGCACTCCGGGGCGTTTTTGGTATTGTACCAACAAAGGCAGAAAGAAATACTAAGAGAAATGTCACATGTTTCAGAATGAATTGGTTCAGTAAAAATCCAATTATGCAAAAAAGTTTTAAAAGTAAGAAAAGTAATATGAGGCTCTGCTTCAAAGTGGATCAGAAGAATAAAAGGGCTTCTGAAATTCTGGTGCATTTGTGAGATGGGCAATATGAAACGTTACATTTTCACATAAGACATACATAAGACACTTTGTGACTTTTCACTGCTTTTGTAGTTGAACAGTTATCTAGGAGGTAATGACATTGAAATTCAGAGATTCACCTCCGAAACTAACGTCTTTAAGAACAGCAATGATTTGACTGGATTTAACTTATTTTGCATTACAATTTTGTAATCACCTAAAGGCCATGTAAATGTGCAGGTTCTCTTCTAATAGCAAAGTAGTTCTAGTGCAAGTTGGTAGTAAGAATATTGGTGTTAGAGTGGATGTTAGTAATTCTATAGAATATTCATCCTAACATACAACGCTGACCTTCCAGGCTGATCGCTGGCAACCTTTCATAAATGGTACCTTTTTTGTAAAATGGCTTTTACAAGAAGTGACTGAGTCTACATAAAATTTTACAAACTACACAAAATTCTTACCTTGCCCCTTTTTATTTCCCCTCAATTTTGTTTTTGAAGGATCAGGAGGTTTAGAGCTGAAAATGATAATTTGTTTTTTGAAGTTCTGGGCACCTGGGGATTATGAAAATAATCATTCATCTTTTATATTCATTTTTAGTTTCTCGGATACAAATAAGAATTAAAACAAGCTAATGCCTTCATCTGGTTTAAACTGGCCACAGTTCAGGCCAGCCACGTAAGTTTACAAGAGCTAAGGATCCATCCCAGTAATTTTTAATATTTTCACGTCAAAGTTGGCTTATCCCAATTTGCTTTTAAAGAATCCGTGGACAAAAACTCTATTTATTCAGCCCATATTTGTCTTGAGTGCACTTTTAAGAAATAGCCGTAAGCACCCAAAAAGGACACGTTTGTAATGAAAACACCTCCAGACAGACGGAGCCCCCGAGGGGATGCCGCTAACGAATCGATCCGACAGCTCCTGCCTGGGACTGAGCCAAGCGGGAGCGTGCGAGGCGCTTGGTGCAGTACATGCTCCCCTTCAGCTGCGCTTAAATTCACCCCGGCCAGAGAATGAGACTGTTTGAGGAGTGAGGGAAATGTGGGCTCCACCCACAAAGGCTCAGCTTTCCTGTTTGGAGAAAGAGAATTTGAAAAATCTGAGAAAACAGGGACGTATGTGTGAGAAGGGGACACGCTGGAGCAGGGGCATGGCACGGAGGCACTGGAGGGATGGAAGTGGGGACAGAGAGGCAGGAAAAGGGACAGAAAGGGAGTTAGGAGGGAGAGGAATCACCGTCTTTATATATATATATAAAGTATATAGAGCTGGAAAAGTAAGGAAAATAAAATAGAGGTGAAAAACAGTGAGAGAGGGGCAAGGAAGGAAACTCTGCAGATGTTTTACTGGCTGTCACTGGGCTCTGATGTCCTGTCTCCACAGGGAACAGAGGTGCCCAAAGGTTAGTTGCTGAACTAACATTAGTTGCTGAACTAGCACTAGTTGCTGAACCTTGGTTTGTGTTAAATTTAAGTGGTGCACATCTAAAAAGAGGAGCTCACCAAGAGCTCAGGGGAGGTCATTCTCCCCCTTTCTCTGCCCTGGTGAGGCCACATCTGGAGCACTGTGTCTAGTTCTGCGCTCCCCAGTTCAGGAAAGACAGCGAACTGGTGGAGAGAGTCCAGCGGAGGGCAAGATGATGTTCAAGGGACTGGAGCATCTCTCTTATGAGGAAAGGCTGAGAGACCTGGGTCTGTTTAGCCTGGAGAAGGGAAGACTGAGAGGGGATCTCATCAATGCTGATCAATATCTAAAGGGCGGGTGGCAAGAGGATGGGGCCAGACTCTTTTCAGTGGTGCCCAGTGACAGGACAAGGGGCAATGGGCACAAACTGGAACACAGGAAATTCCATCTCAACATGAGGAAAAACTTCTTTACTTTGAGCATGCCAGAGCACTGGAACAGGCTCCAGAGAAGTTGTGGATTCTCCTTCTCTGGAGATATCCAAAACCCACCTGGACACGATACTGTGCAACCTGCTCCAGGTGAACCTGCCTTGGCAGGGGGGTTGGACTAGATGATCTCTGAAGGTCCCTTCCAGCCCCCACCACACTGTGATTACTTTTTTACTCAGCACAGGCACTTCTTGGGCTAAGTGCAGTCTGCAGGAACTGGGGTTGATTCAATTCATACAGTCTGCAGTGTAAATTTGCTTTGATGCTCCTCTGCCCCAGACAAGGTGAGGTGCAGCCTGCGTGTCCCCCCACCATGGCCATGTCCACAGCACTGCTAGGGCTCAGCGGAGGCCGGGTTGGGGGCTGCAGGCAGTTCCTCTTCATAGAGGAGTGTGGGGGCAACATCAAGGCTGGGACTGGCAGAACTGTTTGGGGCTGCTGCAGGCCAGGGAGCTTGAGGAGCACAGGCAGAGGGGACGTGGGCACTGGAGCCAAGACCAGCCTCCAGGCTGGCTCCAGCGGCTATGGGCTGCCTCTGAGCCACTGTGGGATGTGCTCTGGGATCCCCCCCACCTGCTGCAGGATCCCTCTGGACCTGCTGTGTGCTGCCCCCTGACCTGCTGTGGGATGCCGCCGTAGACCTGCTGCAGAATGTCCCCCAGACCCACTGAGGAATGTTCCCACCAATGCTGTAGAATGTCTGCCCCAGACCTCCTGTGGGACATCCTCCATACCTGCTGTGAGATGTCCCCAACATGCTATGGGATGTCCCCCCAGGCCTCCTGTGGGACATCCCCCATACCTGTTGCGGGATGTCCCCCAGCCAGCCCTGGGATGTCCCTCTAGACCTGCTCTGGGATGTCTTCAACGTGCTGGGGGATGTCCTCCCCAGACCTGCTGGGCGCTGCCCCCTACATTCGCTGGACGCCCCCCCAACCAGCCCTGGGACGTTCCCTGGGCTGCCATGGGATGCCCCCCACCGCCGCGGGCTGCCCCCCAGCCATCCACCAGCAGCTGCCCCCGCCGCCGCGAAGGCTCGTGCCGCGGCCGCGCACCTGGGCGCGGTGGGGTGCGCGCAGCGGTCCGCGGCCGCGGCGCTGCCAGGGCGGGGGTGACTCACGCTGCCGCCGCCGGCAGCCCCCGGCTTTATAACGGCTGGGGCGGCCGCCGCGCCCGGCTCCGCTGCGCCGCGCTGCGCCCGCGGGGAGCGCAGGGGCCGCGGGACGGCACCATGCGGAGCTTGCGCGGCGCGCCGCCGGGGCTCCTGCTGCTGTCGCTGCTGTCGCTGCTGGTGGCCGCGGGGCACGGAGCCGTCATCACCGGGGTGAGCGCCGCCGACCGGCACCGACGGCACCGACGGGACCCGCCGCGCCGGCAGCGGCCGCCGCAGGCGGGCGGGGGGTCGGCGGGAAAGCGGCGGGCTGGGGGGGTCCGCCGGGGGGAGCGGGGACAGGACTTGGAGGTCTGTCCGCGGTGAGCGATAGCGGGACGCGGGGGGATGAGTGGTGCCGGGGTATAGGGGAGGTCTCTCTGCCCTGAGGGGTGGCCGGAGCGGGGGGTCTCTCTGGGGTGGGCAGTGCCGGGACTCGGGCGTCTGTCCGGGATGAGTGAACTCCAGGACGTGGGGGTCTCTGTGGGGTGAGGGATGTCCGGAGCTGGGGGTGTCTCTGGGATAAGTGGTAAACCAGGACGGGGAAGGGAGGGCTGTGCCAGGGGATGAGAGATGCCAGGGCTTGGGAGTCTGTCTGGGACAAGTGACACCAGGATGTGGGGGTCCCTCTGGGGTGAGGGATGCCCGGAGCTGGGGGTCTCTCTGGACTAACTGATACCAGAGCTTGGCGGTCTCTCTAGGGTAAGGGATGCCGGGATATGGCGGGGTGTCTCTGTGGTGGGTGACACCAGGACTTGCGAGTCTCCGGGGTGAGGCGTGCCACGGTGTGGGGGACTGTCCCTCTGGGGTGAGGGATGCCTGGGCTCGGCAGGGGGGTGTCTTCAGGCTGGTCTGTGGGTGTGCAGAGGCTCCTGCTGCTTCTCCAGGGCTGGAGGCTGCCCCCCAATGCAGCCCCCAGCCCCGGATGCCCCCGAACCTGCCCTGGGAGGGCCGGGCTCGGTTGTGCACCCCGAGTTCCTCCAGCTCCTCCAGTCCTACCGCTTACAGGGCAGGCACCGGTATTGGCAGGCACCGGTATTGCAGTCATCGCAAAACGTGGCTTTTTTTTTCTTTTTTTCTTTTTTCTTTTTTTTTTTTTTTTGAGTATGACTGTGCTGCTTTTTTTCCTCAATAGCCACCCATTGCAAATGAGTCCTCGGTTGTTGTTGTTGTTGTTTTTAGGCTGGAGGTTTACTTTGCTTGGGGAAGATTTTTTTTCCAACGACGTTATTTAACCCAAAGTGTTGCATCACTCTTAAGTAAAATGATTTTTTTAGTGTTTGCTTTGGATTAATAACCCAGCACTTGCATTCCTTCGAGAGCTTACATGTCTTTTGTAACCATCAGAAGTTGTACTTGCAGCAGCACATTACTCCATGGCTGTCCAGGCCCCCCGTCCAGACTTCACTGAAGTCCATGAAACAGCTCGTAGGCATTTCTTAGGAGGTCAAATCAGTTCCCAGGACTGATTAATTTTCAGAGCAGAGAGTGTGAAGGAATTTTTTTCATATTTGAGAATTTCAAGTTCCTTTTAAGTAGAAATATTTCCAGCAATGGAGGAACAGTTTATATAAGTCTGTTATTCAAGTTGTGGCTACACCTTTAAAGCATAATTAATCTGTTAAATAGAGTAATTGTGAAGCGCTGAATAGTAGATCAAGGACAAAGTGGATTCAAAAAGTAAAAATAGATTAGAACTAGAAAATGTTACTTTATTAACTGTCACAGTGCATTTCTGCTTAAACCGCTTTGATGCATTTTTGGCTTCTGATGAACAGGAAGTCTCAGACCCTTTCTCAGAGCCCGAAAGGTGCTTTTCCGTTGCAATTTAACAACTTGATTCAAACCTTCCTCACTTCAGTGGTGGTCCATGTGCTGCCTTCAGTTGGCTTTGAGCTGGCATTTCACCTGGAACTTTTTCCTTGAGCTGAATTTTCCAAACTGTGCTTAAATGGGGTGCTGAAGAGGAACGTCCTTCCTGTTGTGTCCTGCGAACGTTAGGAGTGAGCGGTATGAATTACACGTTGGAGATAAGGTGTGGGCAGGAGCATTTGGCTTGAATATTTTCAAAACTTGTCATGCATTTTTGGAAAGGGAGCCTTAAAACGTTCTGCCAGATGCATATACGTGTGTGTGAGTTTTAAAAAGAAATTGTTCTGTGCGGGGTTTTAGATAGCCTCGCTGGCTAGGACATACTCAGACCTGTTCCGCGGCTGAGTGGTACTTCACTCCGGGACCGGTCCCACGCAGATGGATGGGGTTTGGGATACAACTGAGATAACAAGGGGGTCAGGATGACCGGTGGGGACTAGCAGAGCCTGTGACCCCAGCTGAACAGTGGACGCCAGCCTGCTGGTGGCAGCCAAAATCACTGGACCTGCAGTTTTTTGTGGCTAGGGCAAAAATTAGACCTTTAGAGGGCTTTTTTGGGGGGGAGGGTTGTGTGTAAGAGAGATGTCAGAAAGTAAATCTACTTGGCAGGCTGTAGTGGTAGTTTTGTGGCCATATTAGGCCTACAAGTAAATACTCTTTGTGTTTGGGCTCACCTGTAGCATAAATCTGCCTGCTTCGTTAAATGTGTGTTCAGGAGGAGCGCTAGTCTATTTAACAGCTTGAGACTAATGCAGCAGCTTTTTCCTAAATTACTGGCTGATCTGTAAATACATATTTTGGTCTGGCTTCTGCTGGTTGAACTAGTGTAATATTTACCCAGTAGAGTACAGTCTAACGGCATTTATCATGTAAATCCCAAGGTAAGATCTGTAAGATTTTTTCCTCGAGCGAATGTTTGCTCTGAAACACAGTCTTCCCCAGAGCCGTTTTCACCTTTTATGTACATTTTTTTACAAGTTGCCTGTTTATGTACTGCTGACCGGCGCCTTTGGTCTCTCACTTCTGCTGTCAGACATTAGAAGAGCAGTGGGTTAATTAAGCTTACCTTTGGGATGTAATCAGAACCTTTAACTAATGGAATTTCTCATACAAGAAAGGAGACTGTTTTTTGCATTAAATTCATATAATAAAAAGTCTGATAAGCTTTTGGCTAAAAAATGAGCAAAAGATGTGCAGTAACCTGTTTCCAAACCCTAACACGTCAATTGCTCTTCATGGTTTCTGGTTTTCAAAACATACCCAACAGTTTGCATTTTGATTTGTGCTTATCTAAGCTGTACTGGGTAAGCGGCTGAAATATTTTTCCACCCCTTGCAGGGGGAATGCTACCACAGTATCATTTTCTTGGATGCATACTCTTTATGCAATGCTTTTTCTATTACACATTTAAGACCTCTTTTAGTTACATGTAATTCTAGATAAGAACCACAGAATCCGTATTTAAACTTCTATTTTAGCTACGTCCACTTGGACTTGTCTAATAAACCTATCATGCAGTCTTGCATTTGCAAAGGCACTCAACCATAAAATATTATCATAAGAAACTAGAAGGAATAGTTACTTAAAAGTCTTCAAATTAACGGATAATTTCCTATCTTGGCTTCTCCGCAGACAGGATTCCTGACTGTTTGGTGCGCTTGGTCCTTCCACTTGCCGGAGCTCACTCAGGCTCCGCTCTGGGAAAGGGGAGTGGGATGTGCCATTGGATGTGCCATGGTCCATCAGTGCTCAGAATTTGGGACTATAAATCACTGACAGTCCTGGATTTGGCCCTGAGCAGCTCCATATGTGGACATGGCTTTAAACATCCTGGGCTCAACTCTGAAACGTGCCAGGAGCCTGTATGTTCAGATCCATGGGAGATAAAAGTATTGCAAATCAGCCTTAAATCTAGTTATTCAGCCTTAATGAGCCATGATAGCTTATGGGGTGTCAGAGGCAGCTCGTGAGCACCAGATCTGTCCTATTTCTGGAATATATTAATTATTCACTTTGTTTGCCTCCTGCTGTGTTGAACTCCAGGCCTGCGACCGGGACCAGCAGTGCGGAGGAGGGATGTGCTGTGCCGTTAGCCTCTGGATCCGCAGCCTGCGAATGTGCACGCCGATGGGAAATTTGGGAGAGGAGTGCCATCCTTTGAGTCACCGAGTGAGTACGTCACCGGGGGGGCTGTGGGACCAGAGCTGGCAGGGCAGAAAGGAATAGGAATATACCGCGTTGTGCATCACATTGCATAAAAACTATACGTGGTGAAAAGGCGGGGAAACATCCCGTGCGTTACAATACCCGGCCATTTGCATGTGTATGGAAATAGCGCTGAAGGTACCTACATAAGGAAATACATTACTGTCAGAATTATGCTGAAGACAATCGGAGGATGAAAGTAATACACGCTTTTCGGTTTGTTTTCTTATTAGTTTGTTGTTGTTTCGCTTCATTACACGATCCGAACCAGCCTGAGCAGTTCCCAAGCCCAGCCCTGCCTACGTGTGCGAGCAGGAGCGTAGCAAACACCACCGACCTCGGTGGAACTGGACAAGATCCCATCACGAGCATAAAAACGTCACCAGCCGGTGTTGGGACACCTGGTGCATCACTGCAGCACGGTCCCGGCCACCAAACAGCGATGTCCAGTTGTGCTCCAGAGGCTGGGAGCCACTGGTGCCTTCAAAAGCCGCTGAGAAAGTGTTGGTACACGCTTGTACTTAAGAAAACTCACAGCAGGCTCTCTTTGCTTCTATTCTACCTATTGATTTTGAATATGTATGTATGTATAGATATATACACACACATATATAACATTAGTTACATATTAGTACATTATTATATGATACACTATGCTATTAATATTATACGATACACTATGCTATTAACAAATAGATTTATTTAAGGATATGTAATTCTGCACTATGAAAAAGACTGCTTATTTATAAATAATACAGTCTGTATACAAAAGATTGAATGGGATGTTACCAAGGAGCTTGAGAACCTGGCGGCCTTCAGAGCCGTCCTCAGGGAAGAGTATGGCCCAAGAGTCATCACCTGTGAATAAATTTAGATTATAAATGTGCAACTAGTTAGCGGCCTCACTCACTGTCTCATCCAAGGCCTGGCTTCTCAGCTCAGTACCTATCATTTATTTTCTCAGTTTTTGGAAGTTCAAGGATCCGTTCTATTACAGTTAAATTTTTAAATCTGCTGTGATATTTGGGACCAAATTCTGTTTTTTACTATATAATGCAGCAGGTTTTTCTTGTAAGGGCTCTTTACATTAACAGGGGTTACAGGATAAAAGAAGCTGTCTTGTAGGGGGTTTTATGAGCTTATTGCTGTTGGGCAATAATTTATACTGCCTGATGTATTTTAATCTAATTGCCTGCATAATTACAATCAGAGAAGACACCTGTCCACCCCAGACTTACAGTCATGGTCACTGATGTTTATAAGCTTTACGAGGTTAATTTTAGATTTAGATTCCTCACCCCACTGCTCTTCATGACAAACACAAAGCAAATTGTTTTACTGCAGCATGTGAAATTAGGTATTTTTAAGGATGGAGAATTTGCTCAGCGGTTCCTGTCCCATAAATATTTGGGTAGGGGACAACTGGGAAACTAATTGCCCTCAGCACCACATCCTCTCATTTGCAGGTCAGGTACAAAGCAGGCACCACCATGGCCATGCCACAGCTTGGAGATACCCTGGAGGAGATGGCTGGCCCTTGGGTTTCCACCTTCTAGTTTCCTTCTCAGCAACTAGATGGTGTTGGCTTGATGCCGTGAACAGTCTCGGTTGGCGTTGCAGAGGTAGGGTTTGCAGGCAGGGAAGCAGGGTTTGCCCACAGGGCCAGGCAGGTGCGGCTTGGTGGGTCAGAAGACAGAGTTGGTAACACCGGGGGGTTGCTTCGCTGCCTCTGTGCACCTTGCACATAACCCCTCACCTCTCTCCCAGGAGCTCCCTTGTTTCCTTTTCACCTCCAAACCCCCATTGACCCGTGCTCCTTAAAACCTGGTGCTGGCATGGGCGAAGCACGCACCGGCTCAGCCGGCATAGCCAGCGTGCAGAGCTGTCACCTGCTGTCCCCAGCCTGCTGCGTTATTAAGCCACATCTTCAGTGTGGGAGTCCCGCTGAAAGGAACATTTCCTTGCAGTGAATGTAACGTTTTGAATAAATCATTTGCGCTGTCGGGGGGCTGAGAGGTACCTCTGAGTCAGCCTTTACCAGTCTGAGGAGCTCAGATTTTCGGCTTTTCTGCAGCGCTGTGTGTGGGCACCTGAGCACTGTGATTCCCACGGGGAGTCCCCAGCACTCGTGGTTGGTGGCCTCTCCGCTTGTGCCGGGACAGAGGGGCTGTGCTGGATGGCACAGGGAAGTCCACAGCGTCCCTCGCCCTAGGGCTGCTCTTGAGACAATGCTGGGCAGGGGTCCGGCACTGGCCCAGGGTGTTGTGAGCCCCCTGCTTGTCCCCTGTGCCTGGCAGGATGCCACTGGAGTCAGGCAGGTCCTTGGCATGACGCACGGGGAAATGTGTGGGACATTCTCCCTTCGACTTTCTTAAAGAGAAAAATTGCACGCTGACACAAAGCAATCTCAGGATATTGAAATTGCAGGCTCAAAAGGCCCAGAAATCAGGAAATGAGGGAATTAGGGCTGCTGCCCAGCTGGCAGCAGTGGCTTTGTGCCTCTGTACTTCCCTCACTGCATCCCGATGGATGCTCAGGGCATGCTGCTGGCCGGCAGGACCACAGCTCCTGGCCATGCCGTCCCACCAGCCTGTCCTGCTCAGCTCATGTGCTGGCAGAGGCACGGCTCCTGTAAAAGGTGGGGTTTGTAATCAAGTTGCGAAAGACTGTCAGTGCATGTGCACATCGTGGCACAATTCAATTAGTTTAATGCAGTCTGCGTGTGTGCTCCCTGCAACACAGGGAGCTGGAGGAGGCTGGGATGAAACGAGAATCCTCTGCCCGGTGGCGAGGGGATCCTCTCAAAGGGAGGTCAGGCAGGATGACCTCCAGAGATCCCTTCCAGCCTGAATTACCGCGGGATCCTGCGGTTCCTGGGTGCTGCTATGCAGCTGACAGGCTGCTCCGTGCTGTACGGCAGCGCAGGAATCAGGGCGAGCAGAAACCCCTGCACAGTAAACACCTCAAAATGCCATGCTAAAGGCCAGTGTAGTTTCACAACAGATGCCTTTATGAAACGGGAGTAAATGCAGAACATGTGTCACAGGTATAGATTTGCAAAGCCACATGGACTGTTAACGTTTTGCTCTTAACTGTGGCTTGACTGGGAAATACGATGGGGTTGGCTTTGCCATCTGCTCTCCGGCCCCTGTGCTGCAGCTCATGGGGATCTCCTGCCATGGAGGGGGGGCGGGCATCATTCGCCATATCCCCGCCATTTATCCGAATCGATCCATCCTGAGCACCGTCGCTGCCGTGCTCCCTGTCCCTGACGTCTGTGCTCTTTGTCCCCAGGTTCCCTTCTCCGGGCGGCGGATGCACCACACCTGCCCCTGTCTCCCCGGCCTGGCCTGCATACGGACTTCTCCCGGCAAATTCAAATGTTTACCAGATTTCAGAAAAGAAGATGTCTTTTTTTAGCAGGAGCTATTCTGCACTAGAAAGAGCCACTCGATGTATTCTTTTTTCTTGTTGTTGTGACGAACAAGGTAACTTGCCAGGGGAAACCCTTTACTATACTTTCCTGCCTCACCAACATTAAAACCGAAGATGAGATACTGCGCTGTGGTGGCCGAGGTTTGCAGGAGGGACTCAGGGTGGCAGATGCTTTCATTTTTGGGGTAAGCAAAACGAGATTTGCTAAGGTGACACTGCTTTCCGAGGGCAGGAGCTCAATGATTTCTGAGCTGTCTCATGGTCTTCATGGTTCCAGCTTAACCCCAGAATGAAAACATCCAAGATTACTGTCAGTTTTGGAAAACTTTGGCCACGTTTTTACACTTTGGAATGCCCAAATGGAACTGAGAATTGAATAATTGCTTAGTGTGAAGCATATGATGATTGCCAAAAAACTGTATTTACATCACATTTCGTATCTTTATTAATATAACTGTATTTGTAAGTTAGGCGCATCTCTAGGGTAAAAGTTTAACCAATAGATGTAGTTTTTACACTTTTTTAAAGTGGCAGGTGGAACCAAAGCACTTCAATATTCAAAGCATTAAAAGGTTATTTTAGTATTCTAAGATGCGAAGACGTCGTTGTTACTTGAGTTGGTGTAAAACTACCTGATCATCTCAAACTATGTATTAAGATGTAGTTTATATTAAAAAAGGAACCCTGAAGTTTATTGTAATGGGCTGCCTGACTTCTTGTACATGTATCTAATTTGCTGTGTAAAAATTCTGTATCAGAATAATGGCAGTATATGATTTGATTTATTTTAATATTATAACATTATTTTGTCATTGTGGTTTTCCATTTTTATTCAGTGTAATCTGTTATCACATACTCGATCCACCCAAGTTAGCAGAGCTCCTTACGGATAGCTCAGCAAAAGATTATACACCTCTGGCTGCTTTTAGGGAAACTCAGCGATTTACAAGGCATGAACTCCCCAACCAAGCTGCAGTCTTAGATCACGGAGGTATTTTGGTGTAGCTAATACCAGAGGTTTTTCTTGGCACACACCTCAAAGGATCAACTTTAACCCGGCAAACATATAACTTGTGGGTTTTCTATGAAATACCGTGCAACTTCATATTTACTTGTCAGTCCCTGGAGCTGGAATTCCAATAGTTTGTGTGAGTTTCACACATTTCTTGCTCTCAGACATGCAAACATATGCTGGAACTGGAAAAGTGAAGTCATTCATCATTCAACAAGCAGTGCTTTGCTGCTGATGACGATGAGCGGTTTGAGAGAAGTTAGCACACTTGTATCAAAGCAAACACCTGTATTAGAGAAGATGAGAAATGTCCCAGTGAGTTTACCAGGTACCTTCCACTGGGCTACACAGCCTCCCTGAAGAGACAGAAAGGACCACCTGGATCTGCTATTTGGCCAGATCCTTGTGGATCCTGCACCCCTTAGAAGGATAAGTGTCTTGAGAGACAGGATCGCATCCTCCCAACTCTGAACAGCCCAACCCCAGGGCTCCTGCTCCAAAGCCTGTATATTTTGCTTCGCCCTTTGCGGTGGCGATACAGGAGCTGTGCAAGTGACAACAGACTCGGGTCCTGTAGGAAAAAAAACAAACAGAAAGTCTGGGGCCACCAAAGAGTAATTTTGTATGTGGTTTGCATTAATGTGATCAGGTGCAAAGAGCCGGTATTAGATCTGAAGTCTTAAAGGGGCTCATCGCTAACCCAAAGGGCTGGATTGTGTTGGTGAAAGAGCATGAGTGACCTGCGAGCACTGCAGAAATTCCCTTAACCAGGATTTAAAAGCCCCAAAACCTGATCCTACCACTGTCACTCAGTAGTGGGGCTCCTCAAACACCCTGTGCACCCACACAATGAGTCTCCAGAGGAGGAATGCACTGGGAGCCTGGGATTTGCTTTTCTGTCCATGTCTATCAGTGTAAAATTAGCTTAATACCATAGACTTGAATTTACACTCAAAGGGAAAATCAAGAAGGAAAATAGAAGCAGCCCAAATGTGTATGTGTTCCACCTCTTGCTTCATTCATTTTTTTACCAAAGCACGTTGTCATAGTGCTCAAAACAATGAACCACAGCATGAAACACCAGCCCTGCTTCTCATCTCCCACTGGCACAAATCACCAGTGACTCTGCTGAAGGTAATAATCCTGGTTTACGTCATCGTGAGTGGACAATTACATCTGATGACAGCCTTAGACCTGCCCAACTGAACTCCTGGGAGAGTTTATCAGGCAAGAGCAGAGCAACTTCACAGTTATCATTTGTGCCAATTAACTTGTGGGATTAGGCATTTATCTGGGTAATGAGAACAGCCCCAATTACACGAGTTCAAAGTTCACACCATCTGTAGGAGGTCGAAGTACTCATGTCCTGCAGATGCCCTGGGACAGGGCATTAGGAAGGTGCTTCTTTGAGGGACATTACCCTGAACTTGTCCTTGAGGGGCTTCTCCACACTGTCCCTGCCGCAGCCGGTCTGCCTGCCGCAGCCGGTCTGCCTGCCGCTGGAGCGGCTGCTGGCATAGAAGAGCTAAAGGCACAACCTCACTGTCCTACATCGCCACTATATTCACTTGGCAGTCATTATTACCACGATTCCCCTTTTAGTAATTTAGTTCTCATTAATTGATGCTCACAGTGAAGGTTAGTTGATTTGAGAGATCATTTTGGAAGGAAGATTAAGCTTTTGCATCCCAATTCTTTCCTAAACTCTGTCCTAATCAATTATCTTTTCTGCCATCCTAGGGGAGATCTCCTCACCCAAGCACACCTGCAATGCGCCTTTCATTTCTGTCTGCAGTGGAAGAGGGGGAAAAAAGCCCTTTACCTTTGCTTTACGGTGATAACAAGTTAACCAATGACCACAAGGAGTATTTCAAAATTTAAATGGCCACGCATGCCCCTCTGCATTTCCCTTGAGGCAGCTGTAGACTGGAGGGGCACAGCAAACTAGACTCCATGGGAGTGCTGGAAAATGTGGCCAGCCTCGAGCCAGCTCTGCCACGGGAGTTTTCCCAGGGCCCCCCGTGATGCTCAGTTTGCTTCAGCGTCACCCTGGCAATAATCCCAGGGCAGGAACAGCTTCCTCGCCCACCTGGGAGGAAGGGAAGGGGCCAGGCCGTTGCAGGAGGAATGGGATGGGAAGAGAGAACAGAACTCTTGGCAGCCCTGGAAACACCTTTGTGACAGGGAGCAGTCTCATTCTCCACATGTAGCTTGTTAAGAGACAGCCTGTTTAAACACTTTCCTTTATTCACTCCACCTAGGAGATCTGAGCCAACATTTGGTTTAATTTAATTAATATTGAATTAATATTATCAATTATTAATAGAAACGTGCATTAATGTTTAATATTATATTAATATTTATATTACAGATATGCTATAGAATAATGATATCACACCAAACCGTAGGAGCTTCCATGTTTGTAACCAGATTTGGGGTTAGCAGAGAGCCATTTCAGGAAAGGACTCTACCGCATATAATGAGCTGCTGCCTTAATTTGATTACGTGCTTATTAGGAAAGGTGAAGCAAGGTGTTTCGGGTTTGCGGGTGCACAGCTGGCCGAGCAAACACACACCTGTGAGCCTGGGGGGGCTGGAGGGAAAGCTCTGCTGTTGAGCTGGAGAGAACCCAGCTGCACCTCAGCCTCATCTGCATCCTCCTGCCCACACCCCCCCTGGGAAATGTGGTCACTTTGAAAAAAAGTATTGTTACGAAGTCTATGAGTGAGGGGGTGACACAGAATGAATTGTCCTGGTTGTGTGGGAAGCGGGACTCAGATCGGCACGGGTGCTTGCCTGGGAGACAGGTCACCCTAGCCACAACATTGGTTTTATAGCAGGAGCAGCTGAAGTGAAGGCTGCTAATTTGAAGAGTGTCTTGATGGCTGAGAAGATAGTTTGGGGTACCATATGGTCTGTGTGGTAAACTCTAAGGTAAGAAACAGGATTATGATTGGCTTTATCCCTTTGTAGATAGAGTCTAGGCTTCAGACTTGATGTTACTTCAGAACCCTAGTACGTTAGAAAATTTTACAATGTATCTTGTCAAGAAGTACTTTGCTAATTAGCTTTATCAGCATAATGCACCATAATGATGTATGATAACACCAAGTATGACCACGGTCTGAGGTCCTCACTGATGACTCCCCTGCCCCAGTAGCTCCCTAATTTGTTATTACTGTGCAGATGGCTATTCGAGAGAAACAGAAGGTGCTAAGAATCTCTTGATTTAAACAAGATGTCTCAGGAATTTGATCTTGACAATGTGTAACATGTTCTCCAGAAGGAATTAGAAAATTGCAGGAAGAGAAAAGACTGTGCAAATACAAGAGGATTTTGATAACAGCAAAATCAGTGTGCCTTTCTCTATTACATAGATATGAAATGCCAACCCAGCGGGGGTACAGCTGCTAGACTAATCAATAATTCTGAGCACAGGAATGGAGATGAGTTTAATGCACATCAAACGTACAGCAAGTCACCTGTCATTTCTCAAGGAGAGTCTGGAGTGCGGGCAGAGCCAGCCCGGTGCAGTAGGATACATCCCGATGATTTGGCAGGGCAGACTCCCCCGTATGATGCGGCTGCCTCAGAGGGTGGTGGGAGCCTTTGGCTACTCTGCCTGGTCATCAGGGCTGGGAAGGGCTGAATGTGAAGGGCTGAAGCCATGTAAGCCCGGTGTGCTGAAGGCAGGGTGGATGGCAGCACGTTTAATGGCAAGGAGTACAGCCCAGTGTGCAGGAAAGGAGGAATGAGCAATATAATCCTACAGCACCCTTGTAAACACCCCCGCGGCACGGGTTCCCCAAAGGTCTGAGTGTAAGACAGCTTAATTCGTGGGGGAAAAGAATGCATGCACAACATAAAAATGAGAGAAAATCTCCTCTGCAAACACAAATTTGCCTGGGAAACTGGGTACATGTTCATTGTGTGCCAGCAGTGCCCAGAGCACCCCAGATTGATGCTCCTTTGTACCGTGGCACCAGCCATCGGCATGTTCCAGGCATGTCCCAGTCCCCAAAAGGTTATGAATCTCATAGACCAGATAAAGCATGTGCTGTACGCAGCATGTCCCCACACCACGGCAGCCTGAGCTATCCTGGGATGCAGAACTGTCCCAGCAGGCGGCATGGGAAGGATGGGCTGTAGCTGTGTCCCTGCCAGCATCCCGTGAGCTCAGCATGGCACCCTGTGGGCAGTGCGTATCTCCCTGGGCTGGGAATCCCACCCAGCCTCCGCCCCAGCATCGCAACACGTGGAAGGGGTTAAATCTGGTTTTAAATGCAACGTGGCTTTGTAAATCCCAAGGCTGTAGTGCAGCTCAGAAGCAGGCTGAAAACATGGCCAGGTTCCAGCCAAGCAAGGAGGGCTGAGCCTTCTTTATTTACTTTTTCTCTCGTACGTGTGAGTGCACTCATGTCACTTCGTGCAGACATTTGTGGGCTCTTTCAGCGCGAACGGGCAGCCGTGGCTCTTGCGGCAGAGCGTTCATAAAGCAGCAAAGCTGCTATTAATTTCAGGGGGTGCAAAGGTGGGCCCACCATGTATTTACTCCTCTAGGCTACCCTGGAGCCCAGGCATCGGAGCGCATCTCTATTCCCTTTCCTGGGACCAGCCAGAAAGGCCAGCCCAGGCAGAGGCACTGGCAGGGTAGCTGTAACCATGCTCCCTCTTTCCAAAATTTTCACCGCATCCTGTCAAATTAGTAGATTTATTTTTTTTTCCCTCTGCAATTTCTTCTCTCGCATGGGTGAAACCTTGACAGGAAGGTCCCCCACCCCTTCAAATTCAATGGCAAAACTTCCTGACCGCGGTGGTGTCATAATTTCACCTCCCTCCCCACCCTGGTTTCATTAAACTCCCCGAAGTCGCTAACAAACCTTTCGCACATTGCAACAGAGCCTTCAACTGTTTGGATTTGGTTTACATCAGCACTTGGGCTCAGACAGACATTGCACAAACGGAGAGTAAGAGAAAGTCTGTCTGGCTGAGAGTTTAGGATCTATTGGTGAGGAAAATGAGCACGGTGAGCTCCGTCCCCATCGGCAGCGCTGCGGGCAGGTCCTGCAGAGCCTGGCTTCTGCAGCATCCTTCATCGCCCCGTCGGGAAGCACTTTGGTGATGCTCGGCTTCAGCGTGTCCCTCCTTGCTTTCACACCATGGCTCCGAGCTTTACCTCTGCCCATGATTCTGCTGGCTCCTTGGCTCAGGTGCCCATGTTTTCCCCCTTTAGTCACACTGCAGCTTGGCTGAACATATTGCACGTTCACCCGCCTTCCTCCACACCCAGATGTCTCCTGCGGCTCTGCTCGTTCCCCTGGGGCAGCTTGGCTGGTCCCTCTGCCCCAGGGCCACTGCAGCCCCATGGCACCCGGGGGACCGTCCGTCTCCTCCCTCACCCTTGGCGCAGCACACTGGGGGACCTGCTGTGCCCTGTGAGCATGCGAGGCCTAATGAGGGAGGAAAAGGAAAAGAAAAGGAAAAAGCCCAGTTGATTTACTCGACTATCAAGCTACTCAACAGTTTCCTTTCCATCACCCTGCTGCAAGCACTCGGTGACAGATGGGGACAGACTGAGTGGTTCGATGGAGTGAGGTAATATTCCACTAAATCGTTCCTCTCTTTCTCGCTGTCAGAAAGCACCCAGATTTCAGCCTTTCCTTCTGAATCTTCCTCTGTTTCCCTCTGTGGATTTTTTTTTTTAATGACAAAGCCATTTCAGCTCTACCTCTGCTAAAATTCCTGAGAGAGGCAAGCACTGGTATTTATAAGGTATGATAAAATCGGTGTTGTAAAACAGTTAGCAAAAGGAAGGAGTGAATCACTGCGAGACAGAGAGGGTTCTGGTGCTGTTTACTGGTGTTTCTGATTTCTTGTCCTCCCTGGGGACTGGGCTGAGCCCCAGGCCCCGGCGCAGGGCGGGCAGCGGGCGCCGGGGCAGGTGTGCTGTGGGCAGGCGCGCAGGCTCACACCGCAGCTCTCACAGATGGAGGATCCGTTTTTTTTTTTTTCCTCTGGATGATTTGTTCCAATGGTTAATCATCCTCACAAAAACACAGGATTAATTTGTTTTTTTTTTTTAATGACACACCAGTAAATAACATTCAGAAACTTTAGGATGGGCTTTCTCTTCACCAAGCGATCTCTTGATTTCTGCCTACTCTATTAGCGCTGTGATGACTGCCTAAAATTAACTGGGACTTCACAGCTTCCCTGCGCCCTTGCAAGACTGGCTTTGAACTTGAAAGCCTCCTACACAAAGTGCTTTGCGCTATCAACCTGGTCACCGTAGAGGTGAAAAATGTGGCACTGAAGAAAGTGGCTTTCCGATAAATACATCCACAGTACAACCATGTGTGACTCACAAGATCAAAGACAGAGAGCAAGTACTGAGGTCATTAAACATGAATGGAAATACAGAAATGCAACAGCTTGCATTAAAGGCTTAGCTTGACTTTAAAGTTAAGTGATGAAAGCTTATGTAGTCAGCGATTGTTCACCCGTGATAATGCTCTGCTCTTGCCATCAGTAGTTCTGTGCTTTACAAAGGTGACTAAGAATAATTAATCATTTTTCAGATAAAGTACCGAGGTGTGGGGCAGTTAATGATTTGTACCAAGTGAAAATAGGCTCAGAGATGCTCAGCATCGTCAGCTTGAGGGAAAGTCAGAGCGCTGCAGACGTCAGGCCTGAGGGAAAATCAGCTCTCGGTCACCGGTTCTACAACCGACGGATGAGTAAGGACTTACCCCGCACAGGGTCCTTCATGAATGACATGGCGTCAGAGGTCACCAGCATAAAAGGAGCTTTGGGGTAAGACTTCTGTTGGCATGGCCCCGGCCCAGCGTGACTCTGCGCCAGCATTTAAGTGACGATCTTCACTGATGGTCTTTCTCTGATGGCTCCATTTCTTCAAGACGTCATATACTTGATAATATTCTGAAGCTTAAGAACACCATAGCACGGGAGGTGCTTTCTGGTTCATATCACAAGCAAGTTAATTGTAGCCTGTGCAGTATTCTTAGCAACTATATAGGAAGCTGTGCTAAAATTGAGGATTTTAGGGGACCTCTATTAGAAAATAGCCCCCCTGCTGTGTTTCTAATAATTTTATTTGCAGCATAACTATCTAATACGGTTTCTGGAGCATTCTGCTATGCCACAGCAGCATCTAATCTGCAGACTAAGTTAATGAAGTGAGATACTTAACATTGCGTTCTGCCAATATGTGGCTGTTACTTTGTCCGGAGCCGCATCTCTCGGGGTGGTTTGTTGGCAATTCTGAGCAAGCGCGGGTGCCACACAGAAGCAAGGTGACTGTGCTCAACCGTGTGGGGCAAGTGGCAGGGGTCCAGCCAAACTCCACCCATCCTTTGCTGGGGAAGAGAGGGGAAAATGCCAGCTTTGCTCTCCTCCGCGCTCAGCACAACGTGTCCCAGGGCAGTCCCGCAGCATATGGCAGAACAGCCTTCTGGAGGTGTAGCTGTATCACATCCAGGTAGACCCCCAAGAAGGAATTGTTGCTATCAGACCAAGCCAAATTCCTGCCCTTTTACAAAGGAGGCAGCTTTGTCTCCTCTGGTGCAGACCTAGTACTGGAAAAGCAAATGATGACAGCTTGTGGGCTACGCGTCCCCCTGCTCATCCTCCACCTCTAGCATGACCACCGAATGAGGCCTTTACCCAACAAGATAATTTGGCTGGGACCAAACATTTCAACCCCTTTCCTAGCAAACTCTTTCCAAATCTAACAGCAGAGCTAGAAGCACCCCACAGTACTCCAAGCATTGAGTGTTGTAAGTCAGAGATCACCGTAGCCACTTCTTGAGATTTCAGTCCAGTGTCATTTTTCAAGCTGGCCTGAGATTTAAGTTTATCCTAAAAACCTCCACTAACTTCAAGATTTTTGACTGGGAATGTTGCAAGGAATGTGTTAAATACCTGGGGAGTGAGTGAAGATGCCAGCAGCAATCAAGATTTTTTTCCGGAGCGGGTCTCAGTGTAACTGCAATTCTTCACCACAGATATGCAAAAGCCAGCACGCTGTGACCTCGGAGCCAGACTGCCGAGAATCTCTGGGGGAGATGATGTTGGTATTTCCCGTGATGCTCAGCACTCGTGTTGCCCGGAATATGGAAAACTCTCACACATCTGCCTGGAGGGGTATAGAGAAGACTCAATCTCTATTCTGGTCAAGCACAGGTAGAGGGAAGAACTGGGAAAGCCCCGCTGCAGCTCGCCAAACCCTCCCAGTACTTTGCGTTTTGGTCAGTGGGGATGGGGAGAGGGGTTCAGGTCATCTGAGTTTTCACAAGTGAGCCCAGGACTTGCACAACAAGCTGCAACAGCTTCTCACATGGACGGGGGAGGTAATTATCAACACCCAGCTCTCCCCGAGTCTCAGCCACCAGCACGTCTCAGTGAGACCAGCAGCACGCTGGATTTTGGATGGGCAGCTGGGGGCGTAGGGGCTTTGAGCTGCTCTTCACATGTCCCAACAGCATCAGGGATGGCTCACTGTACTCAGCCCATTCTCCCTGTTGTTATTTCTCCAATTTTGTTACCCAGAGCAGGTTTTCATCCTCTCTGACACCCCTTCTCTGATCTTGGGCAACACATTTAATCTCCGTGACCCACTTTCCCCATATGCAGACTAAAGGATGCTGTGAGAACATAATGCTGTGCTTTGGAACTGCTATGGTTTTTTGCAACTTTATTATTTTTTCTTGGATTTCAGAAGGTATGTTTATCCTCTGGTGCCTCGCCATCCCTTTCTGGTTTCTCATACTTTCTTGGTGTGCCCTCAGCCAGCAGGACAGACCTGCAAAGTGGTGTTTGTTGGTGTGCTGGCACCAAGCGCTGTTTCATTTTCTGCCATGTGTCTGTCCTCGATATTTAGTTTCACACTTTCTGGAATGAAGGCCTAGTGAACAACACCCATCCAAACCCTGAATTAAAGCTACTGGAGTTCCTTCTCTTCTGTACTAGCCTGGCCAGCATCACAATCTGCCTGATATTACAAGTACCTAAAATATAAAATTAACTTCAAACAGCACTGATTCTGCCCATCGTAGAGTCCTGAGACAGCCCTGGAAGCTACATGCAAGCAAAAGGCCTGGTATAGACTATCCTTTTAAAACTTTTTTTTGTATCCTTTTGCTCTGGTAAGGCTGGGTCTGGTTGCCACTGATAGGTGATAGCAAAGCATCTGTTATCTTCAGCAGGTAAGAACCAGACTCACCCATCTAGCGAGGGCATCACTGCAATGGGTGATGCCTACACAGAGACTGGCCTTCAATACAGCACCATGGCTTGATAAACTAAGTCTAAATCAAACCATCAGGTCAGCCAAAGGTGTTTTTTTTTCATCCCCCACATACATTATTGACTGTACAACTTGTGCTTAATTTTTCTGGAAGTGAAAAATCTGGTCCTTGCAGCTTTTAAGGAGGTTTTAAAATAACTATTCTCCCATCTCTGTGGTTTAAATAGAATCGCAACCATACTACTTATAGCCTAGAAGAGATAGGATGCCAAAATATCAGGCATTTTTAATAGGATAAGAGAAAGAAAACATTGGCTTGGGTACCAGCAGAATTAGGAAAAAGAAGGCAAGATTTGAGTTAGAGATCATAGTTCTAGGCCTCTACGTAGGAAGCTTCTTACGTTTTAAGGAAATATGATTCTGCAAAAGTTGGAATCCTGCTAAAAAGGCCCATCAGCAAAACAGGCATGTAAGGTGTACTTGGAACACCATTCCCAGCAACAGCATCGATGGCTTGTCCCTAGGTCTTTGTAAGACGACTCTACCCCATTACTCTCCAAGATTCACTACGCTATGATCTGATATTCCAGGATGAAAATATAGCGAGCTCTGATAACCATCTCCTGCTGTGATCTGGGGTTCCTGACAGCTTTCTTCTGTACCCAGATGCATTTTCAAACAGCTTTGGAAATGACCATTAAGTCTCACTTGGTTTTCAAGACACCCCATCCATGGTTGTATTCCTCAGCCCAGCTCGGGCAGTATCACTACAGCTCCATCTTCCTCCTGCCTGCCTTCTCGGCCGCTATGCCGAAAGCTCAAACTGCAAACTTCTCCTTATGCATGCGCTTCAAGAAATGTTGCCTCTCTGGTGTTCAGATCTGATTTGGGGTTAGAAACCAAGACATAAAACCAAACCAGAAGCCGGACATTTCATTCCCTGCCTCCATCTGAAGCTGCCACCTCAGCCCTCTTCTGATCTAACTGTCACACGTCTCCTCGGTGCTCACTTCTGTCAGGACAACCATTTCTCAGTTGATGCCTAACAACTTTGCACTACTCTACAGAAATACTCTTAGCACAGACACGGATTTCTTCATGGAAATGGAGCTTTTCTCTGCCACCTTGCGTGTGACTTGCTCCAGCACTGCTATGATCTGTGTTTGATAAATGTTATGTGATGCATCGGAAAGAAAGCACGGCAGGGACAGCTTCCTCCGAGATGGCTAAAAAGTTGTGTCAGGATCTTGCCATCAGACTGCCGGTTAAAATAGTTTCAGAGAAGTTTTTTTTGTAGGACAATAAAGCAGGTTAAAATGCCACACTTAATAAACGTAGATTACCCATTAAGAATATAGTTTAGAAATGAGTACAGTATTAACCAAGCCACCATGCTAAAAAACTGCTTTGCCAACTAAAATTAGCGATCCACAATTACGCACTTTTCTATCATTAACAGAGGAGCGATTAGCTAAAGCAGAAATTTGCTTTCAGTAGACACACAGAATTGTGCTATTTAAACCTGTTGCCCATCATGAACTTAAGTCTTCTTAAAAAATAGCTTTAGTCACTTTTATTGGTATAAACACCTAAATTGAGATCTGACAGCAAATAAGGATTGTGCTTGTCCATAATAACCTCAGCTGTGAAATCTACTCAGACACAAGACATACAACCTTCCACATACACAAGTTATTTGCCAGCAAAGCAGAATGCTGCCATTCTGAAACAATTACATACAGTAAAGGTTTTCAATATTTTATTAAAGAAAACAGTCAAAATGTACAAGTATTACCCAGGTTTGTAGATAACTTCCTATAAAGGCAGTAAAATATGAATTTCAATCTAGGTTTTAAAAACTGCTATAGTTGATTATTTTTAAAGTTGGTATTTTAAAATCACGTTTCACAAATAGTTCTGAAATATTACCAAATGAATAGTGCAACAAGAAAATTGAAATTAGTTCTACACTGTTTGCATGTCAAGCAAAAGTTATAAGTAACTGCTTCAAATACTCAAAACCATTTGAGAATGAATGAACCCAACAGCTCCCACCAAAAACTGACTTCTGACCACATTAGGAACATCCTCTTCTTGTTCTTCACTTAAAATCAAATAATAATAAAACAACACCTCTTGAGGTCATCAAAAATAACTTTAGTATAAAATTGTCTCGGCCCTTATCAAATATTACATGAGTAAAATTGTTAAGCCTTTATCAAAACAGACAGGAATAGGGAAAGAAAAAAAAAAAAAAGTCATGGCCTTAATCCGTATCTGTTGGAATCATGTCTAGAAACGTTAGAAGCAAGACCAGAAACTTGGAGCCCTGTTTAGTTTTTAAAAACCACACAATCACAAAGAAAAACAGCTTCTTACTGCCTAAGGTTTGGGGGTGTTCTGCTCAAGTACCTGTTCCCATAGACAGCAACCTTTTATGTTCTGAAGAGAGCATAAGCAAAATATAGAAAAATAAATAAAATAGCTTCTTACAGCCTAAGGTTTGGGTGCTGGGTGGCGGTTTAGTATGTCCCCCACAGGTCACACTCTCTTGAGATCATATGCAGAAACATGGAAAGTGATATCCATCTTTCTTTTTCAGAAAGAGAAAAGCCCCCCTACATCCCAAAGCTCTTGAGATCGCAAAGGATGGTGCCCTGGGTGCTCTGGATGCTTTGGCAGCATGGGAAGTGGGCTCGGAGACAGACCCTGAGCTCCTTGTTGAAGATGAAGCAGAGGATGGGGTTGACCCCTGCCTGGGCAAAAGTCATCCAGACGGAGGTGGTCAGGTAGACCTGGGGGATGGAGCTGGCCTTAATGAAGACCCGCAGGTAGCAGGCCACAATGTAGGGGGACCAGAGGAGCAGGAAGAGCAAGGTGATCATGTAGAACATCTTGCAGAGCCTTTTCTCCATCTTAAACTCCTCCAGCACCAGCAGCCTCTTGATCTGGCTGTGGGTGGCCTGCCTTATGCCCACGAGGGTGGGTGGTGTGGGCCCCCTGCCAAAGCCAGCCGTCCAGTTTGCAGCTGCTTGGCCGGTGGCTCCCGGCCCGTGGAAGGTCCAATTCTGGCTGATGGCCGGTACCAGCTGGGCCGGCTTCATCTTGCGGTGGCCGTGGATGAAGAAGAGCAGCTTGATGTAGACCAGGTGGGTGGCGGCGATGACAGCCGCCAGCATGAGCATGAAGCCCAGCGTGTCATTGGCCTTGACGTAGCGGTGCTCGAAGATGCACTGCTCCTCCTCCCGGATGAACTTGTAGGTGCCCACGTCGAAAACTGGGGGGAAGGCCATGGCCATGGAGAGGGTCCACACCATGCACACCACAGCCAGGCAGGTCCAGCCCGTCATGCGCTTGGCGTAGAAGCGGTGGTGGGCGATGGCCATATAGCGCGTGACCCCCACGCAGAAGAGCAGGAAGGCGGCGTGGAAGCAGAAGAGCACAGCCAGGAAGGCCAGCACCTTGCAGCTGAGGGGCCCGTGGGGCCAGGCGGCCCCACTGCGCACCGACAGCATGACGAAGGGGAAGCAGGCCAGCGAGCGGAGCCCGTCGGCCAGGCAGAGGTCCAGCAGCAGGTAGTACGGGGCGCGGTGCAGGTGCCGGTCCTTGAGGATGAGCCAGGCGAAGAGCACGTTGCCCGCCAGGCTCACGCAGAGGATCAAGCCCAGGGTGGCCAGCTTCAGCCCGGAGGCGCTCAGCAGGCCGCCGGCGCTGGGCAGGTGCGGGCTGCTGCTGCTCCCCAGCTCGCTGCTGTTCGCCATCGGTCCTTCCTCCTCCTCCTCGTCCTCCTCCTCCTCCTCGGCGGCGCCGCGCAGGCAGGGCCGGGGTCTCAGCGCCGCGGCAGCGCGCCGGGGCCGAGGGCCGCGCCGCCCGCCGCCCCCATGCCCGCCGCCGCCGTCCCCCCCCCGCCGCCGCCGCCCCGGCGCCGCGGGGCGCTGCCGCCGCGCTCCCCGCGGGCCATGCGGCTCTCCCGCTCCGCGGCCGCGCTAGGGCCGCGCCCGGCGCCGCCGCCGCCCCATCGAAGACGGGGGATGCGCTGGGGGCGAGGCGCGGAGCGGCGCGGAGCCGCCCGCCCCCCCCCTTACCGCCGGCGAGCTGCCGCTGCTCCTCCGCGCCGGGCGAGGGGCCGGCCGAGCCTGCGCACAGCGGCGGCGGCTCTGCCCACCTCCCGCCGAGGACAATGGGGTAAATCCCCCTCCCTCCCTTCTTCCCTTCCCTCCTCCTCCTCCTCCTTCCCTCCGCCCTGCCTCCGCCCCCCGCGCAGCCCGGCCCCTGCGGAGCGCGGGGCTGAGTCAGGCGCGCAGCGGCGCGGGGCGGCGCGGAGGTCCCGCTGCCGCAGCGGGGCGCGGAGGGGAGCGGGGGGATGGTGGTGGGGTGCCGAGGTGGGGCTCGGAGGCATCCGGGGTGAGGGCGGCATCCCTGCGGCGGTGGGGTGGGATGGGATGCGATGCGATGAGATGGGATAGGATGAGGTGCGGTGGGATGGGGTGGGTTGAGGTGGGGTGGGTTGAGGTGGGGTGGGACGGGGTGCCGTGACTGGCCACTGCTGCCATTCCACTTCGGTGTGGCCTCAGAGAGCCCCCATGTCCCCTTCTGGAGGCGGAGCGGTGAAGCTGTTCGTAGCTTATGGAGCTGCTGTATGTATGCGTGACACAGGTGTGTATATGGCCATGCGCACACCTGTTCATACCTACCACATATATGTATCAGTCCAATACATTAGCGATATACCTGTGTCACAGTCACCAGTGTGCTTTTGCTTGACTTGGTCTAGCAAACGCCAATTTGTTTGCGAACTGGGGGGGCAAGTCCAGTAGCACCTGTTGCAGTGGAGTGTCCAGGCGTGTGGTCCCTTGCTGGGCAGGGAGGTTTGCAGGGGAAGGAGGTTTGCGGCAAGCTCGCGTGGCAAATGTTTGAGTGTCAACATGGAGGAAAAGCTGCCTCTGCAAGTCGTGAGCCTGCCATGTGGGGTCTGACTGGGGTTCCAAAGAAGGCAGAACAGGAGGGGAGATGGCAAAATGTCCCCAACCCACATGGCTGCTTTCAGTGTTTCTGCGTTGTGCAGGCTTTACCGGCTCCCAGGCTCAGTTACACAGGACTCGTGGAGGGCTGGGCAGGTTTTTGTGAGCTGGGTAAAAACCTTTGGCCAGACTAGCACAGAGCTGCTGCTGCTGCACCCATACTGCTGGTGCGGGTTTATAACGGGCAGTTTAATTAATGTAGGCCAGGGAGACGCAGATCCTTGTCCTCTGTCTCCCACTTTGCCATCCTTGTGTATGTAGGGCAAGGCCTCGCTGTGTGCTTGTAAGGCACGCACCATCACACGGCCCTGGGCTCGCTGGAGGTGCTAATGCAATTAGCGTACTATTACTGGGTTTCCTTCATGGCCTCTTGTGAAGGACATGTCTGAAATCCTTTTTGAGCATTCTATTAAAAACCATCAGTAAATTCAGCGTTATTCCAGAAATGATAGCAATTAAATTGTCTGCATTGGCCCCAAAAGCTGATGTCGGTGGAGCGGCTTTTGAGTGGATCTTGCTGGCTGGTTTCAGAAAGTCTCACTGGAAGTGGTGGGGGCCAGGCACCGACCTTGATCGTGCCACCAGACCTCCAGAACAGCTCTGCTGAACTCCTGGCATTTAAATGGTGGTGGAAACAAAACCAGACTTTTGGCCCAAAGATGTGTTGAGGGCAATCGGTATTGCATGCAGGAATTCGTTTGCCTGTGGATTTGCTTTGTATCTGTTATTTATTGCTAGTGTTAGGAGAGTAAAGAAATCCTGAGGAGGGGAGAAAAAAGAAGTAGCAGATAATTGAGGCTGCTTTTTGCTTCCTACCAGCACATCTGAGCTGTTTTCAGTTGTTAGGTTTCTCATTTGCACCGAAGTTCTACTGTGACAGAGAATTGCCCACGGGTTGTTCAGTGCTTTGTGCAATTTTCAAGGCGTTTCTCACGTTCGCACAGTGACTTGAGCGCCGGGTGCGCGGTGTCCCCTCGCCAGCCCCGGCAGCGACGTCAGGAGCGGTGTCTCTCTGGAGGGGACACCATGTACCTCGCTTGCCCCCGGAGCAACACGGGATGGCGTTAACAAGCTCTGCCGGGTAGGGTGCCAGCAGCCAAAGCGCTTTGCCAAGCACGAGTACGAGGATCGGTTGTCCTTGGGGGCGCCTGGCTTTTCGGAGGAGACCTTATGGCCCGTGTTAGCTCTCTGATCTCTGCCATCAAGTGAGCAAAAGGGAACAACACACCTGCTTCCCTCCTCCGCGCCTGTGGGTAGGGTTTCTCCTCTCCCTGAACGCTCGCCAGCACAGCTGAGCTGGCTCAGGAGCCGCCGTAATTCACTGCTATCTTGCCAGGCCAGCAGCAAATTGCTAGCTCATCTTTCTCCCACCTGTAGCGAGGAGAGAACCGGCAGGGAATGGTGTTTTTCATCCATCTTCCCAGGCCTGATGGGGCTGCTATGTAGTGCTACAGGCAGTGTGAGCCAGGAATTTGGGGCCAGCTTCCTTGCGGGGCTGGCTGAGAGGTGCGATGCTAAAGGACCAGCCAAAAGGGACGGGGAAAATGCAGGGCAGGCGGGGTCAGGGGGGGTAACAGCCTGCATGTGAGCAGGCTCCTCGCCTCCCACAGGGACTGACATGGGGTTAGACCCGCCAGGATAACTCTGCCTGCTGCTTACACCCCAGCCCTTGTTCTGATCTCCCTGCCGGGGAAGAGCCCCCCCCACCCCATCCGGGTGCCACGTCAGGCAGGGCAATGCCTGCATCTCAGGGTGCTTCACCTTGTCTTTGCATCAGGCCCAGCAGGTTCAACCAAGTTCCTTGCCCAGGCTCAGTCTCAGTTTGGGCATTAGGACAGTGCCACCTTTACAGTGTTTGACTAAAAAATGAGAAAGAGGGTATTTTGTAACCCCTTTGCTGTTACGGAGCTGCTCCGGGAGCTCTTCCAGCCCACAGGGACTGTGGTGCCCAGGGAGATGTCCACCGTTAAGATGTACTGGGTGTATGTTGATTTGGGCATAGCCGGACAAAAGCCAGATCCATCGCAGCCGTCACGGGGAACAGGTAATTTCCAGAGATTGTAATGAGCGTGTTAAGCTATTTCCCTTTCTTACTTCAATCACTTTCACAAAATGAGTTTAATGAAGAGCTATTCTGTGCTTACAAAATGGTGCTGCACAAGCTAGATGGATTCCTCTGACCTTTCAGTGTGCTTTACTTGAATTGGCTGCCTCTTCATGTTCTCCGCTCGCTGCCTCAAACAGCAAAGACAGCTGAAATACCGACTCTTACAGAAAATACTGTGGCATATTGCCTTCTTTCCACCAGCCACTGGTATTCTTCCCAAAGCCTTAGCTATTTATTATCGGTGGTTATTTGTGTTCTTGTGTCTGGGAGCTCTGGAAGGAGAAGCGTCCTGTAGCCTTGGTACTACTGTAGTAGAAATCAGTGTTATCTCTGGCATGACATAAGGAAAGAAGTAGGAAATGTCTGGATGTGCCTGAAGGACAAACCCAGAGCCCTTCCATGGCCGAGATGCCACTGGGAAGCAGGACAGGTGAGAGCAGTCAGCCAAAACAATTTTGCCGTCACAGAAAATTCAGGCAAGGAAGAGTTTTCAGGCTTAGTCATCAAGGAGCTGGAAAGGTCAGTCTGGAGCAGGAAGGGGTAATGGAGGCTTGAGTCGGATGCTGGCTCGAAGATATGGACCCTCCTTCCCAGCTGCCTGTAATTCCCAGACAGTTCTCCGGATGACAGTCATTATTTGTGTTATCTTTGCACCTAACGGAGTGAGTCAGGGCCCAGGGTGCTACATAAGCAAAACAAAAAGCTGTCCCTTTGCCAAGGGAATTAAAAATCCAACCGTGCGATGGGAGAGAGAGCCGGTACGAACCCGAGAGGAGGGGGAGGGTGAACGAAGAGCGAGGCTGCAGCCTAGGGAATGGCATTGGCGTAACCGCGGCCATCACTCATCCCTGCGGAGGGAGGAGAGAGTGCAAGGAGATAGTGGGGGAGGTTTGTAGGTGTTTACAATGATCATGCTAATTGTGACAGTGACAGAACAGAAGATGACACATTAAGGTAATGTTTGTGCACCGGCTAACGTGAAGACAGCGTGAGAAGTTTTAAGTCTGCAAAATTTACGGGTCTACCCAAAATAACTGCTTTGCACAGGAGTTGTGCTCGCCCTCTGTAGCCGGGTGCAGCCATGGAATGTGCCAGTGAAATGAAGACGGATTTAAACCAAGGCTGGAAAACCCTCACCCTATCTCTCGCTCGCTGAGTGTCCAGGTGTCGGGTCGGGGATGGGGCACTGGGAAGTGCCATCAGGCTGGGAAGAGCATGGGCACGCAGAGGCTGGATCTGTGCACAGCAAAGCACTAATGAAGCATTTTGGATGTGGTTTTGTTCACAGAAGTATTGGCACAGTCGGGCAAAAGGTACAGGTGAGACCGAAGTGGGTGAGAGCATTAATGTCACTGTTGAATCCCAATTTCCTGGATGGCAGCAGAGGATCTGCAGGCGAACAGTCACATAGCTGCAGCTCTCTGGCAGAGAGGTATCTGACAGCTAGCTATCACATTTTTCAAGGGCTTGTTCCTTGCTGTTTAATACTTCATATGCTCTCTTGGGGAGGGAGGAGAGAAGAACGGAGGAGTATATTTGGCACAGCAGGGAAGTGGACTCGGGTCTTTTCCATCCCTTAGTGCTGTGCTGTTGCAGAGGGAGAGAAAGCCTCCTTCCACAGCGGTACTAATCCTCCTCCACAGCGAGCTGAACGTTTTGAACTTGAACAACTCCTCTCATTTTTCCCCCATGTGATTGTGAGTCAGGCTGAGCTTCTCTATTCTTCTCCATAATTGAGTAGGAGATTATTTTGACTGGAAATAACCAGACGCAGGTATCATGGCTGTGAATGCCTCCGTGCATGGCACTTGCTGAAAGTTCTGTAGCCTTCTGCAAAGGGAGCTGGTCTTTAAAGGCCTTGCTCAATGAAGAGGGAAGAAAAGCAGAGGGGAAGAATAGCTCCTTCCTGCTCACTTCTATCACTGGCTCTGCTAAACTTAACCCGCTGAATTGTTGGTGACACGCTGTTCTTCAGAAGCGGCTCTTTTGTGGAGGAGCTCCCCTGTGACATGGGGAATAGCCGCAGTGAGACAGGAAACATCCCTAATACAACGGCTCTCTGCAGGAGCTACAGCAATTCCAGTCCCACGGACATGCTGAGAAAGTTAGGAAAAGCCATTCCTCTAAAGTCTCCAGGGGAACGTCCCCAGGCACACATCAGGGTGCGTGGCTTCCTCCACTGCTGTGGCCAGATGCCATGCCCTGCTGGTCCCGGCTCTCGGTGGGCACCAGGGAGGGGGCTGCAGCCCCTCCTCAGGGCTGAGTTTTAGCTCGGGCTCATCCTACTAGCAAAGCTGGATACTAAGGAGCATTTCACAAGATCAGGCTTTCTCCAGTTTAGACGTAAGTGGGATTTCTTCAGGCTATTAAACCAGCATGCTGCCAGCTAGCCAGCCCCAGAAGTTTTATCTGTGTTGTAGCAACCTCAAGCCATTGCTGTTTTGCTTGTGCATCTCATGTCTCAGCTGCTTACTGAGGAGCTAATGAGCTTTTGGAGATACATGGGTGCTATAAACTCCTTAGGCCGGAGATAAGCAGCTTATTGCCTTTCAGAGCCCTGCCAGCCCTTGGCTCTGCCGCTGTGGTGCTTCTCCGGCCCGAAGTTCTTCGTTAGCAGGATGGGTTATAATGCCTTGCAGTAAATAAGTGTATTCCTAATTACACACATACATGCGTGTGCTGCAGCCGTCTCCATGGGCTGAGGACAAACAGGCAACAACAGGCTTTACACACTGCGTAAAGTGTCTCCCTGCACGACCGACTTCAGCCCTCGCAAACTGCCTTCCCCACAGAGGGGCTGCGCCATCTCCTCGGTACAGGAGGAATCCACCACCCTCCTCGAGGTCAAATGGCCTTGGGCACCCAACAGCAAATTCACCATGGGCAGCGTGGGCAGCTTCAGGACAAAAGGTGGCTGTTTGGATTATGAAATAACTTATTTCCATTGCTATCCTTTCTCTTCTTTCGGATAGACCTGCTGTGAACACCTGACTAGAAAATTCACTGGGTAAAAGCAAAAAAAAAACAAGTGCACAACTGAAAGTTCACTTTCAAAGTCACTGTGAATGCAGGTTTTTACTTCCTTAGTATGAATTCAGCCCTTGCTGTTCTCCACTCGCTGTCTACAGTGTCTGCCATCAAAAGCAGTCCTGCTGCAGCTGGTCAACAGGCTGCAGTTGCTACTCTTACCAAAAGCCAAACAGAGCCTTCAAATAAATCTGCTTGGCTAGTCAAAGCATCTTCATCTTTATTTTGTATTTAACTTCCCCCTGCCTTTTCTATATTACCCAGGTAGAAATTAGCCCAACAGCGCTCTTTCAAGGAATAACTAGGAACATAATTTGGTAAGCACATCTCAAATTCTTGTTTAGTTGCTCTCCTTGGGACAGTTTTGGAATTAATCTAATAATCAGGGAAAGTTATTTGAGGTGCTGGAAGTAACTTCTGATACCATCTTTTAACTTGAGGAAACAAAATCTGAAAGCTGGTTTCTTTGCTGTTCTATCGTCCTTATATATTACCATTCCTGTTGGTTTACACCCGTGCACAGCTCAGCCTGAAGCCAGAACTACTCTCTTCTTTTGGCACCCTGCAAAGGGATATCCCCTCCTTGCCTACAGCCCCACAGCTGGTTGAAATGAAAGGATGAGCAACGCGAAAAACCCTCAATGTGACTAAAACTGTGGGATTTAACAACATCAGAGAGTCCATGAACACTGGTTGAATGCTAAATTCTTAGTCAAAGGGGCGTTGGAGCGGGATGATAACCCAGCAGCGCGTGCCCGTGACCGAGGGCAGTGGTTTGGAGGTCAGCCCAAGGCTGTCCACCGCCGCTGCTGGAGCAGTTCAGTGCTACGTCGGGAATTCAAATCAAGCCATCACCAGATTCGTGTTCAAGGGCTGAAAGTCGCTAACTAACCCTTCTGTATTTAAATTACTTCTTCAACAAAGGTGTTCTCTCGTCATTTAATTTTGAACTATAGAAATAGCACGTAAAAAGGTTTTGCAGTTTCGAAGTGTTCGTGGGTCTCAACCAACTTTGTAGGCTAAGTAAGTAAAGCGTGAGAAACATTTTTTTACCGTACTATCCTATCATCTGAGCTTTTAAGGCAGGCTGATGAAAAGGAATCTATTATTTTAATAGCGCTTTCTCTCTGGTAAAAGGTCTTTCTAACTTACTGAAGCAGAGCTTGAAATAACAGATAAAAACTGGCAGAAAAGCTGTGATGTAGTTTGGAGCTAAGTGAAAATTGTGACCAAAATCTGAGCCTACTCAAACCCTGAGTTAAATGCCAAAATGCCCCAGGATTCCTCTGATCATCACGCAAGCTGTTAAAGATAACAAACAACTTATTTGTTTGGGGTTGGGTTGATTTTTTTGTTGTGTGTTCCTTTTGCGCGAAGGGTTTTTCTTTGGGAGGATTGGGTGGTTTCATTTTTTTTTTTTTTTATTTATTTGGCCTTTTGCTCTTGCATTTTATCTAATAGAGTTCACTTCAGTGATGCAGATCCGATGAGGGAAAACCTCCCGGAGCTGTGTTAAACCTGAAATCTTCATACCTGGGAGGAGGACGGTATGGGCTTTGGGGAAGACCCAATAGATTTCACATTTTTTGTGGTCTGGAAGAAAATTATTGTGGTTAAATAGAAACAAAGCGTAGGGGGAGGAAAAAAAGACATTGGTTATGTGCATAGTACAAAAGCCTTGTAGAAAGCCTCTGTCTATCATTTGAATGCCAATTGAATTACCTTTACAATAAGGACATGACGACTGGGAGGACCGTGGAGAGCTGTATGGATTTCGTCCGTGCAACGCGTGAGCCCAGCCTGGCAAACAAACCTCATCTGCCAACTTCTGTAGGGCCATTTCCAGCTTTTCTTCTCGAAGGAGGGACCCGGCTCTGCTACCAAGAAATGAAGTGGGAATTTTGACATTGATTTCAAAGGCAGCTAAACTGAGCTCCATGAAAAGGGAGCGCTAGCATGCAATGCTGCTTTTCTTTTTTTCTTATTAATGTGACTAATTAAATGTTTGTATTTTTTAAGCACTAACTGGGTTTTGATGGTCGTTTAGAGACTTTGAGAAAGTCAATAATTTTGATGAAATAAGGCTGTAGACTCCAGAACAAAGTCCACATGGAATCCGTGATGTTGCTAGGATACAGCTATTAGTATTTTCAGTGGCTGGGGTATTTTTTTGGTGTGTTTTTTTTTTTTTTAATAGAGTCGGCCTAACCTCTCTTGCAAACAGTAGAAGAATACGTGACTGCCCGATCCCATTTACATGACACTTCCTCAGTTTACAGTAACGAAGCCAAACTCGACCCATTCGTTTCAGCCACTTTTGTTTGTGAAGAAGAAACGCAGAGAGTAATTTTGACCTGAGCTATAGGGAGCACATTTTATCTCAATCTTGATTTTATTAAATGATTCTCCCTGTGGGTGTTACATTGCTGAAGACAGTCTCCCTCTAGTGGTTTATTTCCAGAGGGGCCCTTGGCTTTACTGGCTTGGACGGGTACCAACTTTCATAGCGTGATGCCGAAAGTTGAATGACCCCTCTGAGCAGCATCAAGCTCATAATTTTTAAGAGGTGAGCATAAACCCTACAAAAATATTATTTTCTATGTTTTTTATATTTTAGAATTTATTTATTTTTTACAATATCAGTAATAGATAAGGCTTTCTATCTCAGGCTTACTCTGCTGTGCAGGGCTGACATGGTTTGCTCAGTGTGTAGGATGTGGCTCTTGCACATTGTTTCCTTCAGCTGCGAGCTGGGATGCCTGTAAAAAAAAAAAAAGATCAGTATTTAAGCTCATGTTCCACATCAAAGCCGATGCCAGATGTGGTGCCAATAACAGTCTTTTCAATTTAATGTAACACAGAATAGCATTGTGGATGATGCTATTTTGGGATGCCCGTGTTTGGGGAAGCAATATCTAAGTGAAAAACTCTGCAGATATTTTACTGGGAAATCGGGAAAAGCAAGCTGTTTGGAGTTTGTTTTCTGACATATAACTTAGATTTGAAGTCTGTTGGGTTTCTTGCATTTATGCCCCTCACCTCACCTTTGCTGGGCGCCTCTTTCTTTAGCACCTAAAATAATTCCAGTGCCTTACAAGCGTGGGGAACGTGAAGGGGGAGAGATGAAAGCAGAAGCCTAGTATCCAAAGCCAGGTAAGAAATTCAAGTCTCCTGATAGCCGATGCAGGGACTGGATGCTGAGTCAAGCCCGTTCCGCTCTCCGAAGATGGCTAGGTGAAGAAGAAAGGTCTAATCTAAAGCATATGGAAGTCAATACATGCCTTTACTTAACTGTAAAGGGCTTTGGATGAGGCTGAGCCGTCCTTCACAAGCGATGGTAACCAGAGAGCTGTGATTCTGCACTGCATCAGGGAGCCTGGAGAGACTGATGTCTTTCCAGCTGGCACACTGATCTGAGGTAGGTAGAGGACCGGTACTGCCTTCTTCATCTTCACATCTGGCAGAATTCTGTCCTGTGGTATCCCAGAGGAGATATTTGGCCTTGTTTTTTCCTTTATAAACTGTAACAGAGAGAAATCTTGGAGAAATTCAGGACCTGCCCGAGAAGAGAGCAAACTCCCCTTCCGTTTGCACAGGCCCCTGACAGAGGCTGTGAGATCCCATCGCCTTCCCGTGACGCGTTTTACGGCGTCTTCAGTTATGGAACAACTTTAAGGGTAAGGTTTTACTTTTGTTTGACTTTTACTTAATGCGCAGCTTCTATTGAGCAGTCAGGAGTCTTGATCCCTTGGGACACTGCTTGAAACACTTCCCTTTGGACGCTGCTCCATAAAAGCTGCCAAGCGATTCTGGTGATAGTGGTTTTGGAGCCAATTTTGTCTTTCATTTTTGTTTTCACTTTTCAGGCTGAAGTTTGCACCAGTGTCCTCGCCAAAGGTGATTTGATTTTTGTTGATAACTTGAGCAAGAAGTATTTCATTAATTTTGTTTACATAAAGAATGTGTATTTACTCCTAGAATGTGGAACAAAAGTCTTGTACTTTTTAACAGCTCCACAGCTAAAAGAGCAGATGTGTAAGTGCAGTATGCGCATCGGTGCCTCTGGGATTTATTCTAACATCACTTACAGACAGTAAATTAACAGGAATCTTATGTTTACAAGGACACTTAGTGTTGTGGACAGTTAGGAGATGGCCGTGAATGCATGAACTGGCTTTACTTTTATGTAATTGCATAGATTATTTTTTTTTTAGGACTTGCACAACGCATATGTAGGAACTTTTTTCGTAAGGAAGGAAAAGATCTAGTTGAACTGCACTTCTTTGTTGGACCAGTGAATGCTTATGTCAACCGTACAAGCTAAGGAAAGGCTCCTCTGCTTTGAGAAGCTCCAAAGACTGACCCAAAAATGGTTTATCAATAGCAGATACCTCAGGGTCTCCTCCTGGCGCACGCTATTCCAGCCAACCAAGCGGGTCCTGCCAGAGTAAACTTCCAACAGCAAGTGGCGGTAGTACCTCCTGGCTCTCCCTGGCCTTGCATACCTTGTTTGACTTGGGTAGGTTCACGCATTTGAAGGAAGACTTCAATGAACGGGAGCTTGCAGCGAGCAGCAGTGCTCAGTACTGTGCATGAAACTTCCCGTCCCAGGCAGGACTGGACACCAGCCTGCGAGAAAAATAGCGGCAGCGAGCCAGTTTGTTTTTAACAAAACAAAGTTATGCAATATCATTTAGTTCTGACATGTTCCCAATATGCAGCAAATGAAGAACTCACTAAATACAGTATATCTCTGGCCATATCATTTGAATATAACTTGTTTCCATGACAACCTCCGCTTAACAGCTTGGCTGATATGAAATCATTCCTAGATGAGGGAGCTTTTGCCAAAAGCATTGGGATTCAGCACTTCTATATCGTGTTTTAGGTTTTAAAAAGCATTTATTTAAGCCTCTGGAAGCAAATATCAGATAAAATCCCTTCATCCTCACCTCTGCTTCGGCTCTCGCTTGATCAGTTTATCTTCCTGGGAACCTCTTCAGGGGCAGCTCATGTGTTACTTAATATGCTTCTGAAGTCCCAGGCAGTGTTTCAAGAGCAAGTGATCGTGACTCCAGCGTTCGGTAGAGAAAATACATTTCATGGCTGTTGGCTCAGCCTGCGAGGCAGCAGGGCAGCAGCTGGGCACAGCAGCCAAAGCTTGTGCTCCGGCTGTCCCTCAAGTCCACAAAAGTTTAGGCTCCAACCATCTCTGCTTGGGAGTAAAAAACAGGAGCTTTGGCTAGAGAGAGGTCTAGCCCAACATTTCCCACGGTTCATTTTGTATCAGGAACACCGAACAAATAAAAACAGGTTATCTATTAGATGTTTCCTAAGGTGTCGTACCTATTGCCTCGGAAATAGCTGTGGAACGCTTCCAGGGTGGAAATGTTCCCCCTGGAAGTGGGGGGGGAACCCCCCCCACCACCAGGACTGCTCATATGGTGCTTGTTCCCTTCCTCCCTTCCAGGTGCTGCAAGGCATTAGAGCATAGCTAAAATAAGCCTAATGCTTTCCTAATATTTCTTACATGCACAGGCATTGCAGTTGCCACAGTGATGGTACACAATTGTGGGTGGGAGAAAGGATGGTCCTGGCGGTTTTAAGAGGCAGTCGGCCCCTGCGAATCACTGCTTCTGCCCCTGCGAACCACCATCGGCCCCTGCGAACCACTGTGGCTCTATCTCGCGGGGATTCCCCGCGGGGGCTATGGGAAAAGCTACTGGAACAGGCAAATAACGTTTCAAGCACATGTAACGTACCCATTGCTGCCAAGATTTGGGGATCAGCAAGGATTCTAAGAGTAGTGGTTTAAATCTTAAGTAAAACCATGGGAAGAGTTATGAAGTATTCATTGTTTCTTCTGGCTATAATGTGCCTTCTTCAGCTCTAATGAGCCCCAGCGTGGAACAAATCGGGCCCTTGCTGTGGCAAAGAGGTTCAGGTCCCTGCAGCTGGGTGCAGGCAAGCAGTGCCAGGAGCACACAGAATGGGGCAGAACTTTTTTTTTTCTTCCCAGTTGATACCTGGGAAAATGTCACCTGTTACCCATCTGAAATCAGCTGAGCCAATCTACCGGCTGACTCCTGCTCTTGGCCTGCTTTCTAAGGCCTTAGCAGAAAATTATGCGTTTTCCTGGAGAACTCCCCAAGCAAGAGGAGGATGTGGCTGGGAGAAGGCGTAAGGAATGGAGCCAGAAGCCCCTTCTATGGTGGTGAGCTTTAAGCAATTCCTCTCACCTTCACGGCATCTTGTAGCACAGGGCTGCACTGTAACACAGTTTGGTTGTGGTAAATCTGCTTGAGAAGGCACAAAAGCACAGGAAAAGGCATCACCAGGGTTTCTTTAAAAAGAAATCTTCAGATAGATGGCAAATATCAATGAAATACATTCTTAATTAAAGCCTTAGTATATCTTTCTAAAAGTGCTAATAGCTTCCTGGGATTTTTTTAAATCTCTGAACTGAGCTTATTCAAGGTGTGCTGGCAGCGCGTGGTAGCTAAGCAGAATCAGGATGCTGTTCTCACCATCACTTTTCCGTGTGAGATCAATCTCGGGAGACTTGTTTTTCTTCTGTATCATGACTTCTTAGAAATCTCTGTAGGCAAAGGGTGCGCCTAGTTCAATGCATCCTGTGATTGCCCTTCCTCCACAACCAGATTAATTTACTGTTAGTTGAGATTCCCGCGACGTACCTTGTGCCACTGTGAAGCCTGGTATTTACTGATGTAAACAAGAAATAAACGGAGGCTTTACACGTCTCATTTGGAATAACGATACAGGCTCTGCTGCCTGGCACTCGCTCCGTGTCTTGGAGGTGCGGGGGTCGTACTTCTATATGGTTCCTTGCAGCTCAGATTGTTTATAACAGAATAATTTGTTTTCCACCTGAGCTGTAATGTTTTAAATGAGGAGCAGCTCTCTGATAATGGAATCTGGAGGTTTTCACTGAAGCGTCTGGTTCCCGACAGAGGCAGGTGCTGGTTCAAAGTTAGTTAGTTTTGGTCATACACTCTAGTGCGTTTGGCCTTATTTCCAGTGTGATGCTGCTGCTGCATGTCCAAAAATTAATATTGTGTTGGCAGCCTCAGTAGAGGACACCAAAAATGTATTAGGTGTGGAGGCTGTCAACTGCAGTCACGGAGGCAAGATGTGGCCCTTTAGGGCTGTAAGAAATTAGCACTCTCCTGCTGTCTTCTCCAGCTCTTCTGAGAAAATCTGTGCCTAGATACAGCCATTTATTGTGATGGGGTGTTTTTCACAATTAACATTTTTGGCAGGGTCACCATTAAAATAGAGAGAGAACTCTCGGAGTGGGCATACCAATGAATTTTTAGATTCCAGGCTCTCCCAACCGGTCATTATCTTGCCTTCTATTTAAAGAGGAGTAAATTAAATTGCAAGAGATGGTGCAACTAGTTTTCCAGATCTTATTTAATTTGGCTTAGCAGTTAGCATTTTCCATCTGCACAACATAATCATTAACTTTTTTTTCTTCATTGTCACTGTACAGACTGCTTTTTATGGGTGATCTCTGCCCTTTCTTACTGCTAGATTTTTATTTCTTTAAAGCAGTGTGTCTTTATTGATTTTTCTTTTAGGATGAAGTATATATAAAATTATTCATCCTACTAAATGTGCTTGCGAGGAAACCTCTGTGATTCATGGTCTTTGATCCTGCTGTCACTTATGTGGGTGTTTAACTTTACTACTGTGCATAGTCCCACTGGGGAGAAGCTTAATTTAAAAAATACCATTATAAAAATAACGTGACCATTTTAGCACGTGTCCATGCCGGATTGTGAGGAACATCTCCCAGTAAAACCAAGCATGTAAATTAAACAGGCTGTAGAGAAGATGAGAAGACAGATAAATTATCCCCCCCCAAGGCTGGAAAGGTTTGTTGTTGTGTTATTGTCTCCGTCCATGGTCAGTTTGCATGGTACTCGCCCCTCCATTTTGTGAACATGCAAGGGTTTTGTGTCCTAAAACTTGGGGTTTTAGAGAGATTTAGTTTTCTGGTCAGCATTGCCAAGCTGAACTGAGCACAAAGGTTATTTTCTTCAGCAAGGCAGCCCCAGAGATGGGTCAGGTTTGTGGTGTGACCTGTGTGTGTGCAGAGAAGGGGCTGCCAGCAGCGCACTCGGTGTAGGACGGTGGCACTGGGTACCCTGCCCGCCCAAATGCCTTATGGCTGTGGGTCCTTGTAAGGGTCTGAGGAAGCAGATCAATGCTTTCCCTCAATGCAGAGACATGGATGAGGCCAAGTGCGTGTGCTGGGCCTGGATAAGGGACCCTTTCTGGAGCCACCCGTGCCCTCAGATGGGCCCATCGCTGTCACCATCGGTGTGGCTCCCTCCTACCCTCCCCTGTCTGTCCCCCCCACCACCTCCGTATCCCTCCGGCCCCCTTGTCCCAGAGCATCCGTCCCTCCCCTGTCCCTCGTCCCCTTGCCCGAGTCCCGCTCACCCCCCTCCGTCAGCCCCCTCACCCGGCTCCCCGTCCTCCCCCGCCCCACCGCAGCGTCCCTTGTCCCCTCCCCGCCCCCCGGCCCGCCCCTCGCCCCCCCGCCCCGGCCAGGGAGATGGCGCTCAGCCCCCCCGAGCGCCGCGGCGGCGAGCGGCGGGGCGGGCGGGCGGCCGAGCCGGCGGGGCTACCGCTCCACTCGCCCTGGACCTTCTGGCTGGACAAGTGAGTGGGGGCTGGGGGCGAGCAACAGTCCCGCGGGACGCACCGAGCCGGGCGAGGGAGCAGAAGGGGAAAAAGAAGGGGGAGAAGCCCTAAAAATCCGTCTGTGGAAAGCATCTCTGTGCTTTCTCTCTCCTTTTTTTTTTCTTTTTTTTTTTTTTTCCCCCCACTCGTGGAACGGGTTGGAGAAGGGGAAATTAATCTTGGGAAACCGGGCGATGCGAGGGAGCGGGGGATGCGGTGTCCCCTTCCCCTCGGGAAGCGGCGGCGTTTGCCGGGAGTTAGTTCGGGAAACGGGTTTCTGACAAATGCTCTCGGTTTTGTGGTTGGACGGACACACGGGGATTGTGTGTTAAAACCACCGGGGGTGGCGTTTTAAACTCTAAATTTAGCCCTGGCGCTGGGCAGCCCCGGGGTGGGGGGGGGGAAGGCGAAAGGTTGGGCTGTGCTGCTGCGGGGTGGGACGTGGCGGGGGTGTCCCAAACCGACCCGCGCCCCCCCGACCCGTCGGGTTTTGTGACTCTTGAATAGTCAGGTTTGACTGCTTTGACTCTTAAAACCGGAGGTGAGCTGTTTTGAAGGATTTGCTCCGATTTATGAACTAACGGCAGCGTTCACGCGGTGGGATTGCGTTTCGGGTTCTTGAAGCTGCAGCCTGTTGTGGAGAGCTGCCAGGGGAGCTCATCCCGTGGTGCGGACAGCCAGGCACCCAAGTCAAAACTGAAAGAGAAAGTTTAAAATCAGAGTTTGATATTAGGTTTCCAGTGTGTACTCTCTGGCATCTTGTTTTTAATCTTCTGCACCTCCCTTTTCTCAATTTTCTCTTGTATTTCTCCTCTCCTCCAACTCCAGAAGGAAAGTTTTTTTCCTTTATATGTCTTTCTGCCACTGAACATACTGCCTTGTTTGTAACTTTTCAACTCATGACAGAGAAATAGCAAAAAAAAAAAAAACAAACTACAAACTGTTGAAAGCACACAAATATTCTCAGGTCCTGCAAATCAAACCTTAAAAAAAACCCCACAAGCTATTTCTGGTTAATCCTTTTGAACTCAGGATGTAGTTATGGTCGGGTTCAGGATCTGAGTTGTGTTTTCTGTTTGTTTTTAAAAAGCACCATTTGAACTGGTCTTTAAGCAAGCTACATCCAGATCTGTTTGTTTACACAAGCCATGTGGAGATAAGCACGTTTGTCTTTTATAATCAACATCGGAAGTTAAAATCCATTTCAAGTTCCTGAGTTGCATCGTGCTATTTTTTCCCCCCCCCATGTCTTGGTTCCACTGTAATTTAGACTCTTAAAATTCAGTTATTTTATTGGTTTTTTTCTTTTTCTTCTTTCTGATCACATATAAGTGCATTTCATTAGGTAGCATTGTTATTCCTTAACTTATGAAGCCAAGAGTGTATATGTGAGGGAAAGAAAACAACGACCAGTGGGACGTTATATACACAAAACTGTGTTTTGTTTACCAGCAGCAGGGATAGAATAATGGCAGGGAACAAGAATGACAGCAGCCAAGGCATTTTTCATACACTTAAAAAACAGTTAAGGCATTAAAAAGCACACAAGAGATGCACCCGTGAACTTCATTCACTGCAGCGGGTGGAGGTTCCTGTCTCTCTACAGCGTCCTGCAGAAGGGGCTGTGACATTTAGCAGTGCGCCCACGCGGATTTGATGGAGGGATCGTTGCTTAGGTTTGCACAGGGTGGACTTTCCATAGGAGATAACTGTGGGCGCTTTTTTAACTTACTTTAGTAATACCTGGTGTGGAGCGGTGATATTTCCTCATGAGATGGCACTGATTTTTGACTGCCACTAAATTTTGCCCTGTACTTGGGCTGAAAGGCAAGAAGTGATGCTTAAGTATAAACACACGTTGAGATAGATCTGTAGTTATCTCCTTCTATTAAATTACTGCGAGAGGTCCGTGACATACATATTAACATCTCCAAAATGTATCTTTTCATTAAGTCACACTGTTAAAATAAATATCCATCAGCCAAGCTGTACTTCCTGTAGCAGCTAGTGATATGCTACCAAGTGATTCCCTTGGGGCTCACAACCTTGCTTTTATCATAGTGGCTCTCGATACGTCTCCTGCTTCAGCAGTAAATGCCTTTGTTTTATCTCCATCAGCACTTGTTTCTGTGAATGCCTTGGCACAGGCTTAACATCTGGAGACTGGGATCCTGTCACCAGGTTCTGGTCCATTGCCATTGTCTCTCACGTGTCGCAGGGCATCTGCATTTCCCGTAAGCGCTAAGCCTTTCTTGGTATGTGTGTCTAAAATAGTAACCATCTGATATCGCTCTCTGGTATCTTACCCCGTATACGCTTTAGGAAAGCGAGCATGATGAAAGCATTTGGGAGAATGTTATTCACCAGTTTGACAAATAAGATCCCATCTGTGATCTTCAAATGCTCGCAGGTGAGCAGTTTCAGAGAAGCTGTCAGGTGTTTGTCTCTTAAGAGAAACAAGATTTCCTTTTTAACTGCTAAAATGTTTTAAGGTCACGTGCTGGAAGTCTTGAGACCAAGGCTTTAGGTCTGCTGTTTGTTACGGTTTGAAGAATCCACAATAACTTACTGTTGTTTAGACAATTATTCTCTCGCCCGATGACCCCTCCCCACCTAGGAAGGGGAACTGGGGAAAAAAACAAGGAAACACGAGTATTGAAATATATTTAATAGAATAAGACTAAATAATTAACATTAATAATACTAGAGAACCAATATTGATCCTGATAGCAATATCAAATATACCGGCATTATACTCAGCCCAATTCTATCTTAGGAAGCCGTGCGCTCCCAGCAGGGACAGCCAGTGTGGGACACTGCGAGCGCTGCGGCTTCGGGGGGAAGGGAAGGGCTCAGGGCCTGGCACCGGGGCAAGGAGTTCTCAGGACTGCAGCCATTAAGGAAGAGAAAACTTCTCAGCAGACTTAGTAATTTTTATTGACTGTGATGTTCATGGTATCAAATAATCCTGTTGGACCCTGTCAAGTGCCTGGGTCTCACTCCTCCTCATCCCTGCACCTGGCAAGGCTTGAAAACACCAAGACCTTGAAACCCACATACCATCGCTGGCTATAAAGTAAATATTTTCACAAATTCAGACACTAGAGTCTTCTAAAAGTGCATTTTCCCCAAGCATTAGAAGAGACCTTACTGAAAGGTAAAATTACTGAAAGATAAATTAATCCTGTGTCACTCAAACCAGGACGCTGTTTTATTTGTCCATTCTGCAGGCTTCCAAGTTCATACCTACGTGTCTGATTTTCAGTACTCTTACATGCAGTGACGTTATGGCCCATGGGGAATTTCAGCAGGTCTTGCAGATGCCTTTGGTACCACCTTGGGAAGCTGATCCGTGCTGGTGGCTCTGCACACTCGTGCTTATCTCAGTGAGGCTCCAGGTTGGTGTTGGGTCCTGCTTATAATGGCTTCTGGCTTTGAAATGAAGGGTGCCTTTCTGGTTTTTGCTACACTGTGTAGTCTTTAATCTATTTTTTTATTTTTTTTACAACAAAGTGGAATGCATCACTGAAAATAAAAAATTAAAACCAAGGATTGCAAATCTGGTCATTATATTCCTGTTGTGTAGCACATTGAACACGGGGATTGTACAAAAGGAGAAGTCAAGTGAAATGACCATCAAAGGCTGGGGTGTCCTGGGTAGGTGCTTGGAGCCATCCCTTAATAGGATTTGGGGTTGCGGATCTGGGTGCGATCTTTGTGTAAATACAAAGCTGTGAAGCTGATTGTGCTTTTTGATGTACGTGTGGACATGATGCAAATATCCCACTTGGCAAACCTTGCAAATCACGAGGGTCGTTTAGCCTGGGTGGTGTATGCCTCCTTACATTTGATGTTACACCAAGTAAGCCTTTCCCTACCAGAAGATAAGAGAGAACGTACTATTAGTTGTCTGATTTTTCCAGCTTCATGATGAGAAGCCTGAGGTTTTGTCAGGGGTAACAGGTTTTGGTCCAATGTGTGTGTGCACACGCAATAATGAAGATGTTGCGCGTCCTTGCGGAAAGACCGCTTTTAAAGATCTAAGAGCAGCTGAGCTGCCAGCGTTGCTGACAGACCGCTTTCAGCCAGCAGCGAGGAAAATACCAGTGCCCTTCTTTACAAATCAGTGCTTTCAGAAACTGAGCACAGATCACACAAAAGCCTGGCACAGAAGTCTCACTTCTAGATAAACTTGGTCAAAGACGCGCTGGCTTCCATGGAAGTCTGAGTGCTGAGTGTGCAGCAGCGCGGGTCGCGTTGCAGGGTCACGTCCTGCCTGCCTTGTCTTCTTGCTTTACTTCTAAAATACACTGTTAGGTCATTTTGTTTCTGTTGCCAGAATATTTTAACTCTTCTGTATCTTTTTGAGGGGAAGAATACGCTTGTAAACGTTGTAAAATATAACGCGATGTTATTAGTCTGTTCCAGGAAAGCGAAAATATTCTTGCATAAACGTATTATCCTTTTGTGCTGATTTTTCTCACTCCATGTTATACTGATAAGTTCTATATAAATAAAGTTTGGTTGATACGGAACAATTTTCATAGTAATTGTGAATCTTCATAAGTGAACGCATCAGATATCTGAAACTGAGCTTAATAATTTCCCTTCTTCCCTATAGCAAAATCTTATTTATCTAGAATCATCTATTTCGTCTATTAGAGCTCATGAGTAGGTGGCTTACAATGAAAAATGATGGTTAATATTATAAGAATGTTCAACCCGGTAAATGCATTTTGACAGGCTTTGATGGCTTGAAATTAGTCTTTGTATTCAGAATGGATTAGCAGATTTATTTAGTTGCCACAGCATGTTTTTGAGTTTTTGCTTTGTAAGTAAATATTTTGCTTATTTATACCAAAAGCAGTTGTGGCTAAGTACTTACAGGGGTATCTTCAAAAGCGCTTGGCAGCTTTTAAAGCTCCCGCTAAAGCTGCGATGAGATTCCCACTGGGAGACAAAGGCCAGTGTGAGCACATATGAAAAAACTTTTATCCTTAATTCTTTGCAGGGAAACAGAAGAGCTACAGTTCAGCATCAGGCATTAACATAAGCACAACCACCTGGAGGTTTACTCATGGATAAAACAATGGAAGTTATCTTTGTATCCTTTGTTCTTTATTTGTGCTGGAATAAAGGAGGAGTAGTGAAGCAAGCCGGCGTTAGGATTCAGTTCACGTAGGTTATCCCTATTTCCATGTTCCACTTTTAACTGATGCCCACGTGGTTTGCTGCAAGATGCCGTGCGGTGGCTCTGGCCTGATTTGGCGACTCGATTAATCCTGATATTGCACTAAAATTTCTCCCTTAAAGATTCTGAAGATGCAGAAAAGTGGCATCACGGGGCACAAAACAGGCAGAGCAGGAGAACTGTTGGATGTTTTATGGGCAGACTCTCCGTGGGGAACCCAGATGTGGGTTTGCAGGTGGCGTGGCGATGGACCAGCTCCCTCCATCCCCGGGAGAGCCGTCGGTGCCTGGCTGGTGCTGGGACCCAGCTGGGAGGACCCATCCCCTCCCGCAGGGACTTGCAGGGCCTATTGAGTTACTTGGAAAGTAATTGCTCACCATGATGATAACTGACAGTTCAGTATGGCAGATCGGATTAACTTTATTGTTGATGGCAGTAAAGTTATCCGAAAGGGAGGAATCCTGTAATAGCTTCGTTTCCAGGGCCAGTATTTGCAGGGTTCCCATTCCATGGTAGCATGTGTGTTGAGGTTTTTAGCAAAATACACAACCATCTTACTACTCGCTTATAGCGTGTTCGTTTAAAGAGTTACAGAAATACGAATTTCTACAGATTCCTTCACTAGGAAGTCATCTGCCGTTTCTGCTAACTTAATCTAAACTTATTCTGTGTACTCAGTTAAAAAAAAGAAATCGCAATTTCGTTGGTTTCAAGGCACAAAACCCCACTCTGTTGTCATTTGTGCTGATCTACTGAGTTTATGGGTGGCTATCGCAGAATCACTGTGGTTCAAATTTGCCAGCAATCTGTAATTTTGCAGGAAACTGAGATTTTTTTTCTTTCTGTCTGTGATTAAAATACCATCTCTGCCTTATATTCATCTGCTAAACCAAATTTGTGCAGGTGTAATTTCTGCAGCAAATGATCCCAAACTTTTAAATTGACGCATGTTATAATTTTCTCACTTGCATTCCCTTTGGTATTTATTTTTTTTTTTTATAAAAAAGTCTGGGGGCATGTCTATAAATCACTGACACTTTCCAGGGCTGGGTGAAGGGCTGAAATAATGCTGTGTAATTCAGTGGGCACGGAGCACTCGCCAGGCAGGTTACTAGAAGTAAATGGTAGCTCACCTTAACTTTTAAAACAGATAATTTGCTGGTTGGTTGGGGTCTTCTGCCAGCTGGTCACATTGTTTCTCTGGAAAATGTTTTTTGCAGCTATCAAAATGAATCATGTTATAACCTCAGAGTGGAATATTGTCTGTTTTTCTCAGCTGCTCTTTTAGAGGGCGCTGATTTTTCTGAATGGCTACCGTGATTATCTGGATAACCTTTGAAGGCTATCGTTAGAGAATAAATTTTAATTGTAGACCTTACTATGGCAGCATCTCAGTGGCAGTATCAGTGTGAGATAGGGAGTGGTGATATCACATGCTGTAGAACAAAGTTAACCCTTGGTGACTGCTGAGTTAGCAAAGTGGCAGTAGTGCCTCAGAGAAGTAGTTTCTCGGGCAGTGGTGTGAGACACCCACAGGCAAAGTTATCTCAGGTTTTGCTTGTTTGTGTTTTGTAATGTATGAAATGAAGCTTCGTAGAGAGGAGCCACTTCTGTCAGCAACAAGCTAAAAACTAGGGGGGGTTTGTTGCAAATCCTCTGCTCCCCACTGACAAACAGTTAAATCACTGGCGAAGTTTTCTGTCTGTTTTAACTTGCTACTTTTTTCTTTTCTGCATTCAAAAGCCACCTGACTGACTTTGTTTCTGTTAAATACTGTGAATTTTTCTTTCTGCTCTTTAATGCTGTGTGTAGAATGTAAAAAAAAAAAAAAAAAAAAAAAAAAAAAAAAAATACTCTTACTATGATAATTCTTTTTGAACACGTTGATGAAAGTTTTGGCTGTTGTTGTTCCTGAGTTATCGGTTTTCCCATGGGAGTTTTCATAGTTCATGAGGCACAGGACTAGAACCTGCACCGCAGAGACTCCTTGGGTTTTGTGTGTTTTTATAAGCTCTAGTTAAAGTGATTTTTGAAATTTGGACATGTAACACAGTTTTCTCATCAGCTCCACAGTTGCAATATACCCTTATCTAGTGATTAACAGACAAATAATAAAGTAGACGTTAGTTTGTCTGTTCTATACTGAAAAAGTTGAGAGGGATTTCTCTGCTGGTTTTGTACGTATTTTTAAAGTAACTTACTTTTGATAGGAGCCTTCAAAAAACTTTGGAACTTTTATTAAAGTTTTGAAGATGTGATGCTGTTCCAGTAGTTTTGCATGTTACATTTCTTCCTTTACACAAATACCTAGTTTTTCCCCCAGAGCCTGAATTATATCTGTAACAACTGAGAGTTACTTTTGTGTTTTCCTGGACATATTTCATGCTGATCAGATGCATCAGGACAAACAGCCGCGTTGACGGAAGCGTTGCTGAGATCTGGTTTGCCCTTACCCTTTCTTCAGCAGGTGCACGAGCAACAGCTGCGGTTTTTTCCCCCCATGTTTCCTTAAATCTGCTTCTGTTGCTTCTGTTTCCAGATTTAGTCATTTTACACATTTTTATTTCTTCTTTTAAGATGCAATGGGAGGTTGCTTTGTCTTTGATCTTCATTTTTCTTTAGAAACCCTCCTTCAGCTTCTGATGGGGAAAAACTGTTTCCAGTTCTAACAAACTGCATGCACCTTACCAATTTTGACCTCATTCCTCCTAAATTGCGCCTGTGGGGGCATGTGCTGGGAATTGTAAGATGGTTGTTACCTTGCGCTATTAGTGTGGTGACAGGAGCCAGCGATGTCTGGGGATGTGGATGGACCGTTCCCTGCGTCGCACGCACCGAAGAGTCGTGATGAAGGTTATAAACAGAATCATGGAACCACTTAGGTTGGAAAAGACTTTTCAGATGATGGGGTGCTGTTATGATTTGAAAAACCCACAGCAATTTAATATTGCTTAGGCAATTATTCTGTCACCTGATGATCCCTCCCCACCTGGGAAGGGGAATCGGGGAGAAAAACAAGGAATCACGAGGGCTGAAGTATAAACAGATTTAATAGGATAAGGCTAAATCCATTAACATTGATACTAAAGAAACAATATTGATCCCAATACCAATGTAAAATAGACAAGGATTATACTCAGCCCATTCTCTCCACAGCAGGTTGTGCTTTCCTGGCAGGGGACAGCAAATGTGGGGCACTCGAGCTCTGTGGCTTTGGGAGGAAGAGAAAGGCTCAGGGCTCCGGCACCGGGGCAAGGAGTTCTCTGGATCACAGCCATCATAGAAGAGAGAGAACTCTTCAGCAAACTTTCTGATTTATAGTGAATGTGACATTCATGGTATCAAATAATCCTGTTGGCAGCTTGGGTCAAGTGCCCAGGTCCCGCTCCTCCTTATCCCTGCACCTGGCGAGCTCGGAAACACCCAGACCTTGAATCCCCTGTAGCATAGCTGGCTATAAAGTAAATATTTTCACAAATTCAGACACTAGAGTATTCTAAATGTGCATTTTTCCCAAGCATTAGAAGAGAAATTAGTCCTGTGTCGCTCAAACCAGGACAGGTGCCTAAAGGGAGCAGCTCCAGGTGGGAGCTGGGAATAACCAGGGTGAGCTGGAGAAGCTAAACGGTGCCTGGTGAACACCACGTAACCCTGAGGTCTGGCCATGAAACCAACCCAAGGACCTCCCGGCTGTATGGGAAGTGCTGGTAGTAGACGTGGCTTGAAGCAGCAAGTGCTGGTGGTGGAAGAGCTGGGGGAAGCCCTGGAGGTTTCCAGCGCGGTTGGGTGACGGGGCTCGCTGCCCGCCGGCGGCTGTGTGCCCCTGCCACCTAGCGGCCTGTGCTCGGCCGGCTGCCGAGCAAATAATCGTTCATTCATTCTATAAACTCCGTGGATGACTTTTCTTTTTAAAAGTATGGAAGGCTGAGAGTACGTTAAAACGCTCCAAGGAGGTTCGGGGTTGTATTAAATGCGATTAACTGGCGGTCCCTCGCTGATAGCCCTTCGCATTGGAACTGCAGAGCTTCTTCTGATGCCTGGCGCAAGGAGGGCCATTAAAAGGAGCACTGTTATTCTTGGTTTAAAACTCCTAATTCAAATCAAAATATTCTTACAAAATGCCCAGTGAGTCTTAATTTATTCAAAAGTGTAAAAGCACATGAAATGATTCATGATATTTGGAGTTGGAGTTTATTGTGCGACTTTGACATATGAATATTTCAACTTCACACTCATGTGATTCACTTTCCCCATCCATCTCTCTTCTACCCCCTTGATAAAATAAATATTTTTATTAATCTCTACTTTGTTTCCGAGGTCACTTCCTGGGACAACAGCGGCTGAATGTGCGTTAAATTTGAAGAAGATTTATACAGTACAAACGGTACAGGTAAGGTGTAAAGCTTTGCTGTGGGAGTTACCACATGTTATTAATGTAACTTCACACCTTAAGTTTTGTTTCTCCTCATACGATGCGTCACACCTGTGGCTTTGCTTACCTGTGGTATGAGACGTAAGCATTATTGTGGGTTGTGTGGGGTATTACTTAGTCATTGTTTGAATTTCATTTGGCTTTCCAGACCAGGAAAGGAGGAAGCATATTGAATTGAACAGGCAAGAACACTCTTAAACTTCCCTGAGTTTCCACTTTTGTCTCCATTGGGTGTTATACTTGATGTATTTAAAATATTTTTCCTGCCTTTTCTCAATTTTTTTAATACAGAAAATCGTTACACAAACACTAAAAGTTACAGCTTGTGGTTTTTTGATTTTTCTCTCCTTGAGCATGAATTTTAAAAAAGAATTTCTAGCAAATTGATTTGAATTAAAGTACTGCAATGTTTGCAGCAATGAGAAATTCTGCACGTCTGCGTCATCTGCCAGTGCCGAGTAGCGGGCATCTCTTGCAAGTAAAATTGCATTTCTGTTTTAATACCAGTTAGCATGAAGTGTAGCAAATTGGTATTTGTCTCACCTTAATGCTAGGCTGACTCTAGTTCACTAAAGCTCTGAAATTCTAAGGCAATGCCAAAACCTTCTCTTTGAAGCAGCCCAGCCATAGTGATCTACTGAAGTTTTAAATAACGCTTTCTCATTAACGTCTGCACAACTTGTTACGTCGCATGATGGAATTGGCCTAAGAAATGAATTGGCTTTTCTGGAGCCAAAATTGGAGTTTTCTGGAGATGAGTTTATCAGTAGAAATTCTTTGGCATAAAGCATGGAAATGTCCTTCAGACCCTTGGGAGAGGTTCCCACTCACCTCTCCGTGTCACCAGAATGTCCCCATTGGTCATGCAGTGAAGTTTTCTTATATTTCTATTTTTTTAATATATATTTTTAATAGTCTTCCATCTCTTCCTGTGACTGGGTAATGGCTGGTAAGTAGAATTGCCAAGGGCCACAAAATTATATCACATAATGTTGCAATCTTTGTTTCTAAAGTAGTGCTAATGATTAAGTATTAGATAATACTTAATGAGTTGTACTAATGCGCAATATTGCATTACTGCATGTTGATGCAACGCACGTCTTTAAAGATCCTTTCTTATTCCCAGCTGTTGGATGAAGAAGAAAGGGGATTGGGATCTTTTCAGTCATCCCTCTGTGTTGCTCACCACTGCTTTTGGGCGCCTTTTATCCGCCCCAAACATGTAGGACAGCTTCTGCTCTTAGCAGCAGAAAGGCTGGGAAGTAATCTGATGGTTCCTGGTAACTTGGGTCCTCTAATTCCTCCCCCATTCCTGTATTAATGTGTGCATCTCAAATTCTTTGCGTCTGTTTGCAGCTTTTCACTGTGATCTAGACAAAGTAGCTGGATTGCTAGTTAGGCATTCAGTTCAACAGAATTATTGTTTGTGGTGGTTTTGTAACTCAAGATAATCATAATCAAGTTTTAGAATATTCTTAAGTGAAGCAAGGTGGATATTTGATTTAAAGTATATATTTTTAATATGCTAAGACAGTTTTATGTATTGGTTTGTTCTGACGTACCTAGTGTAACTCTCATTTTGATTATTTTTTTCTCTCTATTCCTATAGACTTTGATTCTAAAGTAATCCACAGTTGAAGTGCTTCCCTTCTTTCTGTAACTTCTGCAGAAATGACATCTAAAAAAAAAAAAAGTGAAATTGCAACAAGTTCTTTTCAGAGCATTTTATTGTAACGTAGAAGGTGCCAGTTCTCTGGGAGCAGGATATGGAATTGTTTTGGAGAAAATGAACAAGGAAGTAAAACTATGTTAAACTTAGTCTCTTCTGTTAATGCAACTAGTATTTTTTTTTTTTCTTTTTAAGGATTTCTGGAGTGTCTACAACAACATTCCTCCAGTGACAAATTTGCCTCTGAGATGTAGTTACCATTTAATGCGGGGAGAAAGGCGGCCACTTTGGTACGTGTGTTGTCATTTCTGGGAATGGGGAGTGACAAACCCGAGGGGGTGACAGGAGCAGGCGTGGGACAGGAATGTCTCGTTTCTGTTGCTTGCAAACTCCTGAACTCGAGAGACCCACAGAAGAATTATCCTAAGGATCTTGTTAAGCTTAAAAGTACTACAGAGTCTTTATTAAAAACACGGTAATTTAATTGTCCACCTCTGAACGTAAACAGAAGAAGGAAATTAAATTATGAAATAGAAGTTAAGAAATTAAAATATGTTTCTGAATTTCAGTTCAAGAATATACAGAATGGGCTACTTGCATTTAAATTACTTTTTATCTTGCAAATTTTTCTTTCTTTCCACTGAAGCTAATGTAATAACAATGCAAACGACTGATGGTCCTTAGCTGTTCATCACCTGTGCAAAATTGTGCTTCATATGCATATAAATGCACATATACCTTGGATTAAAACTAGCTTAAGGCATTATGAAATGATTCATTGCACTAAATTCCTGATTGATTGTCAGACAGTAATGGAATAAAGTATAAATCGTTGAGGTTTTCCTTTCAGAAATTGAGTTTTGCGTGCCTTCGTCCTGGTGCAGCTCTGTCACAAAGTGCCGAAGCACTTTCTGAAGAGTTTTGAGCTTTTTGGCATCGTTTCCATAGATCGCAATTGGATTAGAGGTCTTTAATTTGATCATAGTGCAGCTGACTGGGTGGTGACTTACTACAGGAGATTTCCGTCCTACTCTACTGAACAAGTAAATAATTTTCTCAAGTGAAATGCATCTACGTTACTTTTCTAAAAATACTGTGAGTGGTCAGGGTAGCTAAACTGGGTTTGAAAAAATGTTGATGTCAGTATAAATCAACTGGGCCATTGTGGGCAGGTCTTGATATCTTTGTAAGGATGAGTTGAGAACATTTCGGGCTTTGTTTTAGTTTGTTCTGTTTTCAGCTTTGATTCGGTAAGGGACTATTAGAGGTGTGAAATGCAAAGACCTCTTCTAAAAAAAACGATACCTCTATTTTAAGACTGTCAAAGTAATTTTGTATTTTAGGAAAGGGATTGCAAGAGATTGATCTCATCAGTAACCCACTAATTTTTCAGTAATTACTGCTAAGAAGCTTTTCTCAGATTACAGTTACAGTATACTGGTGAATTGCAGCATTGTTTTTTAGGAAGAAAAACAAATTCTGAAGTAAGAATTGAGGACTACAGATTTTTTGAAGATGTTCTCCCAGAGTTTTCCCAGTGCTTGTCTGGATTGGTGGGAGACCCAGTTTCATACTGGTCTTAGATATTCCAAAGATGAATTTTAGGTTATTCTTTAAACTTAGCTATTACAGAGTTTTTAACAGGAAACTAGAACCCTAATTTAAAAATCTTATAAAAAGAATTGTGACAGAATAAACTTGCAGCTCACAGGTTTGTACGCTGTGCCTTTGTCATTATGAGGCAGTTTAATGGTTGTGTCTGTGCCCTGACCCGGGGCAGCTTCAGCCTTTCTCTTAATAAGGGCAATTAATTTCTCGCTGTCACAAAACTGAAATGAAGTGCTCTCATGTTCTTTTATTAAACTGGATAAACTTGAGAGTAATAAGCTGCTTCTGTGAAAATATGCCAGAGTTTTTTCCAAAATATAAAAGGTTACCATAGTAAAAACATAAAATTGCTTTGTGGCTTGTTCCCATATAATATGCAGCCACTTCTAAGATGGTCTGTAGTCAGGAAAAATGTCAGTATTTTCCAACACGCAGAACTTAGGAAAGGGATTAGGTGTTGAGAGATAGGCTTCATACGAACAATGAAAGAATTATCTCTGATGTCGGAAGTCATGGCTTGAGTCACGCTACCTGGAGTTAGTAATTGCATTTCAAATGACATTTTTATGGGAAAATTAAACCCCAAACATAAGTTTATCTAGATGTGGATGTGAGTGTTTATCTTACTGATCTATTTTCCATAACCAGGGAAGAGGAAAGCAATGCCAAAGGAGGTACTTGGAAAATGAAGGTCCCTAAAGAAAGTACGGTATGTAATTATTGACTTTTTACTTAGACACTGTTTAGTAAGGGGCGGTTCTTGAAACTCCATCTGATTAAGCTGTTGTAAAGCTTTTTAGTTCTGACATCACCCAACACAACAACTAAACACTATTTTACCATCTATAACCTTTTATTTTAAGACAACGAGCAAAAGTTTCTTTTCACATAGTTCCATATCTCTTGCTTGTGATAACACTTATCAATGTATTAACAAGCAAATGAAAGCTGCAGTGTTATACTCCATTTCCATTTGGAAACACAGTATTTTATAATCGCCTTTGTTCTCAAGGCTGTTTGCTTACAGGCATGCAAAAAAAATGAAAATCTTCCTGATAATATTACATGCTAAATTATAGCCAGAGCCACAATAATGCTCTTCAAAAGTCAACACACACAATCCAGCACAACTTCGAGTTTCACTGAAGGGCCAAATGCTCCTAAAGTCTCTGTCAGACTCAGCAGGACTATTTCTGCTTGGCATTGCGTGTTTGTACCTGTGCGTGGCTGTGAGTAGCGCTGTGACATTCTCTCCCCAAACATGGACCAAGACGTTGTTTCCACCGATAGCTAATCCCGTCTCATGGCTTGTCCTGGAAAGGGGAAGATTTTGCTTGTACTCTCCTGATCCCTCTTGCCCTGGCGCTCATCGGACTGTTTTGTGAGCCAGTTTAATGCGCGCCGATGTCAGAAAAAGTCTCCCATTTATTTTATTTTTAATTTGAGTTTACAGCCAGGAGAGTGTTTTGATGGGTGTAGGGCATAAAGGAGAAAAGACAAGTAGGATCATCCCCTTTGGCAACAGTGAGTTGTCACATCCCCTCGTGTGCATCTTGTGAAACTGTAGTGCTGCTCGGGGTCTTTTTTTTTTGTGTTTTGTTTTTTTTTTTTTAATTTTAAAATGTGAAAGATAAAATCCATTCAGGTATGTCATAGTTCTAGCCCTGCTGAAACTACTGGGTTTCTCTTTGCACCCCTACTGAAATGCACGTGAGTCGCGTGCACCTCCTGAGAACTCTCATGCTGAGGAGATTCGACCTCTTCAAGGGTGGTGTTTATGTGTGTGAGTTTGTTCTGGATCGGGCCTCTAAACGTGAAAAGCGAAGTGTCAGAAAAATGTGAGAGCTTTGCAGCAGGCATTAAATGCTGAAAAGTGGTACTTGAAATTTCAGCCAAAAGTTAATTGATTTTGGCCTATGGGCTTTTTCCCCATATGTGAATTGCAGCTTTCCTCCCTGCAGTCCCAAGAGATCGCAAAAGACTGAAATTTTCTGTTTCCTCTTATAATCCAAGGTGTGAAGATTGTCAGAAGTGACACGTGGTTTGGGGAGCCTGCGTTACTGGGTGGTGAATTTAGGGGCCTGAGAAGCCTTGTTTTTCAGAGGCTGACTGATAGCCCCTTTTTGAAATGAAGGTACTTCTTGATCTCTCAAACTATGTACCACACATCCTGGGTCACTTCTGAAAGGTTTAATTGAAGGTGAACTTCAGTAAGCTTTTAGTGCCTCCGTAAATAGCATAAATAATGTCTTTATGCCCGTTTCTCACTTTTTGGCTTCATTCTTCGTCGTGTGTGCACATAGCGTCTCCTTGGCAAAGATGAACATCTTGTACAGACCTAACTCAAAAAGACGATATGCTATAGCAGCTCTTGGAGACGGTGTGGAGGGAAGAAAATGCAGGTTTTTCTAAAGATACTGGTCTCTCAAGTGGTATGAAAAACTGACTGACAGAATACTGATACTTAAAATGTTGTTGCATGTGTACAGTGATCCTTTCTGTCTGCTGATTTTTTATTTTTATTTTTAATATAAAAACTAAGACTTTTTAGATCCTCATAAGCCTGATCCTGCATCTGCTTGCTACTGGATGAAGTGCTTCCTACCCTTGAGACCATTAGGACAACTCACAGTAGTGAGCACTGTGCCTGGTAAAGAGAGTGTGCGTGGTCAGTCCCACCATCAGTCTCTGAGCTGGTCCACTGGCAGGCGAAAGGCCACCACGTCAGAGGCTGTCACGCTGACGTCCTCAGCCTGCTTCGGGAGCACCAGATGGTCCTTCCCATAACACAGCTTTATATGATGCATTGGATAGATGATGATGAGTCACAGAAATCCTTTGTATTCTTCTAGAAGATGGCTTAGGAGTGCTCAGAAACTACCATTAAAGTAGTTTATTAGTTTGTCATCTTCGCAGCTGCTTGTTTTTTGTTTTAATCTGGTGCGTTTGATATGTTGGGTTTTTTAATAGTGCTAAAACTCAAGATAACTTCATATAGCAGAGAAGGGACTCCTTAGAAGTATCACAGAATAGTTTGGGTTGAAGGGACCTTTAAAGGCCATCTAATCCAACCCCTTGCCATGAGCAGGGACATCTTCAACTAGATCAGGTGGCTCAGAGCCCCGTCCAACCTGACCTGGAATGTTTCCAGGGATGGGGCATCGACCACCTCTCTGGGCAACCTGGGCCAGTGCCTTGTCAACCTCAGCGTAAAAATTTCTTATATCTAGTCTAAATCTACCCTCATCCTATCACTACAGTCCCTGGTAAAGATGATGTTTAAATATAAATCAGTTTAATTTACTGGTAGGGTTTTCAGGCACTTTTCTTAAAGTGGTTAGTAATTCTTTTCTGTAGAAACAAATCATAGAATCACAGAATGGTTTGGGTTGGAAGGGACCTTAAAGATCACCTAGTTCCAACCCCCTGCCATGGGCAGGGACACCTCCCACTAGACCAGGTTGCTCAGAGCCCCATCCAGCCTGGCCTTAAAAACTTCCAGGGATGGGGCTTCCACCACCTCTCTGGGCAACCTGTTCCAGTGTCTCACCACCCTCATGGTGAAGAACTTCTTCCTAACATCCAGTCTGAATCGTCCCATCTCTAGTTTTAATCCGTTCCCTCTAGTCCTACGATTCCCTGACATCCTAAAAAGTCCCTCACCAGCTTTCTTGTAGGCCCCCTTAAGATACTGGTAGGCCACTATAAGGTGTCCTCGGAGCCTTCTTTTCTCCAGAGTGAACAACCCCAACTCTCTCAGTCTGTCCTCATAGGAGAGGTGCTCCAGCCCTCTGATCATCCTCGTGGCCCTTCTCTGGACGTGCTGGAACGTGTCCATATCTCTCTTGTCGTAGGGGCTCCAGAACTGGACGCAGTACTCCAGGTGGGGTCTCACAAGCCTTACGGTCTTTTATCATGGGAAATACTTGGGAGAAATCTGCTTTCATGCTTTACATTAACTAGTGCATTTGAGATGAGTCATGGACACAGATAAAGTGAAAGTAAAGTCATTGTTAAATATTTAAAATGTTTATTAGAACAATTCTGTGTAGCAGTATGTATTTGCAGGGTCTAAATCGTTGCTCCAACTGTATTGAAATTAATTGTATAACACAGCAGGTACTTACGATAAACGTTCTTCTTTTGTCTAGACAACCTCAGAAAGAGAATGCACTCAAAACTGAGCTAGGAAACCTAACTTTTAAATTGAAAAATAATAATGCTAATGTAACTTTTTTTTTAATTTTCCCCCTCCTTAGGCTGCAGTTTGGAAAGAGCTGCTGTTAGCAACTATCGGAGAGCAGTTTACAGGCTGTTGTGCAGCAGGTAACTTTTCAGAATTATTGAGGCTTGCATGACAAACTCTGACTTTGAATGCAGAACATGGAAGTACCGCTAAAAATGGGGTACAGGGCTGAAATTATATTCAGACCCATTGTCATTAAGAGGAGGAGAAGGTATTCTTGACCGTCTTAGCGCAAGACTCAAGCTCAGCAGCTTGCATCCCTGGGAAGCCAGCAGGTTTTCTAGTTATTGAATATATATAGATATATAAAAAAATATATATTAATATATATAATCTATAAAATATATTTTTTATATATGTACCTGTTAGCCAGCATTTAAATCATTAATATTAATTCTGCAACGCCAGGATTCTGGAACCCCAAATTACACTATATTTTGTATCATCACTGTTGGAAGCAGCTACGCTGGATGGATGCCCCTATTAGCCCTCAAGGTCTCTAGTGGTTCTCTTAAAAGGGTTAGGAGTTGTCAGGGGCAGGAGACCTGAAGCAGAGGGAAGGTGCGTAGTTTGCCTCTGGTGATATTAAAAGCCTGTAGCAGGGTCATAACACAAACCTGGCTCTCCTCAGTCCCAGGTTAGCTCTCTACACAGAAGCAGGATTTTCATTATTGCTTAAAAATACTGCATAGGTCAAGGTAATCTTTAATGTAATTGAATTTACGTAAATATTCTTAAAATACTTTGCTGGTTTACTGGAAAACAGGCGTTAATCACCCAGAAGCTCACATGTGATTTTGGTCAGAGGTAATAATTTAACGATGTCGTTTTGTGAACAAATATCTTCTCTAGGCTTGCAAGCTTGCAGGTTTCATTTGGAAATGGACTCAGGGAAGGGACTGTGAACGCTGGCTGGCTTTAGATAGATCATCACATGCTGCTGCTTAGTCACGAAAAGCCAGTACAAGTCTGTGGCCATTTAATCCGTGAAGGTTCGGTTGTAGAACTGTTTCTTGCCTCTGGGTGAAGTGAATAATGAGCCTGCTGATCCGCTGGCCTAGAGGGAAGGACTTCTGGGGACTGGTTACTAATCTTAACTTTTCAGTTTAACCTGACATTTCTTCATCACTTCTTTTGACCATATTTATTTCTTTCCTAAGCGTGGACATGTGATTAAACTGGCTGTCGCAGTGATGGTATATATCCCCGTAGGAGTGTTCCTTCACTGCTTTGTCATTTCAGAGAAAAGAATTGAGTTTCTTGGGTTGGCAGAGCAGTTCTGCAAAATTCTTTCTAACAGTTTCTCTTACAGCTAGCTAATACAGAAGAGCAGGCGTATCGCAGTAGGCTGCTGATGGTATGTTCACCTTGGTGGCTTTGTTTTTTCCACAGGAGTTTTATTGAATGAGTTTCTCAAGTAGTGCATTTCTCTCATGGCCTTCCCACCTTTCAGAATTGGAAGATACAGAATACGGGCCTCAAATCCTTGATCTATGAGAGACACTTCTAATAGCTGCTTTTCAAAATCCTTGATATGCATAATTGAGTTGGTGTCATGAAGGGGGTGTTCCTGCCCTTTACACCGATGGGGTGGTCTCAGGTCAGTTTAAGCAAGTACACAACATTCTGCTGTCTGCAGAGGTAGTCTTTCCCCTTGGCCATGTGCTGTTGACGCCACCTTTGCATTCTTGTCTCTGACCCTTTCCTTAGGATGGACCGGGGAGGTCACTGCGGGAGGCAGCCACCGCTCCCAGCCACAGTGTGGCCTTGGGCTGAGCTCTCCATCCTGAGATTTTCACTCCAAAAAGGGCTTCTTCAGTGAAGCGGTGGAGTTACCAGCACTGGCAGCAGCAGCAGCAGCCTGATGGGGGCTTTCTTCTTCTTCTTCTTCTTTTTTTTTCCTTTGTCTTTTTTTTTTTTTCTTTTTTCCTGTTCCTTTGCAAAATGACAAAGAGAGCAAAGTCTGGAAAAGCTGGTGTCTGACCTCCTGCAGATACCGTTCCTGGGGTTTTAGTTGTTTCACCCACCCATTTTTGCTTATAGACATTGCTGTAAGTAAATTCCCTTCAGTAGTTCATATTACTAACCTGACCGAAGGGAGTCTTGTGATTCTCTTTTAATCAAGGATCAGAGTGCTAATAGCGAAGATGAATAATCTTGGGGCACTTTATTAAAACCACTATGAGGTAATGTTTCCAATAGCTTCTATAAATACAGTGTTTGTTTCTTTCTGGTAACTATTTTGTCTGGTTTGAACATTGGTATTCTCCTCACTGGAGATCGCTCTCTTTCATTTCTTCAGTTTGTTCAGCTTTTGGGCACTGTTTCATAATACATAAGTATCAAATTAGACATGTCTCACTTTTAAAGTATTCCTTAGTGATCCTTCCTCTTCTGCGCAGATGATGAAGTAATAGGGGTTAGCGTCAGCGTTCGTGACCGTGAAGATGTTATGCAAGTCTGGAACGTGAATGCCTCTTCGGCAAGTGAAGCAAAAGTTTTAGAAAAGATACATAAACTTCTGCCACACACACCTTTTAAAGTGGCGTTTTATAAATGTAAGTATTTTGTACTGTTGATTTCCAGCTGCATTAGGGAAACGAGATGCTGGTAGGGTATTTCTATGGGAATATCCTGCCCGATTCATCATTTTCCACTTGGAAATGTAACATCTCTTGTTGCATTCAAATTATTACTTCGAAGATATGCATGTTTTTTCCCTTCAACATAAAAGTTAGCTACCGTTCAAAATAGAAGATATTTTTAGTTGAATTGTCGAATATATTTGGTCTCATGTTTAAGACGCCTGATTTGTAAAATGAGCGAGACAAATCTCTTGATAGCTCTCAAGACTCCATGCTGTTCGAATCAAGTATTCATTTAGAGGAACCATTTACAATCACATTGATAATTTACAAGGGATCTCTTATTTTAGGCTCCATATAAATGTATTACCAGAATAGTGTATTCCCAAGGATTACTTGTTGGCACATTGTGTCTTCCTTAACTGCTCATACATGGTCTTCTCTTTTCAGCTCCTCAACAAAGTTTACACATTCTTTTATTCTTGTTTTTCCTTCTCTCTTCCTTAGCACACAGAGAGCATCATGCTTTTGAAGGCTGACGGGGAAAACATTAAGTGCCAAGCTCATTTGTTGTCATTTGGTGTGTTGAGGTGGTCTGGGCCAGGAGAAAGATGGTGGAAGGCCCTGCAGAAGCACTACACACAGTGGCCCTTTTGAGTTTCTGACATTTCAAACTGGGAAAATGAGGAAAAACAGTTGCTTTGACTGCTCAACGCCCAACTAATTGCTGCTTGTTTGGTTGGGGTTTTATAAATTTTTCACTGGTTCTTTAAAAAGATATTCTGGCCACTTTTTTTTTTTTTCAATCAGATCATATTTGTTCTTATTTCATTAAGATAGCAGGCTTTAATTTCTTCTGTACTGTACTTGATTAAATGCAAACGTGCACGAAGATGGTGTGCTGCGTTTCCTGGATGTGCTGTACGTAGAGGAATACTGGCTTGCTGAAATGGGTTTTCAGTTTTCAATTTTGAAACATTCCTATAGTGTTAAGATTTACTCGCTGGTTGTGTCCCAGGAGAGAAAGAAATTGCGCTGCATTTATTCTAATATTCAGTGTACTCTGGGCTTGCGCTGACAACAGCACACATACTGTACGAGTAAATAGTAAAGTGTTCGCTAAATGAGCAGCTAAAGAGAACACATTCATATTGGGACTGAACCTGTGTGGGATGATGTTAACGAGTGTTATCATTGCAGTGATTTCAAAAGAGCCCCTGTTGGAACTAGAGTGACAGATCTTTCAGCAGGAAACCCTGCAAACTCCACACCTCTCTTATTTAAGAGGGGATGGGGCTTTTTTAAAATGTTTTATATTGCATAATTTCTTAGGATATTTTTGTGTCCATTCATGATGAAGTGTCATGAATGCTTTCTAATGCGTCAGACTAACTGGATCCATCCCTCACGCTTCTATGAGAGCTTTAGGCCCGTGCCGGCACCCCCAAAGGTCAGCATCAGAACTGCCGTTGACGTCGGTGCAAAGGAAGAGATCCCATCGTACGTAGCTTCAAGCCGTCATGACTTCCTAAGTGACATTTTAAAAAAAAAAAAAAAATACAGAAAAGACATGGATTTTGTGTTGCAGCATGAATATGAATACAAAATGTGTTAATCTTTTAATTTTGTCTATATTAATTGTTTGAGGTGTTAGTTTGGTTTATTATACTACCAAAGATGGCTGTAGTTCCTTTGACAAGAAGCAGCTGCGAGGTGGAGATGAACGTACACTCCACTGAGCGTTACTTCATTGTTAAGAGGTTTTAGTTTGGGAACTTTTCAAGTTGCACTGATTTCCCCATCTTTAGTATTTTAAGAGGCAGCCATTAAAATAAAATAAATTTTAAAATAAGAATTGCACATTTGTGACCTTTTTTTACAACTTTATCTGTATTTATGAATTAAAACCATGCAGTTGATGAGTATTATTAATTAAACAGGTTTTCTAAAATCCAAATGTCTTGCTTCTGTGATTGCTTTCTGAGATTAAATGTTACCAGACTTGCTTTTTTAAAGCCCTGTATTTTTCAGTAAAACTTATTTTCTCAAGAGCTAACTATGTTTTATTCATAGATTAAAAATATTTTTTAATTTTTTTGTTCAATCATAAAGGAAGCCTGAAGCTTATTAGTAGTATCTCTTGTACATATTTAGTTAATATTTGAGGTATTTTTGAGTTGCAGTTAAATTGAGGTTTCAAAGTAAAAAGCAGAGACTATAACCAGTGTAATTATATGACGTTTCTCAATTCACACTGTATTGGTGTATGAAATATCCCAGCTAGTCTTATTTAGATTAATTTTTACCAGTGTGACTTTCCAAGATGCATCTAATGCTTCAAGGATTTCTTTTTATGGTGCTACTCACTTTGAGTTACCTCCAAATTGTCTGAGATCTGTTTGAAAAAAATTAAAATATTGTATTTGACTACAAACAGGGTTGAATCACAGAATGGCGGGGGTTGGAAGGGACCTTTGGAGATCATCTGGTCCAACCCCTGCCAAAGAGGGGTCACCTAGAGCAGGTTGGACAGGAACGTGTCCAGCTGGGTTTTGAATGTCTCCAGAGAAGAAGGCTCCCCGACCTCTTGGGGCCGCCTGTTCCAGTGCTCTGCCACCCTCAAAGCAAAGAAGCTCTTCCCTATGTTCATGTTTCCCTTCTGTTGAAACTAGGAATGGTTTCTCTTGTAGGTACATCGTCACCCATTGAGTCCCATGTGGAGATACCCAACCTGCTTGAGAAATGAGGGAATGTAGGAAGGTGCTTTCCCTGCAAGGTGAAATGAACTTGTCGCTCGTCCCTCACTTTTATCTGCAACAAGTGGGGTTCCTCTTTTTCCAGGGAAGGGGTAGAGGAGACCTCAGGACAGCAGCTACCCATGAAGTGCCAGCTGATAGCTGTGGGTGTGATGGGTACAGACAGCCTCCAGGCCTGCGTGATGGAGTCAAAAAGTGACTTTGGAGAAGCAAAGAGTAGAAACCTTGGAGAAAAACATTTTCAACAGCTTGAAGAGCAAGATTTCTCACTTGAAATAGTTTCCCATCTTTGGAGGAAATGTGACTGGAATACTAATGGGGAATTAATCACATACCTCATCCTTTGCTTACTTTTGCTTTTGGCAACAAGCCAGAGCTTCTCACCTCTCCTCCAGGTTCTTTTTGAGCACAGACATTGACTTCAGCTGAGTTGGATCTGCTGGCAGAAGTGGCCATGGCCAATTTGGTGATGACACTGGAACTTGCTAATGTAAGATACTACTTTTTTCATACTATTGACGAAAATTGTTTTTATGCTCGAACATCGGATAGTGACTGAGAGAGACCTCATCCTAGCCCTAGGATAGGGTAGCTGCACACTGACCACCACAGTCCACGTTCTGACCTGTTGTCAGTTTTTCATTGTTCTAAATCCCTAGCCTATAGAATTAGGGTGTTTTTCTGTATGGCTTAATTCTGATGATAATTGTTATTAGTACTTAGAATCTGGGTTGATGGATATCTTCTGATTAAAATTCAGTATATCATATGCCACAATCCAAAATCAAAATGCGTAATGCAAGTTTACAGGAACATGACAAATTGCATATTAGAATTTTGCAACAATTCATTTAAAGACTTTGTAGAATTTTTGAACTGTCTTTTCATCCCTACTGATCTCCATAGCACAGATGTATTTATACCAAAGGATGTTGAATAGTTAATTTTTTTAGTCTTTTAAATATTTATTATTTTCACCTGGAGATGTGCTTTATTGAACTTGATTAAATGAACCCCCCACTACTTCAAAATCATCTAAATTGTTTAAATGGATATCAAAGAATTCCTATCAACATGAATTTCTGCCGGCATTTCAACATAAAATTAAAACATTTAACTTCCATGGTGACAGACAACAAAGAAAACCCAGATTGCTGCATTAGCTGAATTAAAGACATCTGCGTCCCTCTTGGGGTGGTAACAAGCCCTGGCTGATACTTGCCCATGCTGGGGCAGTGCTTGTGGCCTTTATCTGGTGTCTGTTGGTGTGGAAGTTCACGCTGAAGCCTTACATATAGCTGGAGAACTTGTCTCTTTTTCCCAGGCTGTTTTTATGAATTTTGTAGGAATTTCCTATCTTTGATACACCCGTCCTGACAGCCAGGCTGCTGGGTGTGGAGTTACTGTTGTGTGAGGATTGTCTTCCGTCCTGGGAAGCCAGGTGAGATGCAACGTAGGGGGGAGATCTCTGGTTGGCTTTAGAAATGTCTGTAGCACCTTCTAAAAGGTGCTCACAGCATCTTCCTGGGAAAAGCTTTGATGCTGCGTGGTGTTAAGTGGAGGATGGTGGTGAGCTGGCTGAAGAGGTGCTGGCCTCTTACACGGACACAAGCATGGACTTTGCTTGTGGGAGGAAGGGAGGGATGGATGCAGCAGGAGCACCACCCCAGGAGAAGAAGAGATGCTGGCCAGGTGGTGGCTGAAGCCGCTGGGGCAAATGGAGCCAGGACGGACAGCTGAGAAATAGTAAGAGGAATTAATAGCTTTTTACTTCGAGTATTACACTTCTTGTGCTGGTTGACACCTTCCTGGGGCTGAAGACAGCTGCTGGCAGCAGGCGGGGGCCGAGCTCTGATCATTCTCCCTGACTTAAGGGCATCTCTAACAGCTCTCTGTGGCTCCCCAGGCTGCGACACAACTGCTGCTGGAGGGATTAGTTGGGAATTTCACTTAACAGGGATGAAGGGCTGTCTTCTGGGGCTGGCTAATTAACGGGATTCTACTCTGATAATTAAATAGCAGTTTGTTGAACACAACTTAATTGATGAAATCTTTGGAAAACAACCATTAGCAGGCAAGGAATGGCAACTTTGCCTCAAAAGCATATCCCCAACCAGTTGCTGATACGATTTTAACCTTTCATTCTCCAGCAAAGATGATATTGACTCTCAATTTATTTGGTTTTGCTGCTGTCATTGGACAGCTGGTTCTCCCTGCTGTTGCAGCAGACGGTTGCTAGGGGTTCTTCTCAGATGCAGGGGCTTGAGATGTCCCACTTCACCTGTTGTTTTTTTTTTTTTTTTTTTTAGAAGACTGTAAAAGACTTTAAGAAGATGCTGGCTTCTTAAAAGCCAATGCTGGAGGACAGGAATGTTTGTCACCCAAAGAATAAATCCTTTGTCTTCCTGCTGGCTCAGCCGTGCGTGCCTTTGCACAACGTGGTTGTGCCTTCTCTGTGGGGAGGAGGGTTTCCACCATGGTCACGCTGCGCAGAGCAGCATCTCCCTCCCCTCTCAGAGAGACGTGTCTTGGAGAGATCGTGGGAAGCACGTGGGGTTTCCTCAGCAGGCACTCACACCATCCGTGTGCACTGGGATGAGCTGCAGCTGTGTATTAAGGCTTCTCTGCTGGGGTCGCTCACTTTGTACTCATGGGGCCTTTTTTTAAACTGCCTTCTCAAAGTGGTCCTGGAAATGAGAGGCAAACCAGCATGAATTATTGCGGTGTATGGCTTATTTGCACCATGGAGGTGCTCGTGGAGTTCTGTTTTGGAAAGTAGCATTGAGTATTATTATTAGTAGTAGTATTTTGTTTTGGAGAGTAGTAAAAAGAGCATGGGGGGAGGTGGAGCAGGTAGAGGAGAAGGTGCTTTTACGGCGTATGATGTGCCTTAGCAAAGCTGCTCCATTGCTGCAGAGGAGCGCATCAAAGTGCCTTCGATTTAAAGCCATTTCATGCTACGGACTTTGCTCAGTCTTCTGTGCGCTTTTATTTTAGTGTGGCAGGTTCAGGACAGGTTGGCACTCTCTCCTCGGTAATAATTAACTAACTTAATACTTCAGAGCGAGGAACACAAAAGCTCTGCGGGTCAGAAGGGGCTCAGTCAATGCTCTGCCTTTGCAAGTTGATGGGATTACAAAAGAATTCACTTTTTATATTCTTCCTGTGGCAGGATTGACCAGAGGGGATCAAGCTTAAGAGTTGTCTTAAAACACAAACCTGACTGCGAGAGGAAAATTACTGATCCCGGGCAGTTTATATAAACCGTCTGATCAGCACCCGCACACGGACGGGAGGTGCTTTCAGCTGGAAACCGTTCATGTCTTCATCTTTCTGCATCTCCCTCTCCTGTAATGATTCTCTTAGGACAACGACGAGGAGGAAATTAGATTAGACAAACAGTGGGAGATCCCACATCTTGCTATAAAAGCCACCTCCAATCTTTGCTACACTTTGACAGCTCTCAATTTCCTAATTTGACAAGTTAATGAAGACTGGATTATTTCCGAAGCCATACGTACCGTGCTGCCGCGGAAGTGGGGGGGCTGTGCTCCGCACCGGGACTACCCACCCCAGCACCTTCCTCCCACCCAGCCTGCAAAATCCTCATCCCTGGGAGGGAGGAAGCGTGTGCCCCGGAGCCTGGGGTCAGCAGCAACATCTGCAGGATGGTCAGGAACATCTGGCAAGAGGGTCAGGAGCATCCGCAAGATGCTCCCGCGCCAGGAAATAAGTGGGCTTGCCTCGGGTGCTTGTGTCATCTCCGAGAAGCCGTGCTGGAGCGTTTGACCTGCCGGTGTTTGGCTTGGCTGGCCGGTATGGTGTTTCCTTCCACTCTCCCCGGGGCTGCGGGCAGACAGCGGAATGGCCTGGCCCAGCCAGCCAAGCTAAATACAGCAGGAGACGTCCCGGTCGCGCCTCCTGAGCACAGCATCCCCGGGGTGGGCGCGTGGGCATCCCTGCCCCCGCATGGCCCTGCCTCCAGCCCCAAAACATGGTGTGGGAGAAATGACCAGCCGTTGAGTGGCAGTGGCAGTGCCGGAGCCAGCAGTCCCGGGTTGTCTTTGCAGAGCAGCGAGGCCAGGAGCGGAGTTTTCAGGCCTTACTGCTCCCTCTCCAAAGCGCCCGTTGCAAGCCCCGTGCCCATGCCGTGCTCTGTCTCCTGGGGAAACTGGGAGAGGAGGGTTTCCGTCAGCGCAGCGAGGCTCCATAAATAAGCAAATTGGAGCAGGCTGGAAGTGAAGAGCAAAGTAAGTATCATTCATCATGCACGAAGGCCTGGAGTATGTTCCAGCTCGTAATGCGTAAGGGAGAGCAGTGTTATGAATAAGCATGGGATGAATCCCCTTCTTTTTGGATCGTGATTCTGTGTAATAAACATGCAAGACAATTTGTATAAAATAGTGAGGATTCTTTCCTAGAGAAGTCATTTAAAGCTATATTTGCACATCAGGGAACAGTTCGTAGGAACGGTTTGTAGCTCAATTTCCATACAAGTGCGCGAAGAGAAAACAACGCGGTCAGCAAGTGATGGATGGTGCATGTAAACCTGTGCAACGCTGTGCTCCGCTCGGGCTGGGAATCCTATTGCATGGCCCCCATCGTACTGGGGAAGCATCCAGTCTGGCACCCTGTATCCCTGCCTCCCCCCCCAGCCATCAGAGTCGTGGGGCGGATCACCCAATAAATGTAATCTAAGGTAGAAGGGATTTTTTTTTTTCTGAGCGTCTTTTGGTCACGAAACAGTTGTTTTGGAGTAGGAAAGTCCTGACACAAATGCATTACCGCTGCTGGCTCTTAGCAACCTTTAAAAATAATATTTGCCTGTAAAAGGAGAGGGTGACCTGCCAGGTAAAATGCAAAACGATCCCGCAATGTGCAGCGCAGGCATGGTCTGCACAGAAAGTTTGCTGGCTTTTTCCCCCCCCCCCCCCCCCTCTTTTGGGATAATTTTTTTGGCGCACTTTTTTGGTCTGTTTGCTTTCAGTATTTCCCAATTAGATTGTGAGTCACTCCCTGCACCCTGCAGCAGCAGCTGCCCCACTCTTCTGGCTTTGTGTCTTGGTTTCCCCCCTTGCAGCGGCTGTGTGCGGGGGGGTCACCGGGTGGCGCTCTCTGAGTTTCTCCCAGCGAGATGCACAACCAGAGAAGTGCGGGGCAGTCTCCTCCCCATGTTTTTGGAGGCAATCAGGGTGACGTTTCTCTCTCTGGAGCCAAGCGAACAATAAAAGGTGATGCGAGCGTCCTCATTGCCCTCACCTCCATCCTTTTTGCTCCCTTTTCACCGTTTTGAGCTGCTCGCAGCCCTCATCCCCCTGCGCACCCCTCTCTCCCTCCTTCACGCATTCCTAGAGTCAGGCCAAGGTCTGCAGGGAGCTCGGACACTGCTCCTCCCCTGCCTCTTGCAGCATCTTCTTCACATAAAACAAGGGAGCAACAAACCCTTTGCTGATGACTGTGCCACCCTGCCACGCTTACAGGAAACCTCTCAGCTTTTTTTGGAGATCCAAATCCTATCAGACCCACAGTCTTGAGAGGGTCAGACCCCAAGGAGGGGGATGGATGCGGCCCTGGGGGCTGAGCCCTTCCTCTGCAGTGTGGAAAATACCTAGCTGGGAACGGGCAGGGCAGGACAGGGTGCTGCACCTCTTCCTCTGCGGGTATTTTCCCTGATTGGTTTTATCAGACATAGAGCACGTTTTTTTCCAAGGAGGGACCTGTTGCCCTGGCTCTGGCAGGGGGGCAGCAAACCCTCTGTGATGCTGACAGTCCATCTCCCACCATGGCCTTGACCTTTGCAAATGGGGTCCTCAGCTGGTTGGAAAAAACATCTGACCTTCCTGGGTTTTGTTTGCTTGGGCAGAAACCCCCTCCAAGCCAGTGCTGTGTGTGCTACTGCTCCACGGAGCAGAAAGCTTCACTCCCATCCAGACTTTAATCTTTGGGATTAGGCCTCCCTCTGATCCTCCTGTGAGCACAGGATGAGCTGAAGCCTTGAAGAAAAGGTCTTTTGAAAGCGTGGCTTTCCCGGCACACCTAATCGGCTTGCCAGCACGCCGCAAGACAGGGAGCAGCGTCTGATTTTGATGTCTGCTTGTTCTGCTTCTCTTCTGTAAAGGGGCCGTCCCCGTCTGCCCGGATGGAGGTGCTCCCACTGCGCACCCAAGGGTGACGGATGGAGCAGAGGTTGCTCTTCGTGTTTGGTACCCCCCGGGCTCTTACTGCTGGAAACTTCTCAGAGCCATGAGGAGGTGGAAGGGAACATTCAACATTTGTAAATAGTTTTACTGTTCGAAGCCTGCGATGGCTTCCAGATTTAAGTACAGTTTTTCTTTTCTTTTTTTTTTTTTCTCTCTACTAAAATAAAGGAGCCATTAGAGATGCTCTGTAATGTGGAAGACACATGTTTGTATAGTGTTACCATTTATATAGCAGCCGTCTGGACTGGAAAGCTGATCATCTTTTAGGGAAATAAATTATCTCTTTACTGCGTGTGCTCCGTCCTGCAGCTTCCTTTGAAGGCTCTTAATTTTTGGACATACGGCTTTTTGCTAATTGAAAACTTATTTAATCTTCGGATTTGTTTTTTTTTAAAGGGTTTATAAATCGAAAACCTGAACAGCTCAGCAAGAAAATACCTGCAAGGAGCTGCAAGAAAACGTCTCCGGTGTGTCCGGAGCTGCCGTGAGATGGCACTGCAGCACAACGCATGGAGCGCGGCTGCGGGCGCGGCGCCGCGGCCATCCCGCCGGGGTGCGCTGGGAAGCACCCTTCCTGCTGGGAAAAAGGGGAAAGGAAAAAAAAAAAAAAAAGATGCCAAGGAAGAGAAAGGACTTATGTAAGGATAATTCTGCTATTAGTCAGGGGGAGCTGTCGTGGAGCCGTGTCTGGACTGGACTTTTCCTGCTTACACAAAGCACATAATGCTGGAGGAATTCGTGGATAAACAGTGCAAATGAGGGGGGGGGAGGCTATGTGAATTACGAACAGCAGTAAGGAAAAGGGTTTTCTTTAACTGTTGCTGGCAAATTCAGGAAGTCTTTGATTTCTGGGGGGTTTTCTGAGCATAACTGTGCGTTAAAAATAGTCATGGTGTAACTTTCTTCTAGGCTTGTGTGTTTCTCCCTTTTTCTTTGAGCACACACAAAGCTTAAAACAAGCTGTAGGAAAAGAGGAGAAGCTGTGTCAGGACTGGGCAGGTTCACAGCAGAGGCAGGGGCTGGCTGTGCCACCCAGGCACAGATCCTTGGGGATGGGATGGGATGGGATGGGATGGGATGGGATGGGGCACCTTGCCTAGGGTCTGTGCTCCTGGTAGCACACGGGAAAAGCACTTTGTGTCCACACCAGGGCAAAGCAGCATCCTCGTCACAAAGTGCCACGTAACGCACCGCTTAGCAAAGCTCCATTGCATTGGTGACGTCTCTGAAACCATAAATTAAATGCTTTTGAAAAAAACCTTTTGCTGACTGTTTTGCCCATAGCCAGACAGAAAGCATGGGGTGGAGCATGCTGCAATTTCTAATCAATTATAATTAGAAATACTAAACTATGGAGGGGGCCTCTGCGAGTGGCTTCTTCCCTCTCTTGAGCTGAGCTGAATAGCTGCCTTTCCCTCCCTTCTCCCCACCTAGAAATATGCTTTTTTGGTGCTCCGACAGGATCTTGGCTGGGTCTAACTCTTGGAAAGTAAACAACAGCACATCAACTGTGTTTCTGCAGTCAGAGAGTAAGTGGGCTGCGTCTCCACGGCTTCCCTATGGCACTGACAAGGTCGGGCACAATTCTGGAAGAAACCGGCAAAACCCATTCACGCGAGTGGGCTGGGGGTGGTGATGCCCTTTTCCTGCCCCACAGCACAAGGAGGGATTGGTGACTGGGGCCAGCAGCGGGATTTTTCCCCCATTGAGGTGTTAAACCGCCATCATTAGCTGGTGGTGTTAGTAACCTGCTGCGTTACCCGGGTGCTTGCCCAGCACGAGTGGTGCCGGCCTGTTGCAGGAGTGTTTTTTTTTATGTGGTTACAACTTCAGCATCCCCCCAGCTGCTGCCTGCCCCACGGTGCCGGGCAGACCCCACCACCTCGCACGGTGCAGCGATGCGCACCCCGAAACACCCACCAAGGGGTACTCACACAGACCACCCCGGGGACCTGCATTTTCCTGAGGTCCAATTAGGAAAAGCATTTTGGTAAGGAGTAGGCAGGTACCCCGTACCGGTACCCAGCTGGTACTGGGGCCAGCTTGTCAGTGGAGAAGCTATTTCGTGGCTGTAACAGGTTGCGGAAATCCACCTGAGCTCCGAGACTTCGTTGCTGCTTCTGCTGATTGAGGTCTGCTTTCCCTGTGTTATCCCTGCCCGCTACGTAAAATACAACAAATAAACGCAGCCTCTTGTACCTGACCCACATTTTTCCAAGGGCCCTTTATCTTCCCTTCTTTTACTCCCCAGTACCTGTGTTTCAGTCCAGACAAGGAGCAGAGAAAGGACATTTCTCCTTCCCACTTCCCAGCCCGGCAGCCAACACAGTGCTGGGCCCTCCAGGCACTGCTGTGGTGTGCAGCCAACTGCTGCATGGGCAGGAGCATTGGGGTGGGTTTTTATTTTTTTTCTTCAAAGGCACAAAACTGAGTTTTTAAGGGTGTTTTTTTAAATGGGACTTTGGGGAATAATTACCCTTTACGCTACTTCAAAGAAGTCCCCAGCACGCTTAGCGCTACCCTCGGAGGACCATGCCTGTTAGGAAAATACGCTGGCTTAAGCATCCTGTAAGTAATACGAACTTTGACTGATGGTACTTAGTGCAAATGGGCCAACAGTCACATGGCTGAGTCTCCTAAAGCCATTCAGGATATTTTTGCACCAATTGCAGCCTATTCATCAAAATAAAATGCCAATAAGTAAAGCATTACAATGCTTTCAGAGGGGAGTGCGCAAAGGAAAGTAGGTGAATTCTGCCCCCAAATGGATATTCAATCTTATAACACGTATTGTGTATTAAAAAAAGGGAGCGCCTTGGCTCCTCGCCATGCTGCAATCGTAGGGCTAATGCTTTATCTCCATTATCTGTGAACGGCACTCCTGCCTCCATTGCATGCAGACCCTGAAATGAAGTAACTCACGGCCAGCTAACCAGGATCTATTTCATTAGGTTGTCCTCTAAAAATGGTAGCCTGTGCCCTGATAAGAGAGGGGCAGGATGCTGCAAGGGCAGGAGCTGGGGCTGCGGGGGCTGAGGGAACACCCTGGGGCGTCTGAATTTCCCCGGGGGGTTGCTTGCCTTGGATATTTTCATTTAGGGATTTTAAGGAGCAGGGTGGGAGAAGCCAAAGATGCATCAGGAGCACCTCCTACTTGCACGGCCTTGAGCAGCATCACAGCGTGGTCCTCCCCGGGACGTGCTGGAGCTGTACTGTGCTCAGCCCCTCTGGTGAACGGATTAACTGAATATTTCTCCCCTCCTTTCCATACAAGCAGCCAGCCACGGTCCTGGCCTGGGCTCGCGGTGCATCCTGAGATGTCTGGTGGGGCTTCCTGATGCTGCAGGGAGCAGAGGGTGTCACCTGAGGGTGAGGGGACCCACAGCTCAGACCCGTTACAACCCAAGCCCAATAGTAAATTGTTTTTAAGGCTGAGTTTTTTGCTGTCTACATCCTGAGCTTCTGAATTCATGTTTTGCAGCTTTTTCTCCACAACTCCAAGGATGCAGCAGGTAACCCTCCTATTTTCACCACCTCTCCCCAAGTCTTTTTAAGGGGAAGCCAAGAGTCTTGGCTGTATGACCCCAGGACGTGGTGCTTTAAAGAAGCCAGTTACTTCCAGTGAAGCCCGCGGGAGCTGGCAGCACCGTGGTGGCAAGTTGTGGGGCTGGGATTCACCTGCAGGGAGCAAGTGCTCGATGCAAAAGACCTTTGGCTTCACAGCCGAGCTGCCTGCCTGTACCTGCCAGCAGCCCTCCAGAAGTCAGCATGGGGATTTCTGGCTGCTGTGGTCACGCCATGGAGGAGCATATACCACTGCACAAAGGACAGGTCTGGCATGGTGGGGGGCCCAGGCACCCATGAGTGCCAACGGCTGGGAGATGTCACGCAGCCCGTAGTTGCTGGGATGCGGGGGGGACACCAAAATCGAAGCCCATAAGGCTTTGGGATGGGAGGGCAGGAGCGCGGAGGAGCTCTGCCCTGCTCCAGACCATTTCCATCCCAGTCGGTCCTGTCCCTGCTGCAGCACCACAGCAGGGCCCTGGCTCATCACGCCCGTATCGGTGTGTATGATTTTTTGTTTAAACCATTACAAATGTAAATGATCCTTCTCAATTACAAAAGCCTGTGCGAACTGGCATCTTGAAAGGAAACTCTGAAAGAGCTCCTGGCACGGTGCTTCTTCAAATATTTGGAAGCTTTGCTAAGTCTCCTGAAACAAAGGCAGGCGCAACCTCCTGCTCCTCCACCGCCCTCCCTCCTTCGAAGACGAGCAGTTTGTGGGTGCACACCGTGAGGCCATCACTGCTGAATGGTAACCAGGTGACACGAGGGGTGGCAAGGGACGGAGAAGCCACCTGCCTGGGAAAACGGCAAGGGCTGGGGCAGCCCCACGGCAGCCCATCTCCCGGCTGCCCCGCTCGCACAGCGCTGCCGCAGAGCAGCACTTATGAAACATCTTCCTTGCTTCAGCGCCCGAGTTTCCCTCCTGAATATCATGGTTTTGCCCTGCTGTGGTGGCCTAAACTCTTTTTTTTTTTTCCTTATTTTCCAACACAGCCTCTCTCAGGTAGCTAATTCTGCACTAACGATGCTCCGGGGCAGTGAGAGGTGGTCGTGCTGCTCCCCTCCGCTCCTGCTGAAAGGGCGCACACAAACCGTTTCGCCAGCACGTCACCCGGGCAGATTGGACCAGATGGAAGTGAAATGAATGGTTAAATAAATGCGGTGGCCGCCTGTACACAATGCGATAGTACTTCCAAAACAATGAAACGTATTATTTCGGATTTGATATCCGCTATCAATCGAGATTGAAGGTATTGATCCGGGCTGATTGCTGGGGACAATCAGAAAGTGGAAGGGTAATTGACTGTTGTGTCCCCCATTGATCGGGCACCACAGTTCACAGCAGCCAACATTATTTTCAAGTACTTTGCAGCATCTCCTCTAATAAAGAAATACAGACTTTAAGTAACAAAGTGACTTACATGCACTGCCATTTAAAGGGGGGGTGAGGCCGTTCTTAACCAACACGTCACTGCCATAACCAAACTGAAAGGTGGTGTCGACAGGAGAGTGCCAGGGCAGGAAAGGATGGATTTATGTTTGCACATGTGTCACTGTGAGCCATCGCGGTGCTGTAGGATCATCTCGCTCCTGGCTGCTTGGCTGCAGCAGGTATTAAAGGAGGGCCTCCGAGACAACATGCCAGGGGAGTGTGACCTCCCCTCTCTAGGTTGTTTAAAATGTTAAAGCAACAAATATTTTATACCATGTGTTCCACCAGGGCTCGCTAGCAGCTGATCCAGAAAAACTGTCCTGGGAGAGGAGCAAATTGGGAAACATCCCAAGTTGCTGCAATCAAATCCACAAAAAGCTCATATAAAATTTTTACATATAATCAGAAGGATGGAAAAATTACCTTATTCCCTGCTGTGCACTTCAGATTAATATAGCCAAACATTATTCAATCCTAATACTTATGGTGACCATGAAACATCTTCCTGTACTTACTGGGAACAGGCAGATAAAATGGCTTTTCTCCTAGAGGACATGTATCTGCTGTTGATTTTTAATAATATACTGTATGTGCTGTTGATTTTTAATAATCCGTACTACCTGACATTCCCGCTGCTCACCTGCAAGCTCTTTTGGGTAGGAACTGCTCCCTGTGAACAGAGGTCCACTGAAATCAATGGGATTTAGTTGTTCAGTGAGATTCTTGTGCCTAAATACCTTAGTGAGCCTGACCGTGGAGTGGGTTGAGGGATAGTGGTCCTAATTTTGACTCCACAAAACCCCAAGCCTTGGGGCACCCCCTCTTCCCCAGCTGCGATGCAGAGGGATGCCTCAGGTGCTGCTTGTCCTAGAGGTGCCGTGCAGCTTCTTCAGGGATGCTCTCTCCAAGAAACCCAAGCCCCTGAGAAGCCCGAGCCCTGAAGCAGGACTCGGTGGGGGCATTTCTAACTGGCAGAGACTGGGACCGCACTGATGCCAGGCTTTGCTGTGCTCTTGTGCTCGCTCTGCTCCAGCAGCACAGCCAGACACGCACGGCCTGGGGGATGCTCAGGTTTGTATCGCAAAGCAATGTTTTGCCGGTCCATAACGTTCAGCTCACGTGGCTGCTCTCTCCCACCACAGCCCAGCGCAATTCCCAGCACGACAGGTGTCCAAGCCCATCCCAGAGCTGGTTGCATTTCAGCCATGGCTAAAGCAAAGCAGGCTGCAGAGCGGAGGGTTACCAGACATGCAGGTTTCCCGGGACGTTTTCCACCTGAACGTTGTATACAGGCAGATTTGGAGGCTTTTGTGTGTTTGTCTGAGATTTCCCAATGTCTGGCAGCCTCTCGGGAGCTGCCAGATGTCCAGAGACACTGACCTCGCCCATGAAGCATGCACGAGCTCTTCCACAGCAGGCTCAAAGCAAGTCCAGTGCCTCCAGCATCACGCGGCCGGCCGTGCACGTGCTGTCTGGTCCTTTTAAGAGGGGAAGCCCTAGAGATGCCAGGGGTTTTGCCTCCACACACAGCACAGCCGGCTTCAGTTGGTGTGATGCATCCTGAAGTCATAGAATCATAGAACTGCCTAGGTTGGAAGGGACAAGTCCTTGTCCTGGTGTGCAGCGCTATTTGTTCAAGTCATTTTAGCACTGTTTCAGGAGCAATATAGTGGTGGAAAAACATATGCGGGAAGAAACCAGTGGATTTTGTGCTCATGCATAAAGCATTGCCTCTAAGAGATCCGTGTCAGTGCGTAGCCTCTGCTCCTCGAGCACTTGCTCTGAGCCCCAAAGTTGGCTTCTTGCTTATAAAGAGGACTTAATGAGCTGTACGCAGATTTCTGATTTCCTTCCCAGCTTTCAGATGGTCAAACTCCATTTCAGTGAGTTTGGGGCACGTCTCACCCACTGCAGTTGCTAAGCTGAGCCGAGCTGTGTTCCTCGCCTTGGGTTTCGGTCCGTTAAACATCTCAGCCCAGCCTGCTTCTGATTTGCTTCGTCTTGACTTTTTTTGGTGCTGCCGGTGAACCGAAACACCCATCGTTCGCCGGTGTCTCAGGGCGCAGGCAGGGCTGCCCGGGGGAGGGCGGCTGAGCCACCGAACTTTCACAGCCACGGGCGGCAGCCCCGTGGGCATCGCTCGTGAGTCAGGGTAGCGAGGGCGGCCAAGGAGGTTTCTCATCCCACCTGAGTTTCCTTTCCTGGGAAGCGAGGTGGCTGCGCCGGGGCGCGTGGGCTGGGCGAGCTCCCGGGGAGTCAAACCCAAACTGAGCTGACGGAATCGCTGTAGTCTCAAGCACCCAGAGCAAATACCTCCTGTGCTGGAGGCTTAAAATGCTGATTAAACAGAGCTGGCTGGCCCCAGGTCACAGCCGAAGCGAGGGCTCAGTCCATGGTTAAACGTGCAAGAGAAACAGAAAAAGTGCTGTACTGCATCGGGTCAACGGATCAGTCACTTCAGAGAGAGGTAAATCCTACAAACGGCACCCATGTGCTGCTTAACCCCCCTCAAATTTTGCTGCTGCTCCCAACAGTCCCATACGGGTGGGTTTATGGAAGTGTAAGACCGGGAACCCCGCTGACCCCTCCTGAAATAACTTTTATGAGGGCTCCATGCATGCTTCTGAGTGAAGAGCAACTGCACTCTTCCCATTACATCTGCTGGAGAGAGGGTGTAGAGAAGGAGGAAGAGGAAGGTTGGCTGAACCGGCACTTAGCACTTAAGGACAAAAAACCAACAAAAAATAAAGTGTCACAGCATGAATTTACACAAAGTAAGAAGCATTTCTCCTTAGTGAGTGGATCTATTACAGGAATGTCTTGGAGGAGAAGCAGGGAAAACACATGCCACAGCTTAGCGAAACAAGAGTTAAACAACATCAAATCATTCCCCGTGATGGATCATTAAGAATGTGGAGTCTAAATGTGCGGTAAGATTACAGCATCGCGCAGATGTTCCTATACCGGCAGCTTATTTTGCATATTGCCAAGTATATAGATAATCCCTAGTAGCAAACGCACGCGAAGACTAGCCCGTCCTACCCTGAACACATGTTTGGATTGCTCTACAAGGTGAATTTGTGGGGTGGAAAGGACCGACCTCAGCTGCCGCCTGGGATTACAGCTGCCTTTAGCCGGCAGCGGGACGGGTCTGCCTGCCACCTCCCCACCTTCGCCCAGGCGCGGCTTAGAGGGGGGACAGATGGACAGGGAGGGAGGTGGGTTAAGTAAACAAAAGAGAGGGACTAAGTAAGTAAATGCTGAGGATTTCTTTTTTTTTTTTACATGTATATATTGTAACAAAATTTAAGGCAACATTCCTCCTGCTAATTAGTGTTTCCACGGCACTGCAAAAACTACAGCTGTAGGAAGAATTCAGGAAAAGTAATCAGCAGCACAATTAAGCAATCTGCCATAATGACAGAACACAACATTAGGGTAGAATAATCAGAAACATATATATTTTTTTCCTTCTTGATTTCCATTTCCCACCCAATGATTTGCTTTTGCAGGGTGTATACAAAGCAATGCCTGATAGAAATGCTGGTATTTATCTGCTACAGCTTGCAGATCTTGCTCCAGTGAGGATGCCCATGTTCGTTCTTGCCAATCACTTGCATCTGGTGTTATTTTTACTATATTTTTTGAAAACCCAATGTTTGACCTGCTTTAATCTTGATTTTGCCACCCTGTCTGTCTCATGTAAACTCCTTTAACTTAAAGGGTCCAACTCCTTGAACTGGAAGGTGTCAATCCTGACAAGAAAGCCTGGAGCTAAGGTCCCTGTGTTTCTGGCAGCCATCCCACCCAAGGAAGGAGAGCAGGGAGATGGTTCACTCGGTGTCCCTGCAGCCTCCAGCTCCCCTTCAGGAAAAGAAAATGCCTACACCTGTGAGCAGACAACAGGGGAAACGGGCCTGACCTGCTTCATCTGCACAAGCTGTTTTCCCAGAGCTCCCCAAGGCTTTAAGAGCCCATGAGGAAGGTAAGGTCCCCTTCCTAGGGGGTTGTTTGGAAGAGAAATGCAGGCCCTGAGAAGGGGGTCCTATACATTTCAGCTTTCTGCCAGTTGTGCATGAAGGCTGGTTGGACTGAAGCCATGGGTGAGAGGGAAGCTCTTGTGTTGCTGTGGGGAGGTAGGTCTTCTCCTTGGGCTCTGCTCAGGGGTGCTTACTGGCTGCTGGGAGAGGGCCACCATGAAAAACTGGGAGAGAAGCAGTTTTGGTAGAGTGGGGAGTGATCATTGTGCCCTAGGGTGCTGCAGGGGTTAGTTGTGAAACTCGGCGAGTTTTTTGGTGGTACTTCCTAGGTGGCTGAGTGTTGCGGTGGTGCTCCCGGAGAAGACCGTCAGCCTTTCCCTGGGAGGTGGGAGCACTGTGGTGGTGGTGGTGCAGGTCCCTGGAGATCTGCTCCATGGGCATGAGGGCCTTGTACTAGGAGGGGCAGCTTGTCCTTCCAGGATGGTGAAGCATGTGGGATTGCTGCTGGTGTCTGGCTGGAGTGTTCAGCGTGTGCTTTGTTCAGCGGTGTCATGCTGATGCCCTGTTATCTTCCCACAGTTGTTTCCTCCCTCCTGTTCACAAACGGAGCTTTTGCTTATTAGGGCCCTTTTTGGAAGGAGTTTGTTGACCCTAGAGGTGACTGGGAGAAGGGGCTCAAGTTTGTAACCTCTGGTGCAAGGGAGGGCCTTAGGTGTTTGGATTTACATGTGGCTGCTAAAAAGTTGGCTTCCATCAGAAACAAGCTAGCAAATGTAAGTATGTTCCACTGATGAATCTTTATAATGGTAATGCTCCGTTTTGCATTCTACATAATGGAATGAAATGACAACTATAAAGTTATGGATTTTGAGAATTAAAATCTCATGAAAATGGGACAAGAGCAGCTGGGAGCACAGTACCTTTATAACCTAAAATACTTCTTTTGTCTTAAGGAAAAAGCTTGGGATAAAAACCGAGGGTCCCAAGAGCCCCTGATAAGCAGGAAGATGTGGGTTCCAGCTCCTCTAGGCACTACTGAAAAATCTTATTGCCCCTTAAACCAGTTTCTGATATTTGCTTTTGCGTGGCCATCTGGTGTCATGGTGGACAGATTCTGCTGTCACTCAAAATGGTGAAAAGCCACATTGCCACTACCCCTCCCAGAAGAGCTCTCATGAGTTCAGAGTTGCTATTATTCTGCATGTGCCTTTTTCATCTAGGAGACTGTCTTGCCAACACGGACACAAACACACACGCAGAGATATTCCTCCTTTCCCCATGTGGTGGAAATCGAGAGCACCAGGTCCAAGGAGCAGAGATGTGTCTGCAAAACTCGCTCACAAAATCCCAAACCATGGAGGAATGCTGGGTTAATTTTTCATCTGAGTATCAGCTGAGAGTAATGTATACCCCAAATTAATGCAGACAATGCCTAGTCTGGTCTGCAGGCCCTCTGTATTTTTGAATTCTTTTCTACTAAAACTCAATAAAAACATGGGGGTGGAAGGTGCTGCTGGGAATTTGCTTTTTGTTCTGCTTAAGTGCTGTATTTCTCAGCAGTCTTCAAGTTTCTCAGCATGAAGATATTGTTACATCAGAACTACCGTGGGTTTAACACAATTCTCAATTTGCAGGCAAATGGATGTATTGTGTTGGGGCTTATCCACAGAGGACTGTGAAACTACAAATTACGACGCAGCTGCATTCTCTTATCTGGATTTTTTTTTTCCCCCCCCATGTGCCTGAAGTCCTCCCCTGCTCGCAAGTAGAAGATGCAAAGAGAAACACGAGTGAGAAAGAGACATAGGCTCTAAGTCAAAAGGGACCCTGACAGCGTAGAAGATCCTGCCCATGTCTGTGGACGCTGCGTTTGGATGGGATGGAGCTATGGTGTTTTCCATTAGCAGAGGATGTGGTGCCTCTGGATTTAGTGTTTTTGTGATTGCCTGGGGACTTCGTTTCTGTAAGTCTCCCTAGAAAACCAAGGCAGATGGGGTAACAGTCAACACATCCACTGAAGGTTTCTCCACCAAGGAGGAAAGAAAAGGGGGCTCCCCTTTCTCTGGGATTACTAAATATGGTAGTAAAACAGGGTATCCACCCATTTAGCTTTCTCAGCTGTTCTTCATCCTCATTCCTCCTCCTTGAAAGGAATGATGGACCATGAAGAGGTCCCTATGGGAGAGGCAGGAGGCACTTGCACTCTACAGCAGTTCGACACAAGGCTTTACCATCTCTTGCTAGCCCCAGACAGGTCTTGCCTACCTTGTCACAGTTACACAACCCAGGCCAGGTTATGTACCAGAGCCCTGTGCCTGCAAGCCCTGACACCCGGATTGGGGACAGCACTGGGACAAACCAAGTCTGCCTGAGCAGAGGTGCTGCAGCTCTGATAGCCGGGACAAGCTCTTGACCTCCATTCTTCAAAGGAAAGGGCCCTCTTACTTGATTGTAGTGACACTCTGGACACCTGCTAGCCAGTAATAGGGTGAAAACTCAATGACCCCACAATAACATCATTATGTTTATTTGCTTCCTTTCAAATGGCTGTAGATATGCAGGATGCTGACAAATGGGACCTGAACTCATGCATTTAGTTGACCAGGAAATAAATATATTGGAGAGACAGTACTTCTTTGGACTCTTTTGAGACTTGGGAGTTGCTGGCCATTCTGTTTGCTGGCTCAGTTTAAGCAGCAGAAATGTCCATGTGTTCTGTCAAAGCACTTTACTTGTGACAGGCAAAGTGCTGCCCTGAACTGGAAAACCATTCAGAGCAAATAAATGCATTAGTTCAATGCAGAGTATCTTATATTTGATACACACCACTTCCTAATCACTTTACGGAACATCTGGATTGCCTTGAAATGAAACCAGTGCTGGCGTCATCTTCAATTTGGACATGGGATCCATTTCTGAAGCCTTTTTCCAGGACAGCACCTCATGGATCTCAGTATCATTTAGGTTGGGTCCTACAGGTCTAATCTAGAGTAAATAAAATTAAGGGTTGCTTCAGTACCGAAGGAGGACAGAAAGTAGTACACAGGAGCCAGCTGAGCCCTTTACTTGTAGTACTTGTAGTCCAAATTGTAGAGTCATATTAAAAAGTGCAGATGTTGCGAAGGAGCGGGGATTTTCCATGTGTCTTTGAAAGAGGGTCTTGGGCCCCTTTCTCTTGGGGAAGTACCCAGTACAGGTGTGTTCTTGCAGGAAAAAAAAATGAGACTAATTAACTGCGGCTGTTAACGTGGCATACAAGAGATTGAAATTAAAGCCATTGTGTTGGTAAAAGACATGAAAGAACACACAGCGTGCAAAGACACTGGCTGCTCTGTGTGAGCGAGTGAAAAGCGGGAGGAAGGGGGATGACATAATGAACGAGGGATGCATTCGCATCGCTGCAAGTTGGGTTCGGCTGAACAACAGCAAGGACTGTTTGCAACATCTTTTTGTCAACATCTGTTTGTCTTTGAGTTCATGAAAGTGGAACAAATCTCATTAATGTTTTGTTTTTTTTTTTTTCTTGTGTTGAAATTTTGCACAATTGTCTCTGTTATTTTGGCAGCCAAAATGATGCTGGAATGTTTCACCTTCTTTTTCCAAGTTTTTGAGCTGAATTGCTCAGTTGAGGTTTGTCACATAAATCATGAGGTTTTACTTCTGCTGCTAGCCAAATCATAATCCTTATATCATAAGCCTTTTGTTGTTTATTGTTTTTTTTTTTCCTTTAAAGCTCCAGCTTCTGGAATCATGAGAATGCATGAAAATCGCTACTTCTGCTTTCTGTCATGTGTTTGTTTTTCTTTGAGTTTCTAGCATGGAGAACTGTAAAGAAACTTTTGGGTGTCATCTGAAAGATGGGAAAAAAAAAAAAAGGAATTCATTAAATTTCTCTCTTTTTTTTTTTAATACTAGTTAGATAATTTTTGGAAACTATGAGTCATGATTTTGAATGTTTATATTTGGCAAGGCTGTAGTTCTCTGTGCCGCTCCCCCGTGACCAGGAGCGTTGGAAGAAGCCATGCCAGGCTTGTCTCTGCGGACAAGTTACAGCACAGAGAGCCGGGGTGTGAATTCGCAGTGCCCTAGTTACGTTGTACAGATTCCCCACGTGGATGCGAAGTGTGCAGTACCTGCCCTTTGGAAGCGTTCTCAGGGCATACCTCCACGGGAGTAACACATGGCGTGCGGTTCGGAGCCCCTAGAGCTGACGGCAACACGCTCCAGCTCGTGGGCCAGAGGCAGCACAACAGTTCCATGCTTCAAACCACATTTATTAGCATGGGCACAGGCAGGAGGTGATGCTGCTGTGTGGATATTGAGCATCTCCTGTCTGTGGCCGTGCCATGCGGTTGTGGTGGGTGGAATGCCTTCTGGGTGCTCTGAGTGATGCTGAGCCTCCTTGGGTGCCAAGGGCTGGCTTCCTGTAGCACCCATCCCCTGTATCTCGAGGGGGAGCTGGAATGGCTGGTCCATTCTCTGACCCTGTTGAAGGGGAAGAGGGTGAGGACCTGTTGATCTGGAGCTGGCCTTTCTGCTCAGGGGAGAGACAGGTGTGCTTGGCAGTACTGGAGGGCCACACTGGGATACCAGTGACACCTGGGTGACCTCTGGGCGACTTCCTGCAGCTTGGGTGACTTGGTTTAACATTGAAACTCACCTGTGAGTTCCCCATCTCCAGTGGCTGATTGCCATGAACATGTCTCAGCTCCTTGGAGCTACAGGGTAGCCATCAGTGGGATGGGGAAAGTCTTGGATGCTCAGTGGGGAACACATTGGACAAGCCTGGGACAACGTTGAGGGAGGAGTTTCAAGCCCCTTCTGGCTGTCTGCATCGACTGTAGAGAGAAAAGGGAAAATGAGCCATTGGGGTAGACCTGGTAAGGGGGACAAGGGGGGAAAAAATAGGAATAATTCAGCCCATGGTCAAGGAAGAGCCGTGCTAGCTGTGGGGACCTGCTGCATCCAAGGTCAAGTTCCAGCAGCTGCTGGGGTAACACCAGGAGACTGAGCTGGTGCTGCTGGAGCATCTCCTCTGTCCAGGGTGGGAGGGAGGGAGCAAGCTGCTGTGGCATGGAGCATCGAGCCCCCCCTCTGCCTAGGGGAAAAGGTGCTCTGCCATGGGGACACCAGGATGCCACAGGGTCCACCAGGCCGGAGGGCGGCTGGGAGCGGGCTGAGGTCTCTGCCCCTCAGGAAGCTGTAAGGGATTTGTGTGTTTTCCAAGGCGGCAGAGACAGGATGCTGAGGGGTGGGAGAGAGACAGATTTCCTTCTGCTGTGAATAGACTCGGGGTGGGGGATGGCGGCTCCGGATTAACCCTTGCCTGTTCCTTTCATCTCAAAAATGAAATGGTGTCTTAGGAAACCATTCCAAGAAACTGCAGAAATTGGAGGCACAAAAAGTACAGGGTTGTTGGCAGCAGGGTGATGCCGTGAGTTTTATTATCCCAGTTCTCTCACCCCCAGGCGCGTCTCCCTGGCTCTGGCATTGCTTTTTACTTTGAAGTTTGTTTGTTCAGTGGCATCGCTATGACCAAAATGAACACCAGGGATGCCAAGGGAGAGGCTTATAGGACATTACCTTGCGTCAGACAGAAGCAGCTCGTGGGAGACAGCTGCAGGTTTGGGTACTGTAACAAATTTCCCCCAGAAGCCTGAAAAAGACGGGATTTTTTGTCTCTTACACCAAGGAGTCGGGGGGGGAAATCTTAGGACTAACTCCTGAAATGGGTCCTGCTCTTGTTAAACAGTGAAGGCTCTTCTGCATCTATTGCAAAGTTATTAAAACAGGATGACCTAGAGGAAGCAGAGGAAAACCCAACCACCACCAACTCCCACCACCAAACCCCGAGCCCTTGGAAATGCTGCGGAAATGGGACCTGCGTGAAGACCTTTAGGGCGTGAGTACGTAAAGACGTTTGGGAGAGGTACCTGGGACACGGGAAGCCAGGGAAAACTACTTTGTTTACTGCACCGGAGTCTCCCAGAGCCGTGGAGAGTCCACATGGCTGAAAGTTGGCAGCCGGGCTGCAGGTGTGGTGAAAGAGCCGTGTTTTCTAAACACGCTAAATACTTATTGCTCCGGCCTTTTGTAGATAAAGATCAGCTTTGACTTTAAAAGAAATTATAGCAAAAGTGCTTGTATCTGGGAGGATGAATACCTGCTTCCAGGTTGGGCTTTGTAGAATCGAACTTCATAAACAAATTATTTGATGCGATTAACTGAGGCAGAGGGTTGATGGAAATGTGCCTCCGACTCTCACAGTATCGGGGTGGAAGCTGTAATGTGTTAGCCAGAGAATTACCCTGGGTAGGAATAAACAGCCAGAAGGTTCTCGGGTGTGAGGTTTCCCATTTAAATAATTTATTCTCTCTGAAAAAAACCACAGCAGAAATAATAGCCCTCCTGAAAGTCTGAAATTTTGCTGAGATTCAAAACACTGTCTTTACTCTGCAGACGTTTGATGTGCAAAGATGGCAGAGAGCAGTTGTGAACCACCGAGAGCCAAAGAATTTGTAGCAAAACATCTGGTCTCTAGGCCCACCAGATAAAGAAAGCTTTCGGTAGTTCTGATAATGCTTCTGCCCTACAGTTGTGCTAATTTCGCTAGGAAAAACGGTCCCTCTACCGACCCCGTTCAGTTTTACGAAGTTTGAAGGTTGGAATCCAGAGATAGCAGCCCACTTGTCCCTATGGTAAATGTGACTTTAAAAAAAAAAAAAAGTTAAAAATTAAAAAACAAACAAACTGAATGTGTTGATTGTCAGGTAGGCAAAAAATACCAAACCCAAACCGGAAAACATTTAAAGTCTGCGATGGAGTGGATGGCAAGGCGAGCTGACCTCCTTGGAGCCTGCTGCCAGAGATGAAAACATTTCCTTGTGCCAAGCGTGCTCTGCGTGTGAGCTGAATTTGCTTGGTCTCAAGTGGGTGACAGTAACTTTCAATAACACAAAGGGGAAGATGATTCTCTATTAGGAGTTTATTTATTATATTTTTTTCCCAACTGGGATATCAGGTCCCTGCCTGGTACCAGAGTTCATTCACAAACTGGGCAAGGCTGGAGAAGCCATTTCACCCAGGATGAAAGTCCTACCACAGATGGGATGTGCAAGGGTTGAATGAAATATTATATTTTTCTGTTTGGAAATAGTTTGTCTGGGACAAAATTTTATGTTTAAGGGTAGATTTGGCACCCCGACGTAGGATTAGCTATGCGTTGGTGCTCCCAGCAGCTGGCAAGGAGGCAACGATGGGAGGACATTACATACTTTGCTGTTTCCTAAAGGCAGAAGGGGAGGCGAGAGCCTTGCAGGGAGATTTCTGCCTGCTGTGCCCTTGGTTTTGTCTGCGTGGTCTACAGCAAGCAAACCTGGGCTTGCTCTGCGTGTCCTCCAGAAGCTGGGCAGCACGATGCTGAGTTCTCAGTGGCCAGCTAACATCACTGCGTGGCCCCCGTCAGCTGGCAGCGCTGGCAGAGGCAATGCTGTGGAGTGTGGGGCAGACGGAGGATGGGGGAGACATGGCTGGGGACACCCCCTTGGCACAGCCCGTGGGCTGTGCAGAGAGTGCAACGGGTGCGTGGGACCATCTGTGCAGGTGACACCCCTCCCTTGGACGAACACTGCCCGTCCCATCCTCTCCTGCCTCCACTCCCAGGCTCGAGCTGGAACTCCTACCCCATCCAATTGCTCCAATTAGTGCTGTGGTTTGTTTTTCTTTATTAAGAAGGTTGCTTGAGACCTTCCTGTTTTTGAGATCAGCTCCCTTTAATCTGTCCCTACCCTCATTGAGGTTAACTGAGTTTCTTGCCCAGCAGCTCCTTTGGCAAATTAGAGAGAACCAGCGAGACACTGCCAATAAGTTTTCAACCGTATAGATTTTGTCCAGCGGAGCCCGAATAAATTGGGTCATGCTGCCATATGTAATCCCTGCACTTGAGGTTTGACCTAGCTCCTGTGAAAACTAGTGGGCAGGGAGGTGCCTGGAAGCTGGACTGGAGCTATGGCTGAGGCAGCCGAATTTGGAAAGAGCTGGGGTGGAGCTGTGCCCTTCATTTTTGTGGACCGGTGTCATTTGTACAGGAAGAAGATTGATGGCTTCCCGCGGGAGCCCTTGTCTGTGCTGGAGCGTGTCTCAAACAACATTGCCAAGCCACCTTGGGGCTGGGATAGGTAATTATTTTGCGATCAGATGCTGAAATCAAGTAATTAAGTTAATCATTTTACAAGTTCAGAAGAAAATTCATTTATTTCACCTGAAACTTCTTCTCAACAGCTATGTGTAACTCTGTCATCTTCTGCGTGACATTGGCCTTAGGTCTGACAATTTCCCACCAAAGGACTCGCCAGCTTCCCGTGGCCCTGGTGATGCAAGGTCACCTGTTTAGGAGGAGGCAGGATTATTCTGCTTAGCTCTTTTGGGCAGTCGGATGACAACCCTGCAAGTGGTGGTGATGGGCCAATGCAGCTACCGCCATATCACAATTCATACTCGCTGCACAGAAGATTAGTGCGCTAGCAGGGAAGACTCCTCTTTTGAAAAGAGGCTTTAAATGATGTCAAGAACCACCACAATGATATGGTTTTTACATAAATAATAATTAATTACATGTAAATCAGACTTTTCCCCACCCCTTCCATTAGTATCGTCTTCGCTAAGCTCTCTGTCTTGTTTCTGTCCGCTCACTTTGACTAGTTGAATGGCAGCAGACATCATTTGCAATGCTAACGTCAGATACGGGTCAAAATGGACAAGGAAAACACAACCCGGGGTTTTATCAATGCAATAACAACCAGTTCTGTCTAGAGATGGCAGCGTACCGGGGTTTAACCTCTTCACTGCCACATAGCAAGAACCACCAGGAATTTACTTTCCTGGTTTCATCTTCCGCTATTTCTAACTAACTTTCAGCCCTGTCCTTCTCCTGGCTGCTGTCTTTTTTTCCTCTCTCCCCTTTCTGGTGTTTACTAGAGCATCTGGTAGCGTTTATCTCCCAAGACACAGGAGACTGCTGTTTTCATAGATATGTAACTAGAGCAAAAGCTTTAATCTTTGTTGATGTTGGACTTTTGGATTAAAAAAGAGACATAATAGTGGAAAAATTAAGATGAAATAATATTGCAGCATAGTACACTTTGGAGACAGCATCAACAGAAAATCCTTCATGGGGAAAAAAGTTGCAATTACTGCATGTCTTTCACAGCCTATCTCTGGGGAAGGATCTCTCCCTCTCTCGTGGGGAGTGCGGGACAGGGAGTGAGGAGACCATCCATCCCATTGAGATGGGACTGGTCATCCCACTGGAAGCTGAAAGCATGGCATGTCCCTGCAGGGCTTTCTGTGTGTGCTCCGCAGCCGGGGTTCGAGCAGGTCCAGAAGTGCCAACAAGATGCGAGAAACCTGTCTCCATCGCATCTTGCTTCCAATAGAGCCTTCAGTAAGGGTAGGGAAGGAGCTGGTCTGACCTCCAGCAGAACCAGACTACTTATGACCGGGTTTTGAAGCCCCTGTGGAGTATGGGCTGTCCTGGAAGTCAGAGGGAGGAGATGGTGTTTGGAATTGGATCTCTCGCTCTAGAGAAGTACGTTGGTTTTCTCCAAGAAGCTTCAAAGACGCTGAGACTGGGTTAATTAGAAGTTGTCAAGATACAGCAAGAAGCGGTGCTGTCATCGGAGAGATGTAGAAAGCGTTACAGAAATCTGGTAGCAAAAGGCAGGTAGGTGTCTGTTATCTGCACAGGGGAATGCAGGACTCTGGCACTTACAGCAAAGATCTGATTTGTTGCCTTCCCTGGGGACCAGGCAGTGTCCCAAACCTGTGGCGGAGTCAGCTGTGCTGGAATCAGACGTGCAAAATCCGGATGCCTGCTGGTTTCATAGCAAGAATATATTCACTTGCTAATACCATAAATGCTTCGTGGTAAATTTTTATTACATTTTATGTAATTCAGAGTATTTTAAACTAAACGCCGTATTTCAGGTGCAATATACTCCTGATTTCCACCCCTGCCCTCCTGCTAAGTAAGGTGTAAACCTGACCGAGAGCTCTCCAGACTTCTCGGGAGAAAACAGTTGAAAACCCTCGCTTTGGGAAGGCAGCGAGGCGATGAAAGGGAGCTTAGCCTGCAACTCTGTTAAGGCCGTAATGAACTCAGCTAATAAATTACCTAATGTCACCTTAGAACAGGTCCCTGGCAGCCTGTCACACGGCAGCGCGTCAAGCTGGGGACGCGCAGTCGGTCTCTCCTAACCTTTGTACCTCCCCCTGCTAACCAGGGAACTAGTTCTGGGAGAGACCAGCCCTGCCAAGTCCTGCCAACCCAGCGCTAAAATATTAATAAGCCAAAGAGGAGCTGACGGGTGGCCACGAGGCTCCATCGGGGAGAGGGCTGCTGGCCCCCGCACAAAGGGAATGGCAAAAGGGGCTTTTGCACGGAAAATTTCGCCCTTTTTTTTTTTAATTTTTTTTTGCATGCAAAAATGCAGATTCAGCAGCACCAAAACGGTTTGTGCACACATGCCAAACTTGTCATTTATAAAAACTCAAAAAAGCTCTGACAAATGCTGAAGCTGTTAGTTTTGACACTTCTGACATGAAACACTTTGATTTTTCATTTTGAAACTACTTTGTGTTCAAAATGTCCTTTAATTTTATTTTCAAGCAAGGGGGTGTGTGTGTCTTTTTTTCTTATTCCCCCAAAAAATCAAAATTGAAATGAAATCTTTGGATTGACTCAAAATGAAATTGTTCTTGGATTTTTGGTTTCACCAGGTTGGTTTTTTTTTTTTCTTAGATGTTTGTGTGTGGCTTTGAGTTGCTCTTTTTTTTTTTTTTCCCTTCCTCCCCCTCCCACCCCTCCCCCCACCCCCAATTTTGCCAGTTGGTTTATCAAGTGCAGCAGTGAACATCAACCCCTTCGAAGGGGCACAGCCAGCACAATAGAGTATTTCTTTCGTAGGTGTCAGTTGCAAAAAAAAAAAAAAAAAAAAAAATTAAAAAAAGGAGCCTTGCGTTTGCTTTCCAGGAGATTGAGTTCATTTTCTATCTTGACTGGGATAAATAATAAACAGTTTTTTGGGTTTTTTTTTGTTTTCTGTGAAGGATTTTGTTACGTTATCTGTTTAAACATTCCGTTATGTCTTAGTAATGTGAATAATGATTATTCCTGTGCTTCTGAGCTCTCCCTCTTGGCTCAGGCGCCGGAGGTTCAGGAGACACCTGGCATTGTTGACAGAGCGTTGAACTTGAACGCCTCTCGCTGTGACAGGGCAAGCCCAAATATTTTGGGAAGAGTCCTTGTTATGTTACGACAGGGGTTGGTAGCACTGATGCCGGGGATGGGTTTTGCTTCAATACTGAGCTGATTACGGCTGTATTATTGGAGGAACGGCGTGAACTTTGGCAGGCGGGCTGCTGGGAGGAAGGAGGATTGGACTTGGGCATTTCTTCTTTGTAGGATGCGTTGAAGGTCGTCTAAAAGATGCCAGGTCTCAAAAGAGAGCAGGAACGGGAGGCCTTGAAAGATGTTTTCTTATGGGTGAGAAAGGGAAAAATGAAAGCTCTTTTGCAAGAGAAAACAAATGATTAGTATAGTCCCTATCTGCAGACAAATACCTGGGGAACAGTTTGTATTAAAGTAGCTTTTTAATCATATTTTTCATCCCTAAAGGCATTGTTTGCTTCCCACACTGTACATCTTCCCACTAGCTTCCTCTCCAGCCCATCTCCTCTCCTGGAGTCAGGCCGCATCTTGGTAGCGCTTTGTGCATCTCCAGCACTGCCCGAGCGTCCAGCTCGTGGTGTTCCCGATTAATTGGTCATAGACTTTCAACATGATTGGATGTCTTGTGGTGTTTGCCAATTCACGTACCGCACGTAATTATATTCAGGAAGCAATAGGAATTAAATGACATTAATTTCCATGAATATTCATTTAAGAATCTCTACCAAATTCAGGCAGATTAATAGTCCAGCGCAAATACGCTGGCTATTCATTGCCCCCACAGGAAAAGGAAATATGTATTGGCTGGCAGCTCAGGACGAATGGAAACGTGCTGTAGAAAAGTTATCTCTGGGTGGCTTCTGATACAGCAGCGGTCGGAGGGACGCCTCGAGGAGTAAAGGGGATTAGTGTGGGTATGGCTTTGGGGAGCCCTTCCTCTCCGCTGAGGAACCCCGAGGAATCTGGGGTGAATCCGAAACTCGCGTCTCTGCACTACCAATGCAAATCCAAGGCAGCTCTGACTGCAGCGGCGCTTCCCTGGACTTGCAGCAGAGCAAAACGCAGTTTATTTTGTGCCTGACTCGTGCTGCGCTGTGTGTGAAGCCGGCCCTCAGCCTGCTCTCCCCGGGGCAGGACAGCAATTTCTCTTCCTTGGGAGCCGCGGTAAGGAGTCAGTGCCGCTCTCTGCCGTAGCCAGCCCGGCACCGGCCCTCAGGCTGGCTACGGGGCAGCCCGGTGCTGCTGGGCACCACGTGCCTCCTGGCACACGGAGACTCCGTTCGGCTACAGCTCGTCCCCTTGGCACAGGCCAGGACATGGCATCCACCGTGACCAGGGAAATCGGGAAAGTCTAATAACAAAAGCAGACAAGGGGTGCGAACGTGTTTGGAAAGCCGGCATCAGAGTTTGGGATGCCAGTTTGTGTAGACTAGAAACTACAATTTCAAAAATTATCTGGGACTAGTTACAGTCCTCATTTGGGAGGACTTATTTATACATTTCCTTTTGTCAGACAAGCCAACTTGAGCCCTTGGGTGTGTCAACTTATTTTTATCTTTTTGTGGGATTTCCCCAGTTGGAGGGGAGCTTCCACTCAAGTCAGTGCAAGTGTTGCTGGTAGTATTGGGCTCAGCCCCTAAGCTGGATGTTTATGCCTTTTAAAATGCCCCCCTCATCACCATGTCAACCCTTCCCATCCTTAAAGTTATCTGGGCGAAAGAAATGTCTGGTGTCATTCACCTCGCATGGTGTGTGATGGGCAGAGGTCAACTTCTGCCTTTTTGAAGGGATCTGTTGCCGGACTATCTGACTCGCTCTGACTCTACACCCAAAGCCATGGAACGTGGAGAGCAGCAACCGCTGACTTCCCTGGAATGGGTTTTGCTGCGAGCTGCGGTACGTGGGTACTCGCAGGTTCTCTTCTCCTACTGAGCACCATGAGAACGTTGGACTGACTTGAAACAAAGTCATTAAATCATAAAACCAGACTGAAAGCAACATATATTTCTCTTTAGTATGTCCACCAACTTTTTTGGGGGGAGACAATCTTGACTTTTCACGCCTGATGTAAAAGGTGGGATAATAGCAGAGTACCCACGTGGGCTCAGCACCTACGCAGGAGCACAGAGTGGTCCGGGAACCAGCCGTGCAGCCTGGTGATGTGTTCTGCAAAGCCTCATAAACCAGTGACTAAAGCGGAAAGGACTCCAAGGCCCGGCTCCTGGGACATCAGAGGTGTGGCATTACAGTAGCTTGGAAAACATTCTGACTTTAAAACAAGTAACACCTATAATTATGGAGGCGTCATCACCTTCATCATTTTTTTTTGAGCTAACAAGCTGTAGTTGTAGCCTGTGTACAGCCTTGCCAAAATCTGCCACGCAGTTGCTCTTGGGATGGTTCTGCTGGTGGTGGGAATATCAAGCATCTTTCTCCAGGCACTTGTAAAACAATACAGCAGTAAACAATTCAAGTACAATTAGCAGCTACATTGGCGGAGGGGGAGGGAGAAGTCCCACCGCTGGTATTGTCTATGGAATTAATCATGTTTTACAGAGTTGATGTACTGGTTTAGATTTGCAAAGTTAAAAACAGGAGACAAAGAAGTTTCCAATAAACAACGTTTATTCCAGGATGAAATGTAAAACAAATATTTTTTAGAAAAACTAAGGGTGGGGAGTGTTTAAAAAAATATGCTTTTTTAGTAAGTTCATCTTGCTTTTCTTCCTACTGAAGGAACAGATGAACCAAAAAAAGTATAAAAATCTAAATGACTGAAGCTCGAGATGACGGTAAGTATTTGGCTTTTAGAGCCGGTGGTCCCTCCCGGGCACACAAATCCCGGTGTTATCTGCGCTTCCCGGGCTGGGAGGGACCGGCTTGCAAGAGTAACCGGTTCCCGGTGCTTTTTTCGCCCTTCCAGCAGCGCGGCGGGGCGACCGAAGCGCTCCGCTCCCGGGCTGGCAGAGATCGCTCTGAAAGTACGGCGCAAACATCATCTTCGCAAATATTTATTTGCAGCGATTTTCCCCCTCTTAATTATTTAAAATATAATGAATTAGGCATAAGTACCTTGCCATTACTGTAATTTAAGGTGTTAATTGCCGCCGGAGCGGCTCCCCGCCGCCGATGGAGCGCTTCTGCCGGGAGGTGTCGCCGCGCTCCCGGCCCTGCGCGCCGGAGCCGCCGGGGCGGGCGGGGGACGGGCCCGCTGCGCGGCCGCGGGGCTCCGCCGAGGCGCGGTTCTCCCCGCGGGAGCGGTTGGCTGCCCGTTTATCACTTCTGGCGGTGTTTAAAAGCCAGCTCCGGCCTGCGTGTGTCAGTGCTGGGGATGCCAAACGCCACCACCAAAAAATAATTAAAAAAAAAAAAACAAACCAACCCAAAAAACAAAGAAGGGGAAGAAAATTGCGTTCTCGCAGGTCCCCGCGGTCGGAAGAAAAAGAGTTTTTCCCCGAACAAAGTCGGCCGCTCGGCAACTCCCCGGCCTGCAGCGCCGGGCGGGGAGGCCTCCATCCCCGCGGGGATGGACCGGCCCCGGCTCCTCTCGCCGCCGCAGTCCCGGGGGAGCGCAGGATGCTGCCCGCTCGGACCCACGGCCGCGCAACCTCCGCGTTGTCCGGCCGCCTCCAAGCGAGCCCCCGCGGCCGCCGGTTGCCCCTCACCCGGCCCGAGGCCGCGGTGATGTTAAACTTCCCGGGGCCGGGGGGGACCGGGCGGCCCCGGCTCTCGCCCCCGCTCGACCTCTCTCCGCCGGCCCATCCGCGGGAGCCCCAGCGGCGCGGCCCGGAGCGCGGCCGTTCCGCGGGGCCGCCCCGCGCACCCAGCCGGATGACGACCCGCGCTCAGCCCGGCCCGCGGGTCGGTCACTCCCGCTCAGCGGCCGGTGCGCGCCGCTGCGCACCCGCGCAAGTGTTTCTTAAGCAGTGTTTGCGCCAACAGCGGCGTGCGCTGCGAGGGGCAGCGCTGGCAGCGGCCCGCCTCGCCGCTCCGCGCAGGTAAGGCGGGCTCCGCGGGCATCCGCGGAAGGCCCCGCGAGGTTTCCCGCGCCCCCCAGCTACGCGGACCCGACACCCTTCGGCGTGCCGCGGAAAAGTTGCTCGGGGGGCGCTGCACTGCCCTCCGCTGAGGGGGCGGCTCCGGCCCGCCTGCCCCCGCGCTGAACTCTCCGCAGGGGCGCGCAGCGGTGCGCGCCGCGGTCCGCCGCCACTTTCACTTCCCCGCGGGGCCGCCCCGCCCCCCCCCCCCCCCGGCCGTCCTCCGCGGAGCCCCGCACCTGCGGGGCTTCCACCCCTCATCTCCCCCCCGCGCCCCCCCCCTTCCCCTGCCGCTTTTATTATTTTATTTTTTTATTATTATTATTATTTTCCCCTTGCATCGAGCCTTGTTTACCCAGCAGGTGGATGTGACGTCAGAGACTGACAACAGCAAAAAATAACAACATCTCCCTCCGCGGGGGTGTCGCGGGGGCCGCCCCCCCGGCCCGCCCGGGCGGGCGGCGGCGCGGGGCTTGCGCGGGGCGGGGAGGGGGGGGCGCGGGGCGGTGCGGGGCGGGGGCGCGGCGGGGCGGCGTGCGGGGCCCCGCGGGCGCGGCGCCGAGCGGAGGGCTCTATTGTTATTTACCGAGCGGCGGAGCACGCCGCCGCCGCCGCGCCGCCCGGGCTCGGCGTGCCGGAGGGACGGGAGGGGAGGGACGGGACGGAGAGGCAGCTCCGCGCCGCTCCGCGCCGCCGCCCGCCCGCCCCGCGCCGGGGGCCGCGCCGTGCTGGGCAGCGGCAGGCCGAGTCCTGCGGGTGAGTCCGGCCCCCCCCGACACTTTCGCCGCTCCTCCGGGGCTGTTGCACTTTCCTCCCCCCCCACCGCCGGCCCCACGTGTCCGCCTCCCCCCACCCCCCCCGCCCGCCCGCCGGAGGGGACCGGCGGTGCGCGGGTGCGGAGCCCCCTCCCCGGGCTGCGGAGCTGCTCGCACCCCCTATCCGCCCACTTTGGAAACTTCCCCCCCCCTCCCCCCCCGCCCCGCTCTGCGCGCACCCTCCGCGGAGAGCGGGATGCAGTGCCTCTTGCTCTCCCCCCTCCCTCTTTCCACCCCCCTCCCTCTGCGCTTTCCTCGTGTTTTCCGCCGGGTCCCCCCCGCGCCGCCGCGCAAGGGGCGCGCACGCTCCAACTTCAGCACTCGGGGCAAGAAGTTGCGGCGGGGCCGCGCCCCCCCCCCCCCCCCCCCCCGTACCCTCCGCGCTCCCCCCGCACCGGGCCCGGCCGCCCCTTCCCCCCCCTCCCCCGGCACCTGTTGCGGCTTTCCCCCCGCGCAGTCCCTTCCGCAGGCGCGGAGCTCGGCGCCGCGCATCCTCCCCCTCCTTGGGGCCCGCTGCGCCCATCCCCCCCACTTTTTTTTGGGGGGGGAGGCGAAGTGTTTGAATAAACATCCGCGCCTCCCCATCCCGGCGCAACTTCTGGCTGCGCGGGTGCGGACCGCGCATCCCTCACGTCCCCGTCCCCCGCGCAGAGCCGCGGTGCGGAGCCTCGGGACGGAGCGGCGTCTCGCTGCGCGCCGCGGAGCCGGGGGCGGCCGCCGGCGCCCGGTAAGTCTGGCCGCGCCGTGCCCCGCGCACCTGCCACCCCGCGCAGCTCCGCGCATCCCGCCGAGGGTGCGCGCTGCAGGCGGCGTCCGAGCGGCGTGTCCGCGCCTCTCTCCTCCCCCCGCCCCGCGTTTTTTTTTTTTTTTTTCCCTGGAAAAAAAAAAAAAGAAAAAGAAAAAAAGAAAAAAAAAAGCGCTGAAGGCCGGCTGCGCGGGCAGGGCTACGCGGGGCGCAGCGGCGGCCCCCTCCCCACCGCCCCGCAACTATTAATTATCCGGCGGCCCCGGCGCGGAGAGCATCGCCGGGCTGGCTGCGGAGCGCCGCGATTTTAGCGAGTCTTCCTTCTGCCGCTTCGCTGTAATGATTTTAATTGCGTGGTTTTTTTTGCTTTGAGTGAACTGAGCCGAGTGAGATTACGTCTTTTTTTTTTTTTTATTACTTTTTTTTTTCTCCTTCTCCTTTTTCCCCCCGATTTCCCCCAAAGGCTGGCAGCAGCAGCGCTCAGACCTCCCCGTACCCACCCGAGGTATCAGCCGCCTGCGAGCGCTCTCAGAGCCGCTTCTCTAGAGAAGCCGGAGCCCAACTTCTGTGCTCAGAAGTTTTAAGGTTTCATTTTTAGTAACCGTTCTTTGAGTGAGTAATGTATCTCTACTGCTCGTAGCGTGCTGTCTACACAATGTAGCCTGCTGATTTCTAGGGTGCTGGATGGTTATAAATATTAAAACAATTCTCTAAACTTGGTTTCCTTTCCGTATAGTTTTTCTAAACTTGCGTTTTACCTGCTTTGACCAAACGTTGATGGCACTAATGACAGCTTCTTAATTAGACAAAGTTTCAAGAATGTCGACGAAGAAACTTGCTGCTTGTGCTCTTAGTCCACGGTTTGCTTTAATGTTTCGGCGGAGGGAAAACAGGCATTCCACTCGATTTAGTATTATTTTTACAGTTTCCGTTACTGCTGAGAAGCTCCTACTTTTTGTAAGTTTGAGAGAGCCTGAAATAATTCAAGTTCTCAGAGAAGCGAGCGTAGGCAAGGAGGTACCGTGCATCTTTGCAACTAGATTTGGGAGAAGAAGGGGAAATCAGGGCTACTGGTTTCAATTTCTCCCTCTGAATCTTTTTCCCTGCACATTTTATTTGAACTATCTCACAACCATATTGAATGGAGCAGGGCACTGGGGGAGGAAGCTCTTCACTAGTTACCATTCAAAAGGTGTCGGCTAAAATCTCATTGCAAAAAGGTATTGTAGCTTTAACATCTTGCATTGGCAGCATTCTTCCCCCTTAGTCTTTGGATTAGTCATTGTATGAGAGACAGAAAAAAAAAAAAATCACTTTTTTTTTTTTTTCTGGAAAAAGTAAAGTAAACAGCCTCCAACAAGTGAACCTTGACAACCCAGATTAAGGAAGGCAGGAGAGATCAAACAAAGCTGCTGCTGGGCTGTTGTCAGGAGCTGCCTCACTGAAAGCTCTGGACTATTCGATCAGGCAGCAAGGCTATATGTTCACTTATGCAGAAATGGACCATTACAAATGCTGATCTTTGTTGTGAAACCAAAGGATAACTTTGAGAAAAATAACTACTATTTCAGACAAGGCTTTCTGTTGCTTACGATTTTGCTTGCAAAGTTAGGTTTTTGTGCATGGGCTGGGATTTGGGTTTGTTTTGGTTTTTTCCTTTTTTTTTTTTTTTTTTGAGTGATAGTGGTTTGGAGTGTGTTGTGTACACTTTCAGAGAGACTTAGGATTTGATTTTATTTATGCTGTCTACAGCTGCAGAGAAGGAGGCGTTTCAGTAGTGTAATGTTGAAAACCGTAAAAGTTCAGTGGAATTCAGCTCTTATTTCTGGATCTCTGAATTGTAAGGAAACATGGATTTATTTTCTTTTTCTTCTCTGTGTGTAAGTGCTGTGCTGATGTATAATAGAGGAGTTTGGTTGTGATTAAGCATTGTGTGTTGTATGACTGCGTTTCTAGAGTTCAGAAAACTTGTGATATCTTTCCTTCAAACGTATTACCAACCAGTCAGGATGGCACCTTATTTTTGATATGCCAAGGTTTTTGCAAAATTGTGTGTAACTTGTCTTCATGGCTATATTAGACAGATTCTGTTACTGTGTAGCTTTTTAGGGGAAATAGTAGTAAAGAGTATTGACCAATACTTGGTTTTAGTTCAATAAATGTTTAGTGTTTAAGTATTACTCAAACTGAACCAGTGGGAGTTAGGTTATTTTTGTTGCTTGACACTTTCATGTTTGTATCCAAACACTTCACTGTAAACTTTACAAATATGCCCCCTCGTTCATTTCTTTCAAGTATTCCAAAACAATGGCAATACCTATTAAAAAAAAAAAAATCTGAGGAAAAGGCTGTTACCCTAATGTATATTAATCAGGAGGAAGACCAAGTGCACATCTACTGAAGAATTAAGAAATCCAAAAGCTTTTTGCATAAATATTTCTTTAATTAGCAGTGCAGATCACACAATAAGTACTTTATACTTTTTATAAGGTAAGGTTTCATAACCATCCTGCATAACTTATAAAGCCTGTAGATTTTTATGGTATATGCTTTAATTAGACAGTAAAAAGTATGTGTGTTAAACATGCACATGTATGCTATTAAGCCATTTTGGGTAATGTGTAATGTTTTTAAACATCTATAAACATTTTCTGCTTAAATCAGTTCCACCGGTAATCCTCACGCAGCTAGTTTTTGTACTGGTAAGCGAAGGAGCAGGAAAGTTGTGCAGAGAATTATGCACTGGGCATTATCGCGCAGCATATGCTGCAATATGCTTTTTTTCTTGGAGTGGATCACCTTTTTTTAAGAGCTCAAATTTGCATTATCATCCGTGATATGATATACTGTAAACATTGGGAGCTCCAGAATTATTCCTGTTTCTCAGCATTGTAAAAAAAATTAGGAAAAAAGGCTGGTAGTAAAAAGGCAAATTTATGGAATGCAGCTTAGCATTTAGTGTTTGTACTGCTTGTGGTCATTTATGTTGAGAGATTGAACCGGATAATGTAATTCCTTTTGTGAAATATCTGTTGAGCATGTATTTGTATATCAAAGGAAATAACATATGCACACACATATGTAGGATATGTATGTAAAATACAGTTATTTCTGCAAGGCTGTCCAGTTATTTATAGGGCATAATGATACTTCTGTCGTCTTAAATTTTCTCCGAGAAGCTTTAATAAATTTAAATAGATTATATGCTGTCAGAAAATAGTATAAATTTTGTTTACGATTCACTTGCTTTAAGGTACTTATACTAAAGAAGCTCATTTAACCCCAAGACTGAGTAGCATTAAGTGGTGAGAGGAGTCTGCTGAAGAGCTGCTACTGCCCTTTGCTCTTGTGATAATCTTAAATTACTACAGTTTAATTGCAACTTCAAGGCACCGAGCTGAAATATTTTTATGCAGCTGAGGCAGGGCTGGAGAAGACGCAGTGAGATTTTCCCAGGTAGCTGGATTTCTCTTCAGAAGGGCAGCGTTTCTTCAGGCCTTTCCTGCCTTTTCGGAGCGTATCCAGCCCAGCTCCGGGTCCCTGCACAGACACTGTGCCCTGGGAGGGAGCTTTCCTGGGGGATTCCCACCTCGGTGGGAGCAGGATCGGGCCCTGCAGTACTTGGGCAGCTTGGCTGCACAAGCACCGTGTTTGCCGTTGGTATTGAAGCTTACGTGTGAATTAAATAGCACGTCGTAATTATTCCTCAAATGAGCCTTGTTCTCAAGTCGCTTCCCGGAGCTTTTCCCTGCGAGTCAGGGTGGGAAGGGGCTGGCAGCTGGAGGCAAAGAGCAGGGGGCATGGGTGGCACACCGCTCTGAAAATACAGCCCGCTGGCTGCTGGCTATTGCAGGGTCCCCGTGTCCCCAAAAGCGAGCTCAGGGGACAGCCAGCCACCCTGGCCGCGCAGGGCCCGATCCAGAGCACGCTGGCATCAACCAGGGCTTGTGCCGGTGTTGCTGCCTTGGGGTTTGGCTTTTGGTCTGTGTCACTAACTCGTATCACTGAAACTTTTCCTTTTTTTTTTTTTTTTTTCCTCCCCCTTACGTGTACTAGCATGTTTTCACACCCGGCGAGCGGTTCAGTGGAGATAGGAGCCAAAAAGCCTTTGCTAAGTGGAATTTATACACGTTGCGCGCTAGAGATCAGCAGCGTCTTTGTGACCATTCTTAGAGGTTCCTGGCACCCAAACTTTACTGAAATGCTTAGAAAGGTACGGCCGGGCTCGCAGTCCGTGACTTCATGCCGCTGAGGACACGCGTAAGTGCTCGGCCGCGCTAAAGCACAGGGGTTTTTACATTGCGAGTCTGGTTTTGCGTTGGCCAAGTCCTTGCAAAAGTGTCTCGTTGCACTAAGGAATGGAAAATCTCGTGGTTGCTCGAAGCGCTTGCTTTTGGGCTGACAGAAGCGCTGCTCGCAGCCTGCTGCTCTCACCAACTCCTGTGCCGTCGGATTCCCGCAGCTCCCGGTGCGTTGGGAATTGCCGCTACCATAGGTAACAAGGTGATGCCAGCATATATAGAGGGGAAAAAAAGTAGAAGGGAATAAATCATGCAGTCATTAGAGGAAAAACTTAATTGTGAGAACTCTGTAGTCTTTTAATTTAAAAAAAAAAAACCAAAACCAAACAACTGTATTTTGTGCTGTAGAGGAACCAGCTGTTCTATTTTTAGGAGATCAGATATTTGTTGGTTGGGATGTCTGGAGTGTTTTAACATGTGCTCTTTTTTCTTACTTCAGCATTGGAGCTACCAAGTCAGAGAAGCCGCTGGCTCAGTTCGCGTGCAGTCGTCTTTGCAAATATGCTCTAGGGTTTTGTCTTTCTATTCTCCTGGCACTGCTCTCTCCCATGCATGCAAGCGAACAGGCTGATGTATAATGGCTGTTTGTGCGTGGCAAGTATCCAGAATAATCTTGATAACTTTTTGTTCAGCGCCATCCTGAAAGCGAAGATAGTATTCTATGGAAAATGAGCAAAGAGAAGAGCATGGGCAAAATCAATTTCTCTCCAAGAAGCATCTGGTACCTGAGGAGGACTAAATAATTTTTCTCCTCTCGTTGACCCTCCCTGTCCTGTTTTTAAAACATCTCCATTTTAGTGCCTTGAAATCGTAATTAAGTTGTAGTAATTTAAGATTATTGCGAGAGTGCAAAGGGCAGTGGAAGCTCTTTAGAAGTCTCATCTCAACACTTAATGCTACTCAGTCGGGGGGTTAAATGAGTTTCCTCGATGTGAGTACTTAAAGTAACTAAATCGTAAACAAAATTTATACTATATTCTGACAACTAATAATCTATTTAAATTGCATTAAAGTATGTGTGTGAAAATTTAATTAAAGACAGAAATACTGTCAAGCCCTGTAAATATCTCGACAGATCTACTGAAATGGAACCCATATTGTAAAATATTTACATATATCCGATAGGCTACGGTGTTTCTGGCAGTGCTATTCCGCAACTAATTGCGGGCTTTTTCCCTCCCAGTTTCCTCTTCGGTTGCAATGGTCTCGGAAAGCAACACAAATAAATACCCAGAATGTTTTATTCGGATGATTCTCTGGTGTGTTGTTTACTGCTAATCGCGCTCTCTGCACAGTACTTGTCACTGTTGTGTTTTTATTAGAAGCACCTATTTCCTCAATAAGTTGGTTTCGCGCTGCCGTTAATTCAGGCTCCTTGTGCAGCGGGATAACGTCGGGTGGCATTTGCAGTGTGGCAGCGCTGGATGTGTGGTCTCTGACCCAACTTTCTTCTGGGTGTCTGTCCCAGAGCATGGTGCTGCAGGGGCTCTCATACTGTTGTGACTCTGGATTTCATGGATTTTTCAGGTAGAAAGCGCTTACGACCTTTTTTTTTTCCTAAATTTTTGACATATATATGGAAGCGTTGCCCGGTGCGCACACTCGCTGCACAGGACCCTTCTCGCTGGTGCCCCCGCAGTGCGTCTCCATTGTGGGACGTGGTCCAGGGTCCTTTCAAGACGAGGAATGTTTTGCCTTGCGTAAAAGTGGGTCTGGCTGAAACTTTGGCTGAACTTTGGTCCGTCTTAAAACCCACCCGCTGGGATTCGGGACGCGGCCAAAGGCAGGCGGTTTTGCTGGGAAGGTGCAGGATGAAGGTGCTTTCTCATCACCCGGACATGGCTCGGGGCAGACTCCTGGCTCTCCTGGGCTGGAGTGTACGTCCCTGGTGCTGCAGGGTCGCAGGAGGAGGGTGAGGATTTGGGCATGGAGAGAAGGATGGGGTGGGAGGGCAGTGCTGTGGGTGCCGGGGAGCCCTGGCCGGGTGCTGAGCACCGACAGCCTGACAGAAGGTGGCACAGTTCGGCAGGTTGGCTGGAGCCTCTAACGGCATCGTTAAGTTTTCCCCTCTTCGCCAGACATTTCCTTTCATGTTGGATCCGAGTTTTAGCTGTACTTCCCGATCAGTCTTGTCATCTTGTTGCTAACAATTAGGGTCAAGTGTCTTTCCTTGGGCTCTCCGCAGTCTTCATGTTGGTGTCCCTCCCCCAGCTCCTAGCCTAAGCTGTTTGTTCATTAATTAGTGGATCGGGCATATTAACACATCAGTAAACCGGAGTAGTCGGACTTCCCAAGGCATCTCGGGAACCCTCTCCGGTTTTATGTGACCGGACATGCACTATTGCTGATTTAGATAGCGGAGCCGGTGATGCCGAAGTGTTGTTAAGAGCGAGATAAATAGAGAGAGCCCAGCAGTAAGCAGAATGTCATGTCTCTATTAAAAAGCTTGTGATAAAGGAAGATAAAATGGTGAGGGGGGATTGCTGGTGTGTTCAGAGCAGCCGCTAAACATCTGATCACAAAAATCGATGCCGAATTCCCCTTCCTGCAAAACACTTGCCCGCAGAATTAATGTCTGAGCCTGGGTTTGATTGCAACGAGCGGTGGAGCCCTGAAAGGACTTTTGTTCTTGCCAAAAAAGGCGGCCGGGGCTTCTCAGGGATTCAGGAGCTGTCTGAGCCGGGATTCAAACATCCCTCCCCGGTTCCCTTTGAAGTGGCTGCCCCTCTTCCCCAGCGGCATGGTGGTCCCGGGATGCTGATGAAGTTGTTCCAGGCTCCTTGCTGCCTCGTACCTTGATTTTTTTTTTTTTTTTTTTTTCATTTTTTTTTTCCCTGGCGCCACGACCACCTGCGTTTCTGATGGAAAGTCAGTTCCTGTCCGGTGGTCGGTCCTTGGCTTCACAGCAGAATAACAAGGATGCGGATTTTTGTGTATTTGAGTCTTTTTCTCAGCTGGGTGCAGCGGCTGCTTTGCAGAAGTGAAAAATGTAACTGGTAATAAAGAAATGAGTGGTCGCAGCAGATGAGGGGGGAGCGGTATTAATTTTACCAGTTCTGTAATGAAACATGCAGTAAAACGTTAAATCATCACAGCCTTGTTTGTTGAAAGGATGTTAATCATTCCATTAAGAAGGATTAAGTAATTAACTGACATTTCTTTAGGAACCAGTGTCAATTTTAAAAAGCATCTTCTTAGTGTCACACAGGGAATACGAAGTCGATGCTTCACTTTCTGCTACCGGAGAGCTGGGAGATGAACGTAAGTGGGACACCTCTTCCCAAGAAACTTCTGGGAATGTGAAGGGAGCAGAAATAGCTGGTTTTTTTCTCTTTCAACTAAAATGTACCGTTCTAATAGTCTTTCGATTGCAAGGTTGTGTTTTATGACTTTTGTCAGATGGGCCCGTTGCAAGCCTGCTTTCAGGAGTAGTCAGTTTGGGATTAAGAAGTTAAAACCTTCTTGAAGTGTTCCTCTTGGTGCTCGCGTTTTTTTTTTTTGTTTTTTTTTTTTTTTTTTATAATAGCTTTTATGTTGTAATAGTAAGCTTGCTGACAGTGAGTCATGAACTCTATCTTACGTGAACCTCATGACAAATTTTTGTTAGCCGGTCAGGCAGCTCGCTCAGCTCATCCAGCCCAGTTCCCACGTTCTGTGCTTGCCCTGGAAAGAAAAATTCCATTAAAATCGGTGGTGTAAATCCTCCTTTCCTCCTGGGGCAGAAATCCCTTTAAAAGCAGTGGCAGTGGAGGGGGCCGTGGGGCATCACGGAGTGGCTCCCGGCGTTGGGCTGTTGGGAGGACGTTGAAGCCGGATTGGGCAGGGGAAGGATGCGGCCAGCGAGGCTTTTGACGTTGGCTGATGCTCAGTAAGGTCAAAAGTAGGTTTTGGAGAGGGTGCACGTGCAGATGGAGGAGCAGGTGGGCAGAGGAGAACAATGACAATATTTTTTCACTGTTTCATTTTTGAAGGATCAGATTGGAGCCCCCGGACGGTGAGCGGGGCAGGGGCTGGGGAAGCAGCTGTGTTAGCGCTTCTGCATCCTGTGCTCCCGAGCTCCTGCCTTTCTTCCAGGGCTTGATCACTTTTTTGCATTGACGGAGGACGTGGAATTTGGCATTAACCTCGTCAAATTGCTGCCGTTTCTCGTATAATGGCCCCAACTTCTAATATTGCAGTTAGTGATACTGAAACTATACCCAAACCAAAATTTTCTATGAGTGATACAAATTCTGCCCAGCAAATAGCATAATACAGTGGCACCGATTGCGTTAGTATTGATACTTTCTGCTTTCATAACTGCTCTACTTCTCACATAGGGCTCCTTCAGACGGTCTCATGCAAACGCTGTTGATCGGTGTACTGTAAACTATTCCTCCCCCTCGGGTGAATTTCATAAATAGATGTATTTCCGTGTGTAGTGTATGAGACAGCCAGATTTTGCTTCGGTTATGTGGCCTAAACCCCAAATACCTCTACTGAAGTCATGGGAGCTGAGTTAAAGAAAAATTTAAAAAAAATCAGTTTGGCTCAGAGAATAAAATCTTTGAATATTCATGCGTGTAACGTATAATAAGAATCTATCTGGATGTTTGAACAGAACATCAGAGCCTATATCTACCTTAGCAGATTTAGAGGAGAGATTTTTCTCAGTAAGTTTTGCAATAGTAATAATGTGTTAACAACTCTGGTAACTTACTTTAATCAGAGAGTTGTGTCAGGGGCCCTATCCGGTTCTGGTTGGAATTAAATGAGTGCTGGGAGAAGGAGGCTCTGAAATAACTTGTAGGAAATTGTTAGTTTTAAATGACATGCCTGTGCATCAATGTTCAGATAATGTATATGAGATTTGTAAAGCTCCCGAGTTGTACATTTGGAAACATGAAAACGTATTTTTCAGCGATAAATTACTTGATACTTCAAAAGGCTTTGAAAGAGGAACGTCAAAAGTGTGCAGCATGATGATAGTTTGTACAAGTATTTTAAAGTTGTTCTCTGGCCAACCCACCTGAGTTTTCTGAAGGCCAGTATAAGGTGGTCTTATTCAGGAAACCTTTCTAGTCCATCGTTTCAGTTACAGGATTTAACTCCGAATGGGAGAAACTCAGCTCGGTGGTTTTTAGCTGATGTCATATCGTGCACGTTTGTTCTGATTATTTTTTCTTCTTCACTGCTAGACTACAGCGCCCAAAAAATACTGTTTCATAAAAGTTGAAATGCAACACTAACTGTTAATTAAACTAAAATATCTTAAGCCTATCCAGCATACTCCTAGTATTAAACAGTTGGAGAAGACTAGGTATTTCCTATTTATTTTTCAGATTGGCTGGAATATTGTCTTTCTGGAAAAGGGTCCTCGGGTGGTTGAAGGGGAAATATTTTTTTCAACGCGTGCTTTATATTTGCCAAAGAATTCTGATTGTGCAGAAGCGTGTTGTGTGGAAATGGAAATTTATTAACTAGGATTTCTAGGGATTATAATAGATGCCATTAGATAGAGGCACGCTCATCGAGAGGTAAACTAGTAAATCTGAACAAACTGAAAAATAGTAGCTATATGAGTCTGGCTCTGTTATCAAACTTGCTGCATAAGCCAGAGTTTATGCACTGTGATAATGCTAATGACCAGCAGAGCCAATGATGCATGACTGGAGGAAATCAGTGGTATAATCGGAGAAAGTTATCAGGTTTTTGTCATTAAATATTAGTGATAAATAATACACTTCATTTTGAGTAGATAGGACGTATTTAATTCTGATGTGGAGAGTTTCAATTTAATAAGGGGCATTGCTGAGTAAAATGATAATCTTTTGTAATTTAAAGGGAAAAATAAAAATGCATTTGTTTCAGCATAATCTCCTGGCGGCCGCCCTCCGCTGCTGTTTGTCTTCGCTGGTCTCTGATAGCGGGGAATATCTTTGCAGCTATTTGAGATGGCTGTTTATAGCAGGGTGTTTTATCTAAGTTATTAGTTTGCAACACAGAACGAATTGCGTGAGACCAGAATCAAAGGGGAACTGTTCAGTATACTGGGTATCTTCTTTCCTTTTCTGTTTAAAAATGTGAATGTTGCAGCAAATCTACACTGTGTTCTCCATGCAGTGCTTCCCCTAGAAAACAGCCCGCCTGTCCAGACAGTAACAGGAGGAAAGGGACGAGGACAAAAGATACAGATAAATTAGATCTCGTTCTGCAAGTTATCTTTTAAGTCAGTGGGAGAACAAGGAAGAGAAGTATAGCTTAAACTGAAGTAAGAGGGTTATTAATAGTCTCTATAAAGGACAGTTTGCACCAGGAAGAAAAAAAAAAATCTGGTTGGCTTTTTTTAGCGAAGCAGGCTAACACCCAGTGTAAATCTGTGTCATTAACTGAAGCAGTGCGTGATTTTTAGAGCATCGCTTTTCCTCTTGTGAGCTGTTGCCTGCGGAGGCTGGTCCCCTGGGCTGCAGGCAGATGCACTGCGGTGTCTACCTTAGGGAGACTTCGCTCCCCAGCTGCCGGACCTCTGCCTGTGTCAGCCCGCGGCCTTGTTTGAGCAGATACCACCAGTTTTGCCCAACGAGTGGCTTTTTGTAACGTGGCCAGGATCTTCCCACCACCCCTCGGAGTCGTGCTTGAACGTCGAATCTCAGCTCCAGTTTCCAGAATTAGATGGCACAGTGAGTAAACACAGCGTACTTGCCAGTTCTCACATCCTCTTTTGCAGCGAGTATTGCAGCAAATCCTGCAGGTTTGACTCATCTCCGAAGTTCTTCGCTGATTCGAAGCAGATCTCATCTGACTTTTGAGAAAGAGCTGGAAATCTGGCCGTGGCTCCTGAGCGCACAGTCCTTCTCTATGCGAACACAATATGCCTGAGTCAGCCTCTGCATAAGCTTGGGCAGCCCTGAGTAACTTCAACTAAAGTTATGTGCCTATATCTAAGGGTAAAATTTGGCCTGCAGTCAGCCTTTATTGAAAGCTTTATGGAAATACTTTGTTCTAGCTATGCACAAATATTTACATTCTGGTGGGAAGATTTTTTTTCTTCCATTTCTTTGGTTGTTTCCCCCCGCCCCCCGCCCCCGCTGTATGCCATAAGCACAAGGAGGGGGTGGAAGACATTATGCGTAATGCCCTGTCAGTTAAAAAGTAATATTCAGGTTTTCAACTGGTATCTCTCTGGGTAAATTGGAAGGGGAAGGGCATACAGAGCAGAAAACTTTCCTGGGTAAATAAAAGTACAGGTACAGCCCCCGTTTTAAGAACAGCGTGTCTTAATGTTTCTGTTCATCGGCGTTGAATCACCTCTGCATGTCAACCTCTGCCTGGTGGATGCTCTCAGCAGATTGAGGAGGAGGACACATTGCTCTGCAAGTGCATGACAATGGTCCACACGTGTGCCGTGACTCAAGCGCGCTCACAACTTCATGACATGTATCAAATGAGAATTGTTTCCTTGGAAAGCCGTTATCTTTGTTTTTTTGAAGGCTGACGCTGCTTTCACAGCCTATTTGACAGCGTGCTGGGTGCTGTGTAGAATGAGGGTTTGGTTCACGTTGCAGCTCAATAGATTTAGATCTGTCCGCTTGTCCCTGGGCGCTTCCCATTGTGTCCCCTGTGCTTCAGCTGACTCCGCCTGACCAGAGACTGAGACCACGTGGGAAGCTAGACCAGCATGAAACTAATTTAACCAGGAAAAAAATGTTTTCTGCCCAGTAGAGCATCCTCATTGGACTCCCTTATCTAAAGGATAGATGGGGAGAGACTCTTCATCAGGGAGGGTGGTGATAGGATGAGGGGTAACGGTTTTAAAATGAGAGAGAGTAGATTTCGATTAGATATTGGGAAGAAATTCTTCACTTTGAGGGTGGTGAGCCCCTGGCCCAGGTTGCCCAGAGAAGCTGTGGCTGCCCCATCCCTGGAAGGGTTCAAGACCAGGCTGGACGGGGCTTGGAGCAACCTGGTCTTGTGACAGGTGTCCGTGCCCAGGGCAGGGGGGTTGGACTAGGTGATCATTAAGGTCCCTTCTAATCCAAACCATTCTATGATTCTTTGGAGGTCAAAGGAGGGACGAGGAGGTCAGGGCCACCCCTTTGATAAACCTCTGGCCTCTTGGCTGGCTTTGCTGCAGTGTGAAACTTCTGCCAGAGGCTTTGTGTCTGGACCTGCTCCTCTGCCTCTGGACAGAGGAGTTCTCCCAGCCCTGGGACTTACTGCTGATGGGACTACCACACCAAAGCTAATGCAAGTATGGGTTTTCATTTCATTGTTAATTTAACAGTGCTCCCTTAGTGCCTGTTAGTAAAGTCATTAATGTGCACACCCTGAAAAGCCCGGAATCATGTTTTCTTTGTGTTTTCTTCTTCCCTGTTAGCAGTAGATGATGAGCTGGTCCAGAGGCTGAATATTTTTGATAAAGACACTGAGAGGTACCCAAGTTACTAGCTGCTGTTGTTTTTTGTTGTTTTTATAATATTGTCTGCGCGATAAGCAAACACAGCTGCATATAAAACTCTGATAAAGCTGTGTCCGGCCTGCTAGCTAACTTGAGTTAAAGAGCAGAAGTTGATAAGGAAATGGATGGCCAGAGCTCAGCGGCGTCACGCAGGTTTACACCAAAACAGGGTCTAACCCGTAGCCTCTGTTCACTCGGTGTCGTGCAAGACGTGCGTGTTGGATATCTTGTGGTGTGACAGTGGCCGGGGAGCGTGGCCACCAGCACGAGGACAGCCATGTGCAGTGCCACTGGCTCCATCTGCAGCAGGGCCGCCTGCCAGCCCAGCTGTGGGCACCGATGGTCGTTAGCGGGGGACTCGCTCAGGCTTATATGGGGGGGTTTGGGCAAAGCTTTAAATACATTTGTGCTTTTATTGCTTCTGAAATGGCTGCAGGTGCATGTTAGCAGGAAGTGAAACTGGAGGAGCCTTGAGGGATCCTCGCTCGGGCAGTGCCAAGCAGGTACAGCCCACGAGCATTACCACCTTGCTGATAATCTGGAACAGTGTCGGCATTCACGTGTGTCACGGGGATTATGGGGATGAAGTCATGCCACAGTTTGGCAGGGACCCGATCCCTCTACCTGTCGGTGTGGCCGGGGTGTGTGCTTGGCGTTGGTCTCCAGCCTTGCGCGGGGCCACCGTCTCACTCCTGCGAGCTCGGTGTGCATGGCTGTCCCCGTGGGCCAGTGGGAATGGACAGGGAGGGTGGTTTGGAAGGGGTTAGCAGCACAGAGCAGCATTGCAGGGCCTCCCTGGCTCTCTCCATGTCTTGCTGAGTAACCAGCGTCGTCTGATGAGGTGGGATGAGTCTGGTCCGTGCCCAATGTGTTTTCCTTCAATGGATAATTTTAGGTAGACTGGAAACAGCAGGAATGTTGGTGGTGTGAGGAAGGGCTGGTGCCCACTGGACAGGGCTGGCTGCGGTGGTGTGTCTGGGGAAGAGACCCAGACCTTCACCGCCCTGGGGCCTCCCTGGTGTTGCACAAAGTCGTCTGCCTTCTTCAGCTGACGGCCCCATTAACTACCCATTTTTGCATTGTCTTGTTGAGGAATTTGAATGTGCAGTCTGTGAAGCGAGGCATCAAAGCATTAAGCCTCACTTTTAATTATTACCTTTCTTTTTGGAAAGGAGTAGCAGTCAGAATAAAATACTTTGTAGGAATAAAATACTTATTATCCACCTTTTCTTCCTCCTTGGTTTGTGCCCGACTTGAGTTGCCAGGTCTCCCCAGGGGTGCCTGACGTGCAGGTGAGCAGGGCTGCAGTCCTGAACCACTCCTGTCCTCGTCTCTTCACCAACTGCTGAGGTTTCATATTCTGCATGTGCAATTATACATAATCCTAAATATTGCTCCCCTCGTGTTAGGGTTATTCACTGTTTGTTCCTATGTGTCAACACCATATCTGATTGGAGCCTTAATTGCTCTTCACACTCCTATGTTTTTCCTTCTCTTAGACCCGTTGGAGGGTTTGTTGAAGGGAGAGCCCAAGCCAATGCCACCAGGGTATGGGCTCTCCCCCTTGCCAGGCTGCACACACAGCGCGTGCCTGGAAAAATACCCCTCCAAGTCATTATGAATTAAGCATCGCAGACAGAAGCAGAGATGAAGCTCTGTGAGAAGACCTACGACTTGATCCAAGAATTATGTGGTGTGCAAAGACGGAGAGAAAAGCAAACTTCTCATCCAAGACATGGAGGCTGTGGTGCTCCTGCACCAGCGTGCTCTGGTGCAGCCGTCCTGGGGCTGCTGAGGTCTCCACCGTCCCACCCGTGCCCCAGCCAGCACCTGTCACTGCAGTGCTGTAGCCAGGAGACCCCCTGCAGGCCCTAGTTGTGGTTGGTGAAGCTGCCTGTTGTTGTTAGGAGCTGAAGCTGGCTGTACAAGCAGTGAATTCCCAGTAACTAGCTAGCAAGAAAATATTGTGGATCTGCATGTATTCCCTGCATCTGGATATACCATGTTTGTTACCATCAAGGTAAGTGAGGTAACCCCCATTTTTCTCCAGTATGGTGAGTGAACTCAGCTTTACTCCATTTTTCAAAGCAAGCCAGCAGCGGGACCTCTGAAGGTGTAGCTGTGATGACAGTTACTGCTGCGAGACACCGCAGGGGGTCTGGGTTAGTGTGCTTTTGGTCGGTGGGCTGGAGCTCTGCTGGTGAGCAGTGCCCACCCGTGTAGTGTGCTGCATCACAATGAGAGTTAGTCCGTGGTACCCCATTGATGCACAAAGCGCTGTCTGGAGATCCTGAGCATCCAACCCTGAGCGTCCTGCCCCTCGCCCCGCTGTCCTTGTTGGGGACTCCACGTGCATCGTATGCCACTGAATATATCCGTTACATGAGTGGTAATGTGCAGGAAGAGGGTGAGATTTCAGAATGGCAGAAATTAGTCTGAGGAGGAGAAAATTACTAGGAGAAGGCAAGTACAGAAATCTTGCGTTTCACATGGCTCATTATCCAAACCCACCATGGTGGCAGAGAAAGAGGAGGAACCTCCATCGGCAGCCAGGATGTCTGATGCTAACAGTGTAGGGTACATCTTCCAGTCTGCATTGAAATAAAAAAAATAATAAATTAGGCAGTGGTTGATTGCCTCTTGGTTTTATATAAGTGTAGTATTGAGCACAAATTAAAAACAACCTTGAAACTGCACAGATTCATAAAACTGTGCAGTGGGATTTTAAAAATTACCTCCATTGGAATCCTGGAAGCATCTGTTACATAATTAATGCACTTAAAAATATATTCTATTTATGATTAATCCAGGACTGTAGTGTGTGCTAGTTAAATGTCTGGATCCCAGGGTGCAATGCGAGGAAAGAAACGCTGTTGTAATCTATTTGACGGTTATAGGAAAGGACATTTGCTACAAATAAATACATTTTCCTCAGTCTTTTTATTTGTCAGGGCCAAGCTTATGTCTGTTGTGCTGAGTTTGTTGACTGGTAAATGTTTTGAGATTTATGCTGATAATTTTGTAGATCTACTGGAAAAAATAACTCAAGAATAATTAGGGAGATTGACCATACAGTAATGTACGGCATGTGTGACAGCGTTACTGGGTTGATGATCTTGGGTATGTATATGCAATTAAAAGTGCTAAGGCTCAGTACCACAAAGCTTTTCAAACAGTCTCCGAGATACACAAGTGCTTTAGGGGATGCATGTTTCCCAAAGGATAACTTGCCAAAGTTGCTGGATGCCTTGGGTCTCCTCTCCAGAGAAGTATTTCAGGCTGAGAGCTCCTGGGTGCGAGTGGTGGAGCAGCCACAGCAGGCGCAAGTACAACTTGACAAACCTCAGCCTGCACAGGGTTTTTTTTACCAGGAAGGTTTCAGGGACTCTGTAGCCTTATTTTTTTGGAAGCTTTTGAGTTGGCATTCAGCCACCGGGTCCTGGAACGGTTTCTGGCATCGCATTTCCTCTGACAGATTTTTCTCTCTGCCCTCTGTTTCTGTTCCCTTTTTTTCCTCCCCCTTCATCTGACCACTGTCTCGTCAGGTTGGTACGGGGTCACGCCATGTAAAACCCTTTTCTTCTTCCATCTTATTTTCATTACCGTTTTATAAAAGCCTGCAAGATACAAGATTGTCCATCATCTTCTTGTGTTCTAGGGTGACGGTCCCATGTTGTGGCGGGCTGGGGGTGGCCGTGAGTCCTGTGTTCCCCTGCCCGCCTGGGGCCGGCTCAGCATCCCGGCTGCAGCAGCAGGAGCTGCACGGTGCTGTGGAAGCCTGTAAAAAGGTCCATTCCAAACGATTGTTTTTTTAAGTGAACAATTGTCATGTGTGTTGGCTCAGGAAGCGTTTTGAGGTTGAGTGCTGTAGGTCCCGTTGCACCTGGTCAATCCTGTGTCACTGCTGGATTACTAAAGGGGTTACCTGTATTGAAACCATCCCTGGCATACCTGCCTGCCCTGCTGGCGGCGGTGTGCTGAGATGTGGCACGGCATGGAGGTTGGAACCTCTACCTGTTGGGCTCTGCCCTGGCGCCGTAGACCTGCAGTAGAGACAAGATAGGGATGAGGAGGGGAAGACAGTTGTCTCTCATTTGCCTTTGATGTTTCTGTGCCCATCTGTATGGTCTTTAGGCACCGTACCCAGTATGGATGTTGGCAGCACCATTGCAGATTGCCTGTTGCAGAGAGGTGTGAGGCATACGGCAGCCTAACTCTGCCCCGGCGTCCTCCCCCTGAGGCTCCCCATTGTATTGCCAATGCTGGAAGCAAGTTACTAATGAACTCAGGTTTCCACTTACTATCGGTTGTCTTAAATTGTTTCTGCACTTGAGAGTCACTGGCGTCCCTTCGAAATGTAATGAGGGAGGAGCGAGCCTGGTTTTGTGAGAGACGGAGACACTGTAGCCTCTGTTGAGAAAACTCGTACCCGTGGACTCTGCTCTTGGCTCTTCCTCGCCATTAATCTCGATGGAAATGTTACTTCTGACTTTTCCCACTGTATAATGCGAACCCTTGTTATCTTTGCAGTATAAAAGCGTACTCAGCGTGGGTTTTTCCTTTAGTCCTGAAGAGAGATGGATGTTGAGATACGTGTGTGCCAGACTGTTTGTATTTCTAGCAAATTGGGACCGAAAAAAAATTGATTACTATTAGTAACTTAATTTTCTGCAAACTAAAGAGCCCCAAAGAGAAACCCACTTCAAAAGCTCTTTTTTGCTTCCTTTTTTTTCTTTAACAAAGGATACGTTCTAGCTGTATTTCAGTGGTCTAGGGTTTCAGCCACTTTCTTTGATACCAATTTGTGTGAAAGCAGTTGTGTTAGACAGAAGGAAATGATAAAATCTACAAATTAAGGCGAAGGATGAGAAGGGCAGTGGGTAGCATGAAATGGAGATGTGTTTGGATCTAACGGGCATTGCTGTGAGCAGATCCTGGTTCCTCTGCTCGTTACGGGCCAGGTCGGTGGTGTTTGGCAAGTTGAATGGATTGGGGTGGGTGGCTGATAAAAACGAAGGCAAAGATTTTAGGGACAAGCAGAATTTGGTGACTACAGTAGTGCAAGTTTATTTTTAGAACTCGATCGCATCTGAGTCGCTAGCATTAGAAAAACTTCTTAGCTCACATTATACTGCAAATTTCTTTATTTTTAAAGTGGAAATTTTGCAAGCTGACGTTTTGCAGCATGCGTAGTACGATTTGGCTGACAGCATTGTCTGGCAAAAGAAATAACCAAATTATTATTCAGTCATGGGTTTTTAACAGCCGCAAAGCAAGTGGATGTTAACTAAATGATGCAATTTATTCCCTTCCTGCTTATTGCCAGCTTGCCTATTACAGAGAGACTGCCAGCTTTAAATAAGTGGTACCCAGATGGTAGTCGCATGACGCCCACTTGGTTACAGAGCCTAAGCAGGGAATAACTCGGCAGCCACTACAAGCTGTGGGTCAATTGAGGGGGAATGCCTGTTGCTTCACAGTTTTGCATATGTAAATCTGTTAATGTTATGTCAGTATTGTGCGGTCTAAACACAAGCATTGCCTTTCTCTGGGGCCCAGATGAACTTGGATCGCCGCCCAGTTAATGAGGAGCCGAGTGTGGAGCGGCAGTCGGAGGCTGCCGCCGCCGTTCCCTTCCTCGGCGTGAACTCCTCGCATCCCGGATGCTCTCCGGCAGCGCGGCAAGGCCAGCCGGAGCAGTGGGGCAAACCCCCCCCCCCCCCTCTATTTTTAGCCCCGGTACGGAAGAAGGTTGGCTTGGCCCCGGCTGACGTTTTTCTTTCTGTCTGCCACACTTCTGCGCTCGCCTTCATCGGCTGCAGATGTGGCGCGCAGCCGCCGCCGAGAAGTCATGAACTGTGTCGTCTGCGCCCTTTAACAGCCAACATCTGCTGCGGCCGCCTGATGGAAGCGGCATGGAAACAATTTTGGGGAGAGCGCTGAAGTTTGGCCCTACAGATGATTGCTTTATATTAATTGCATCGAGATAGTTACCGTACAAGCCGAGTTTGAAGCCGATCACCACCACCCCCTTTTTTTTTATTATTGTTTTAAAAGCAGTAGTTAAAATTGTTTGACATGGGAATGCTTTTATTGTTGATCATTTCTGGTTCTGAAAAGTTTATTACAATGGGTGAAAACAACAACCAAAAAATACCCCATAAAAAGCTGGGGCTGTAATATGCTTAAAGGCTAAAAAAGTACCAATAGTGTTGATTTAACCAAAGAAAATGTTCCTGGAGGTATTGTAAATTTTATGTGCCAGATGAAAAGCATTAAGTGTGCTATTCTTCACGAAGGAAAAACATTCTGATTTTTAACCATTTTGTAAATTATATTAATGCCGTAACACAGCTTAAAAAGTCTTGGGCCTGTTCCAGGAGCGCTCGCCCCATGAGCAGGTCCCGGCGGGGTGCGGGTCGGGGGCCCTGCCTGGAGCAGGGTTGGGTGCAGGTACTCGGCAGGCAGAGATCTGGCTTTTTGGGCAAAGCATTCCATCGTTGCTCCCCCTTCCCCCCCCCGCCCCTTTCTTCTTTTTTTTGGAAGTTGCAAGCGAGCATTTTAAATGCATCAGGAATAAAACCGAGGGAGAAAATAAGCCGCTTTGGAATGTAGCGGAAAGCTGAGATGCTTCAGTATTTTATCTTTATTTTGCTAATTATTTGTCATGGAGATCTGAGTTGATTCCCTGAGATTTCTTATAAGCCTCTTAAGAGTAATTTTTTTGGCTAATGGTAATTTTCCTCCTCTTGATGTTCCCCAGCTAGAGCATTGCAGCGCTGCTTGCCGGCACGGCTGGGGAAATAAGCTCAAGGTTCAGAATATGTACCGGGAAGGGGAAAAAGTGATGAGGAAAACCAAAGGGCCTGTAAGTGCTGTAGGGATTGTGTGGAGGGTCTATAACTTAGAGGCTGGGCTGGGATGGAAATTTGTCCAGCAATTGTCCTTTTTGATGGAAAATTAGTTAGCAGTTGTTGAAGAGCCTGTAGCAAATTCTTATACAATAAAGGTAAATCAAGCTAAGCATTGGTTTATATGTGTTTTTTTTTTTTTTCCCGTTCCCTATATTAGCGTAAGAACTATAGCCTACCCTACTGAAAACTTAATTAGGCAAACAGAATGCTATGTTAGCAGACACTTACAAACCCAATGTGCTCAGGACTAGATTCAAATAAGTTAATAAGAGTTATATTAGGTGTTTCTAATGGTACTTTCCATTTTTTTAAAATAAATGCTGTCTTTGGTAATAACCAACCCACACCTTTTTGGGTAATAGTTTAATTGAAAGGCTTGATTGTGTCCATTTAGTCACAGAGGATCCCTTCTGCTGTGCGGTATGTTAATGCGAGTCTCTTCGTACCCCTTACATTTGGATGCCTGATGTAAAGCCCCGATAGGAGAAAATTGGGGTGAGAGAAGGAAAGAATGTGTTGTGGGGTACACTCAGAAGAGCCGTCAGACACGAGCAGAACAAATCTTCAGAGCTAGTGTGGGTGTAGGGGTGCATGCATGTTTGTATGTAATGTATTTAAAATGCCAATAGCTTATGCCTTTTGAAGGCTCCAAATCATAGCTGTCATATTAGCTATACCATTTCCAAAAATAATGCCAGGAACAGACTGATACTGATTGTTCAAAAAAGCATCATTATTCTGCGATACTTTTTTGGGCTTCTAACGTCCCCACTTAAAACAGGTGTTTCCATGCAGTATTTCTCAGAAAATTGTTTGCTGAAAGGACTTTGTTTCCAAATTAAAGGTAGTTTATTTTCGTAGTTTTTTTCTTTCTAGAAGACAGAATGACAAGGGGAGAAACGTTCTTATTTTTTTTCCTTACTCATTTCAGCAAATATAATTTTTGGACAAAGGACATTAATGCAAAGTCTGCAAATTTAAGCTGGCGGTCAGAAGTTTGGGACTTGGTAACCTGGTGTTACACCATTTCCTTCATGTCTGTGTGCTTCTCTCTACAAAGTGGGATTGGGGAAAAAGTTGCTGTGTTAAAAGGCTGCTGGAGGATTTAAATAGTGCTTGTGAAGTGCTGAGTTCATCTAATATAGGGCATTCTGATAATAAAAAGAATCAATGTCTTCAGCCAGTCTCAGCCTCAGAGCGAGGGCTCTGCTGGTGCGATGCAGGGGGTCTGTGGTGTTTCTTAACAGCGATTTTGTACCGTTCTAGCTGAATACACTTGGTTTTGTGCCACCAAGCAGAATTGTCAGTGGTTGCAAACTTGACAACATTTCTTGAGCAACAGTAAAGCAGCATTTATTTGTTACGGTGTTGATACAGATCATGGCATGCATGCCTTCGTAAAACTTAATTTAGTTTAGTGTTTGTGTGTGGCGGGCCAGTGAAAGTCTGTGTCTGTGTTGGGTATGGCAACCTTTACTTGGCAGAGAGAGCAGAGCCTGGTTACCTGATAATAATAGTCTTGCCAGAAAATAAGTGGTACGGCAGTGTGCAAAAAACCTACACAAAACAGAGAGGAATGCATAAAAATGCTGTTAGTTTGCATCAGTTTATGCTCATCCCTAGACAACGGAAACCTTCAGCGCTAAGAAGTGCTCAGAGTAGAGCTTGAGAGGTCCTTTCGAAGCAGAGACTTTCGGGGGATTCCCTGAGAGAAGATCAGATAAGATAGTAAGTGGAGGATTCAGGCGGAAAAGTGGTTTGGAATTGCAAATCAGTGGTTTGCCCATAAGTGCTTTGGGTTGGCTGTGGTGTCTTCTGATCGTATATATATAGATTTTTTTTTTTTCTTCCCCCAAAGATCTCAAGTAATTTTTCACCCCTGTCTTTAAGCTCTCTCAAAAGGGTCCTGGTTTTCAAAGGCTGAGGATGGTTGTTCACTCCAGAGCTCTGCAGGCTGATGTGAAATCACTGCTTGCTCTCTCCAAGCTCCTGATCTCTGTCTCTGATAGAGCTCCTTGCTTTCAAATGCTTTAGCATAACTCGTTACTTTCTTGAACATTGTAGGAGGTTGAATAAATATGATTTCTGCAATATGTATGTATACATAGATACATGTATATATATATATATATAAAGCAAAGAAACTTGGACATGCTGGGTGTTAAGCAACTCGCCAAAAGCAACAGGAGGAACCAATGTCAGAACAGGACTTAAGTTTATCTGTTGCTCACTGGTGATCCCACAGCTGGCAGGATCCAGCTGAGCAAACTGTGATGTGGTGACTGTTCTGTCTCTTCCCACACAATGTACTAATATATTGTAAAATATATATTAAAATATTTAGGGAATTGGACATATTTCATGTAACAGCTAGAGGCTGGTAGCATTTAGTGCGTCAGTCAGATCAAGCCCTCTAGACCTAGATCTTTCCTGATGTGAAATGTAAAGTCTTCATCTAGGGAAAATAATAACATTTTCTAAGTTTAATAAATCTAGCAACACCTGGCTGCAAGAGGGATAAGTGGTTTTTTGGGGGGTTTGTTGTTCTTATCTATTTGTTTAGCTTGGAAGAAGCAGGAGCAGAGCATCTGGGTGGCGTGGGGACGTGTCCATCCCCACCACTGCTGGCATGTGTGACAGCAGGTGCAGGCAGGTCCCAGCTGCCTGGCACCTGCATGGGCTCTGCCGGGCTGGCTGCCTTGGGGGAGACACGGCAGGTCACCACAGCAAAGGTGGTTGAAGCTGCATAAAATGCTCTGTTGATGCTTAGGTCTATGGGAGCCTCATCTGATTGTTCTAGTGTGTTGTCATCTTCATCTTGTCTCAGAGTTGTGGCGCGTAGTCTGGTCCTCTGTGTCCTTGCACCTTCACTGCTCTGCTTTCACAGACGAAATCATTTGAGCAAAGTTTGGGCTATGTTTTCTGCCTCCGGTAGAAATAGAGTGGTTTTACAGATAGCACCAGTATCCAGCTGGTGTGCTTATCCTGCATCCCCAAATCACCTTGAATGCCTACTGTCCTCTTTCTGGTGGCCTAAAACCTGCAACTTCATTTCATCCATGAGGCAGTGAAGCTATCTCAAAGAACTGGCACTCTCAAGACTAAAGATATTGTTGGCGTAACACAAGTATAATTACTGTCAGTATAATCAACAAGGATTACTGGATTGATTTCTCTTTTTTTTTTTTTTTTTTTTTTTTTTTTTTCCTCCCCCTTCAGATGTTTAAGAAACCCCAAACTTGCATAGGAGTACATAACTTGGTAGAGTTCCCCATTGCTGGAGGCATCCTTCTGAGCTGGAGCTCGGCTTCCCCTGGAAGACGCAGGATCTTGCATGCTGTCAGTCTAGATTATGGATACGGCATTGCCAAACCATAGGTATAATTTCAAGGAAAAGATGACATTGATCACGCCGTCTTGTCCAGCAGGATGCTTCCACAGTTGTGCGTGGCGTGTTGGCTGGGGAGGAGGTGGAGAACTGCCAGCAGCAGTGCATGGGAGCAGGGGAAGGGAGCATCAGCAGCAAGGAGGATGCTATGAAAGGGTGATAGTGATCTGGAGCTTGGGAGATGGTTCTCTTGAATCCTCCCTTGATGCTAACTTCACTGCAGTTAAAAGCTGAAGAAGGTTTGGTCTCCTTGGTGATTTGGGTGAGGGTGAAAATGGCTTTAATCTTTTTGGCTAGAGTCTAAAATAAAGGTATAACCTTCTTAATGCATCTGGCAAAGAATGATGTTTCGTACAGGTGTAGCTTTGTTTTTTGTCCTGTGTTCTCTTGCAAATGAGCATCCCTTTCTTTTTTCCTTTTTTCTTTTTCTTTTTTTTTTTTTTTTTTAACATACATATGCGTCCTTTTGGAAATTCTCGTTTCCACCCAGGCACCTGCATTTCAAGTCTCTATCATGCAGATTCATTTTTCTCTTTAGACATGTGCCATGCTGACAGGCCTAAGGCTAGAACATGCTTTTTATCTGTGAAGGCTTTTTCTTGCACTTTCACTTGGAGCAGGTGATACTCTGAGGCGAAGGTGAGGGGCTGTGCCACGCTGTGGAGAGCCAAGATCTGGGCTGCTGCTCCGTGTTGAAAGTCTGACCTGGACTTGTGACTTGGATTCAGGAATACTAAAAGGTTTGCATGTCTGAATGAAAGGAAGCGAGATGTGGATTTAGAAAAGGCCTGCTTGAAAAGTGACTTTTGAGCTTAATTTCTGTATTTACTTACACTTATCGAAAAGGACAAGATCTCAAGAGAAAGGTTGAATTTTGGGGGTTGTGTCCTCATAGTCTGTGTTCTGGATGGGTTTTTTTATGCTGGACTAATACACAAACAATGGTCCTGAACATCACAGGAATCCAGATGAGAAGAGCCTAAAAATTGTTGGTTATGCATGCACTGAAGTTGCATCAAAAGTTCTTTTTGAGAAATTTGGCCTTTTTATTGAATCCTTATGGCCCAGGCACTATGCCTTGCCATCTTCTGGACTGCCCCAGGAGCACGTTCATTAACTCCCACTGTCTTCTGCATTAGCATTGGCTTCTGTGCTCCATTTAGATTTTCTTTAAAGCATTACATAAACAACTATCGTGTGAATACAGGCGTTTGTAATGGTGCTTTTAAATTAAAAAGACTCTTGGATTCATGCAAGTAGACACATGCTTGCACAAAATAACTTTTGGCTTCCCCCTAACACTTTTCAGAATAATTTAAAGGAAGAAAAGATTTGCAAACAGTTGTAAAAGAGCCATAAAAAACTGTCAAATACCAGACCTTCAGCTAATTGTAAACTGTTTTGCTCTTGGAAGTCATACAACATTGATCTCATAGCTGCTTCATTAAGAAGGTGCTTCTCTAGCGCAGGAGCTGCGTGCTCAGGTAGCCATGAGCAAAAATAGCGAGAGATGTTGGGCTTCTGATATGAATGCCCAGTATGAACTAGAATAGCTCCAGGCAACTGAAGTATTCTGTACCAAAAAGGAAGGCAAGCATCGCAGGGAGCTGAACAGGAAGAAGCTGCAGAGCTGAAAACTTCTTTTTCTCTCGTCCTAAGTGCTTCACCTTAGAAAAGGCGCAACATCTCCCACCCTTTGCAGCAGAGTCTCAGGCACAGAACGTGTTTTGGGAGGACCCACTGGCACGAGGGGATGCGGGAATGGGTGGTGAGTACCTTAGCACCTGTAGGCTTGCTCTCTGACTGCCTGTCCTTATGGAATATGTTCTTGTGTTCTCATCTTCAATTTTCAAAGGGAGACATGTGAAAATAATCCTTCCTGGACAAAGAATTGGCTGACGTCCCTGGCCAGCTGGTTAGTTGCATCTTTTTTTTTCAGTGTACCCAGGACTACAAGCACTCATGGGTTGGCTTTTTCTGGTTGGTCAAAAAAAAGTCAATAGTCCATTAGACTAGATTGGCGGGAAAACTTTTCTCTGTGCTCAGCTCTAGTTCTGCACTTGGGCGGTGTTTTGCGTGAAGAACATGCCTAGCTCTTTGAATTGTGTCCTTCCAATGCTGCAAATTGGATTGTCTACTTCAGGGAAATATTAGTGTCAACCTACTGGGTCTCATCTCTTGTGTGTTCACTCTCAGTCTCTCTCCTTTAAGCAGTTTCTAAAGCTCTATCATTAAATCTCTTTAAAAAGGGAAATTCTTGCCTTTGTGTATCGGTCAAGGGGATGAATGGTCGCCTGTTATCTGCTCTGTCCATGACTGAGTCAGGCTGTCAGAGAGACAGAGCTGAAGTCAAAGGGACTTTATTTCAGGCTTCTCTACCTCCTCTGGGTTAGCCATGGAGTGGATTCTCATCCATCTGTTCCTGAACCAGAAACGTCCTGTTTAACAAGAAGGAGTCTGGGGATTTTATCTGGCCCAGCCGTTTCCTTCTTGATTTCCCAATTTCCTTCCTCTGCAGCAATCCCGTGCTGATCCCTCACCCCAGGCCATGGCTATGGGACATGGGCCCCCTTGCAACGACTCTTCCAGCTGCTAAACAAAGAGAGGGAAACCAAAGTGTCATTGCTTGCCCCTGGTGAATTTGGACACCACCCATATGTGCCCAGTTGCTGGAATTCCAAGTCTGTACTGGCAGTTGAACATCTTGGTTTGCAAGTGTTGATGTGGTAGTTGGGAACTGTGGGCAAAGTTAAAATCCTGTGTGTGCTTCTAAAAAAGCGTCACCTTTTCTCTGAAGAAACTCTTGTGTGTGAGTTGTCTGACAGCAGATCCCTGTGCTTATAAAGTCTTACTTGAGTGCACTCGTTAGCACAAGGTGCATGTACGTGACTGTTTGGACCAGTTTCAGTAAATGGTATATACTGGGTAATGCAGCTTAAGCACACAGGCTGTGTGGTGTTTTCCCCCACCTCGGAAGTAACTGCAAGTAGGGAGTGAGTTGCCAACCCTAATTGGGATTGTTTTGCTGATTATTTAATACCTGCGAGGTGCTGAATTTCTGGCTGAGAGACATCACAGGGTGGCAGAGTCTTCCCGAGAGTGTGTTGCTGTGGCTGGTCAGAAATGGATGTCAGGACAGCTTTTGGGAAAACTAGTTAACCTTGATTTTGTTGCTGAGTAGACATGAGCCAGACTGAAGACTTCTGGGTTTTGGAGCATGCTGGCACCCTGGTGGCCTGTTCATCTGGGAAGGATGAGCACTGAGAGCAGGATCCAGGAGAGGATGAGGCAGACAGGAGGTGGCCCACAGCACTACACAACAAACGGTCAGGGATTAGGGCAGCAATTAATTATTTAAGAAGACATTCCTGGACACGCAAATGAGACAATACCAAGTGAAAAAAACCAACAAAACACCCCTGAAAATCATCTGTGTGCCCAGATTCGTACCACGTATCATCGCCCATGCGATGCTTTGGTGGTCTGATGCACCGCTGTCCTTGCTGGCTTAGGTGTGACTTACTTTTCTGATCTCATCCACATTCCTCATCAGAAGCATGTCAGAGAGGCATTGACCCATCCAGTAGATTTTGGCCTGGCTGACTGTAATAACTCCGAACTTTGTGTTTTACGTATGGTATACTTAAATGGTTTTGAAAGCATTAGGAAAGGACGAAGGGAGTGTACGCTGTACAGCTTGGTCAAGGAAGCCCTGGTGAGTGATTCCCCCATGACTCTGCAGGTGGTAAGACCAGTTGCTGGACCCTGCTTGTTGTCTCTCCATCCTGCCCTTCCCTGACTCAACTGGTGTTAAAAGTGAGTGTTCTTGCATCTTTTCTTTTTGTGTGTGTGTATCTTTGCTTCCAATGCTGTCCCCATCACGAGGACCATTTGGTGTGCGGCTGCTAAGCACCGCTCTGACTTGGGACTGCTTTCGTATCCCTTCATGGCTTTGCTCTGCCTTGCAGAGACAAACATAAAGTTTATCCCTACTTTCCCAGCCCTCCCCAGTTTAACCACCTTCCTGTATCCCGCAATCATCAGTACCTCTTTGCTGCATCAGTGCAGCAAAGCTTGAATAGTCCCTGTCTCCCAGCAGCACTTTGCTATTTGTTTCCCCGTTACAGCCCTCTCGGGTATGAGGAGGACGGTCTCGGTGAGAGAGTACAGCTTATTTTTGGACTCCCATCTACAATGTGCTTTTATTGCACCCAGCAGCACTGTCTGCCATTGTAATGGGCCACTGGGGTCTGTAGCGCATCGTCCCCCACAGGGTCATAGGAGAATACAAGATCCTTGTCCCAGACCTGGGCAGGCAGAGGTACAGGGAGATGTGCAACTTGGCAGAAAGCCCATGGAAGAGAGGAAAACCAAGCGTGGACCTCTCGATGAAATTTCCAGCTGGTGGCTGAACTCCAGGACTGTTTTTTCCCCACAGTGGCAGCCTTAGTTAGTTGGTCTCCAGATGCTACCACAATATGAATATTCAGTGCCAATAAAATATGCACAATACCGTAAGCCTTGCCAGGGTGAGGATCTCGAGGGCTCGATGAACTTTGTAACAGCATTACTCAGTTGTAGGGGCACGACTGATGCAGCAATTGATTTCTCAGTTCAGGCTTCACCTTCTTTTGAGTAGAGTTCATCCCTGTTTGCTTTTCATAATAGCGTTATTACACCTCGCTGGCAGCAGGACAAGGGAGAAGTGACCGTGCAGCTTTTCATTCCTCATGTATTCCTGTGCAATAATCAACGGTGGTGAACACCAGTCCATCAGGCTTGAATTTTGCATATCTGATATGTTATCAGCTGACTATCGTGGTATTAACACTAATGTAAAAGACTCCCGTTTTAACTCAGAATTTTCCAACAGCTGCAGAACAAAGGCTACAAGAGTTTCAATATTAAAGAAAAAAGCAAAGTGGGGAAAAAAAGTGCAAAGCTATGCTGCAGTAACAAGAATACAAAAAAAATGCATCTTTAAACTTTTTTTTTCTCCTGATCTACTTTCTGTATGACTCATGAGCCAAGCTCTAAAATGGCCTCCGAACATGCATGCATAATTTTGCACATCCAAGTGTCTGCATATGCAGTGCTCTTAAATATCCCTGAGGCATTGGCTTTGCCGCTGGGGCGGAGTGGGGAAGGGGCGAAGGAGTTGATCCCCAGAAGCGACCTAACTTGTGTTGGCATCCCTTCCCCGATGGCCTTACCCCAGCCCTCGGTGTGCACCGGTCAGCCACCAGCATCCCTGCAACCTGCTCTTCTCCAGAGGTTTATGCCGGGCTAGTTAGCTTGGAAAACATCTGTCTTTTTGGGGAGACTTTAGGGGTTTTTTTTGTTCCTCTCCTGTGAAAGAAGACATGGGCTTTCTGAGTACCAGCTATTTTCCAGGAACTAACTGGACAAGGGAGGGTGAGGGAGAGCCAGACTTTGGAAAAAGTTACGCGTGAAGCCATAGCAGTGAGGCTATATAATATAATGAGGCCCCATTTGGGCCGATGGCATTGCTCTTTAGTCATAGGGCAGTGGGACCTGCTGTCCCTGCTCATGGAATCAACAAATAAATATGCTAAGAATTAAATCTGCTTACCTGTTGTTTTCTTTTTTCTTTCAGTGATTCCTGACAGGACCCCTTTTAAAGCAGGCATCTTGCCTGTGCTTCTCATAGCTTTGGTAAAATAATTAAGAGCTCTTAAATGAAAAGCCAGCACATAGACATGCTGGCAGGTGCCGGAGCTGGGTTTTCACCCCTCAGGAGGGGATGTACAAACTCTTTGCAGCTGAAGATCACATGTGCCTCTCTTAATGGCTTATGGTGATAAACCCCAGTTTTAGGGGTTTGATGTGCAGATGACATCCTCTCTTCTGAAAGTGGCCTGCCTGCGTAGTGATACCTGTCAGGTGTTTTGGGTGCTTACTGTCTGTCAGGGTGGGGTGAGCGTACCTGACATAGCAGAAAGGTGTTGATCTGATTAAAATCTGGCTCTATTGTCTGGTAGAAGCCCTGAATCCCCTTTTACCCTTTCTGCAAGCAGAAAGAAGTGCAATTTTCATTCAGCATAGATGTTTCCCTTTCATCCCTGAAGCTAATTTTTTTTTTTTCCTGCAGCAGTTTTGGTGAAATTATGTATCGCTTGTGATAATTCATTTTAAAAATTCCTGAGCTGTGTGGCGTACTTTCATGAAAATTCATTTAGATAAAATTAGATATTATTGTTTAATGAGGTGGCATTTCAATTTAGACCTTGCATCATGCATATACCAAGAGTTTTTTATGGAATAGTTAGGTTCATTTGAGTAATAAAGGCTGAATCATGGGGGCTTTAATTCTTAATCGCTGTGAGGATTGTTATCTGTGGGATGTGAGCTGTCTTAGTGGTATTCAATCAAGTGTCCACTTAGCCGTGACCAGAAGTAATTGCTCCCAAGTGGGTTGCACAATGACCTGTTAATACTTGCTTTGACCCTCTGACCTTGTCTGCCCCATTGTTTAGGATTTTATAGCGAGCGAGTCTGCATTTCTGTGGGGTCAAGTAGATATCTGAGGTCAAACATTTTCTGATTACTCCATAGTGTACACTGTAAGTCTGTGGAGTTGTCGCATAGCAATAGTCACCGCTTCAGAGCAGGACGCGAAGGGTTGGGAAATTGTCTTCCTGAATGCATGTAAACAGTTTAATATTTTACTGAAAGAAGTTCATCTTGTAAATTAGGTATGAATAATACATTTGTAATTACTACTTATGTCTTTAAACACTTGTGTCTTAATTGGCTTGGGTATTTTTTTAATGTATTTGCATTTTGTCAGGGAAGTTAATTTTAACTTGCAGAGATGGAAGGCGAGTTGCCTGGACTGGGGATGGCTTCATCCCGCATCCCTTTAGCGCCTGGGCTGGTGTCGGGGCTTCTTGATGAGTTCAAGTGGGGATTGCTTCATCCCTGCCTCGGACTGCTGCTGTACACTATTTTATGTCCCTCTCAGCCTTCCAGAATTAATTTGACCTACTTATTGATGACTGCGACCCGTGGACAGTTGGGATGTCCGGTATTAATTTATTGGCCGTGTGTAAATGTTGCTGAAAGCGTGATCGCATTGCGCAGTAATTTGCAGGGGGACTTGCTGTGTTGTGCAGCTGAGATGTGGTATTTTCTTAGCAGTGTATCTGGCAAAATAGCGATGTTGTACAAACAAAGCCTTGGTATTGTTTGTAGCATTACTCCCTCTTTTCACGTCGTGTTTGCCGAGTTCACTAGCCAAAACACTTCTGCACATTCTTCAGCCTCGTAGGTCAGTTTTGCTCTAAAATAACGGATATGCCCATCTCTCGGCATCGCCTCCCAGGGAAAATATTTTGATCGTTGTTGCCTGAGTGGGGCTGGTGGGATGACACAAAGCAGTTGGATCATGGTACGGTTTGGGGACAAACACAGCTAGAGTTTCTGTGGGAGAAGCAGACTATAGTCAACTGAGTAAGCAAGAAACAAGTGCTAGAGAGAAAACTATATAGCATATGTGGGGGAGAAAAACAAAACAGTGACTCTGTTTCCACTGCCAGAATATTTAAAAACAAACAAACAAGAAAGCAAAGCAAAGCACGCCTTGCAATGACGGGAACCTGTGAATTTTTCTTACTATGCGTGAGACCATGCGTGGATCTCATCTTGGTGGAATGTCTTCAGGTAGGTTGAACTGTCTGTTTGCTGAGACGCAGGACCTCATAAGGCCGCGTGTGGGCTGGCCACAGAGGCCCTCCCAGAGCTCCTTATTGATTTGACTCTTCATCCTTTAAAACTGCATGAAAACTGTGGCCTCTTGTGCCAAATCGTCTCTGATTCTGCATCGTAAGGGTTCAGGCACTGCTGGATTTATGGAGATGCCTTCCTTTGCAGGTGGTGGTATTTCATCACCCAGCACAGCCCCGCTGTCACAGAACTGTAGAATGGTTGGATTTGGAAGGGACCTTAAAGATCACCTAGTTCCAACCCCCTGCCCTGGGCAGGGACACCTCCCACCAGACCAGGCTGCTCAAAGCCCCTCCAGCCTGGCCTTGAATCAGCCCTGTCCTCCGTGGGCTGATGGCGTGTTGTCGGTGTAGGCCCCGGCGCAGGCCTGTGGTCTCACTTCCCCTCTCAGGCTGCGATCTGGAGGCAATCCTGACCTAAACCAGCCCCGGACATGATGGCTGTCCTTCTCTGGGCCGTCCACCTCTGCCTCCCCACCGCAGCTTGGCTCGGGAGGGAGCGTCTCGTAAAATCTCCTCAGCCTCTCTGGAAAATGTAAGTCTGGGAGATGGCGTGGGAGATGAAGGGATTTTCACCTCACGTTGCTCAAGGTCGCTTCATCAGGTGGAGCAATCCCATCGTCAGGGGGCCTGCAGAGACCCCAGGTGAGGTGGGCCAGGAGCCAGGGGCCTCAGCCTCCTGGTGCCGCAGGGCAAGAAAGGTGGCGAGGCCCAGGGGAAGGCACCAGAAATGCAGAAGTTCTTACCAGGTGCATATTGTAGGGTTGGTAGTAATGAAACAAGTGTATCATCGTTCTTTCTTAACAATTAGTCAGGACTGGGGCATTTCTCATAAAGGCCCCGTGACTAACGTTACTGTGGGAAATCCAGAGGGCTTTGTGAACTTGATTTTGAGGTTTTCATTGTGCCTTTTGAGATGGATGCAGTTTTCACAAGAAAATGGTGTGCTCTTTACTCCCCTTTCTAAAAATAAAAGTGCAGCTTGAAAAACTGAGTGCACAGCATCTCTAACGTGGTACTCATTGCTTCTTACCACGGAGTCCCTTCTCTACTGGCGATATCTGCAGCAAAGAGCACTAGGAGGAACTTGCTTTTGGTGGAAAGATCTTGTGCCGAGTCCAGAATAAACAGAATATTTCTTAACTTTCGAAAGGAATGCAAGCGGATGCCACGGAAATGAAAGATCCTGTTTAACACGGATACTGCAACCTTGATCTTTTTTTTTTATTTTTTTTTTTCCTGTCTTTAAATTGAAATGTGGGAAAACATCTAAGGTGTTGCAGAGGGTTTTTGGAAAGCCTGCATTTCCCACACGCTCGGGTCTGTGCAATGCCTTTGTAGGTGGTGTGTGGTTTGTGTCAATCATCAGTCAGGTGCTAATGGTGATAGAGCCGCGTTCAGCCTCTGAGCCCGATGCCGAGCACATTGATCTTTGCAAACGTTTATGCAAGCTGGGGGAACTGCAGGCTTGTGGCCACAGTTTTCATCCATCTCCAGAGTTTCCTTTTGTAGCTCAAGAGAAGACAGGATACCACTTCTGCAGCAGCCTCAGACGTTGCTGCGACGAGCCCTTCCTTTGCCTTCATATCAATTTAGCCATTTCATCTTTCCCCCAGCAGACTAGGCAGCAGCACAGATTGGCTGTTATAATTAATTTTGTGCAGGAAGCAAGAGCTGAATGTTCCAGCGTCTCCTGGTTGAAGAGGGCACTCCTACCTGCAACTCTTCCAGTTACAATCCTTTCAAGGAAAACATGTCACTTCTCATCAGACTGGGTATGGGTTTGGTGATGAAGTTTTAGGGGACCAGTGTAGCAGCCTCGTTGGATGCAGACTGGGCCAGCTCTTGATTCAAGTGAACAAAAGGATTAAAAAAAATAGTAATACTGCTGTTGTTGGGGCGATTTGTGCCCGTGGCCTTCTGAGCTCTTCCTGTTACGACTGGTTGCATCTTGCTGCTTTTCTGAATCCACCACCAAGAGTGCGTCATAAGAAAGTGAAACTCCCGTGTCAGCCCAGTCATGGCAGCATGTGATAATGGTGCTGTGCACTCTTGGGGCTGTATGCCTTCTCTAATTAGTTTGGTTTTAGAAAAAGGTTTTTTTAGCAATGCTATGTACCTATTAGCATGGTCCTAGGATGCCTTACAGAGCTGCTTCTGCCAAGTACCAAACTGTGCTAAAAGTTCTTAAAACTTTAAACAAGAAGCAGAGGCGCTCAGCACCTTCCAGGATAAAGCAATTTTAAAAAGGAAAAAAAAAAAAAAAGAAAAAAAAAATACACAACAAAAAGCATGAGATGTAGTTATGCAAATTATGACCTTTAAATGCATTTTATATTTGGATTGAAGTTGTTAACGCATTCTTTCCAAGTTCTGTTTTTCCAGCGTGATTTTGCTTTGGGTGCTTCTCTTTGTATTGGTGGAGCAGAGTGGTACCGGCTCCACAGAGGGAGCGCGGGACGCGGTGACTGGGAAGAGCAGCCACCGCGCTCTGGGATGGGCAGCACATCGGCTAGCGCGGAGCCTGAATAGGTGGATTTTAATTTCTCTGGAGGGTCTGAACACGTTAACTAGATGGCAGATTCCTCATTAGCTAGATGGATTAAAATTTGTATCATGGCTGATATCTGGCTGATATCGTGGCTGATGCCTATCCTGACTAATACGTGTAAGTAACAGCTCGTTCTACTAGAGCTATTGGACGTGGCTTGGGTGGAGGAGAGGAATTGGCTTCTGCGAAGGATATTTGCAGAAAGTCACATTTCCACCATATGTTAGCAGGAGTCTCTTTGGATGCAGGTTTTGGATGGAGTCCTCTGTGTTGCTGTAATCTGGTTTGTCCTTTTTCTACCACTAGTTCTGAATCATACCAACTACTTGGACTCTTCTGCGTATTTCCTGAAGGACAGTGGGAACATTTCTGCTGCCTCAGCTGCCTTTCACCTCTTACTTCATCTCGATGAAGGAGTAAGGTCTGGGAGAAATTTTGTGTCAGTCAGGAGTGAGGAGGGCTGCAAAAAAATCTGAAAATTCTGCCAAATTAAAGATAAAAAAAAAAGAAAAAGAAAGGTACCACGAACCTCATCAATCCTGATTTAGGTCTGGCTTGTGACAAATCATTATGTAGGAAGGGAAATATCCCTTTAATTTTTAATAGCTTTGCAGTGAAGTTTTATTAGGCGATAATCTGGTTCCTGAGTGGATAAAAGATAAGGTTGAGGGCCAAGTAATTTTTTTCCCCCTCCCGTGCAGTTGGGAAAGGGAGAGAGGGGTCATGGTGAGACGGCTGCCTTCTGAAGCTCAAAGCAGCATCCTTCTCTGTGCCACCAGCATACCGAATGTTTCCAAATGGATATTTACAACACAAATATGTTCAGGATGTGGGTAGCGAGAGAAGTGTGGGAATAGACGCGAAGGTGCATGGGAGTGGGGATGCGAAGGGGGAGGTGTGAAGAGAGCCAGGAGAGTGTGATGCACATTTTGCAGATAACTTCTCTTCGGCTACCTCCTTCCAAAACCTGGGTGTGGACTTTCCTGCTCCTGCCAGCGTGTCCTGGGGCTTTATGTTCGTTGCAAAGACGTTCTCTTACCCATCCCTGCTAACATCACCAGTCCCTTATTTCCAAAACAGTTTGTTTTCAGGGAACAGCAGCTGATAATAAGCCTGGATTGGTCAAGTAGCTTAATTTGTAGTTTGGTTGTTGGTGGTTGGTGTTTCTTACAGTATTTCCTAGGCACCGAGTGCAATAGACATTTCACTGGCACTTAATAAAACAGTGTAGGGCACTCCTCGATAATATAATCCTTATGCCAGCCCGGTTGCTAAACCCACGAGTCCCTCAGGCAGTCGTAGACAACTACACTTGGCGTTGCTGCTTGTTTTACTGTTGTCTCAGATGACTAGGCAGCATTTCTGCGATTTTAAGGTGGCGTGTTATTGCAGTATCTGGGATGAAATTACCACTTAAAGATGTATAGGTGCCAATCTGACTCCCTTAGGCTGTTGAGCATCGGTGACTTGGGGAGGCTGGTGGTGCAGGGCACCTTCAACACACCGTGCCAAGTACCAGAAATGAGAATCTAGCTCTCTGTTGTAATTTTTTTTTCCTTCTTCTTTTTTGAACATCTGCTTGCCTGATTGTTTTCTGTTTTTTTTTTTTTCTGTGGCTCTTTAATTTGTGGTGAATGTGTATTTAATGTAAGTAAGATGTTAGCTTCTGTCTAGTTTTTCAGCAAGCATTCCAGCAATTACTGGAGTACCTTTGAATGCTACAGCTGCTATTTCTAAGTTAAGGAATCACATTTTCCAAGCATTTATAACTGAATTCACATGGGTAAAACTTGGCATTCAGATTGCCAGCCCACATATCTTATTTTGTCTTGATCCTTTAAGTTAGCATATCAGCTTTTTGTTTGATTAAAATGGTAAAAATGGCTTCTCGCTGCTTTGGGTGGGCTTGTAGTAGTGTTGGTTTGTGAAGTTGCCTTAATTTTAAAAAAAGTTATATTGGTTTGGGCCCTGAGATAATTTCTGTGTCATTACTACTGTGGTCTGGTGTCTTCTTTTGAATTTGTGTCCCCCCCCGGCCTTCTTATCCCCTATTACTGTGAAACAGTCGCTAGTATTTTAATATTACTTGTTGGTATATCTCTGAGGAGCTTCTCGGAATGTGGTTGGATTCTTTCTATGCTGATGTCAGGCAATCCCTTCATGCCAAAGGATGCCAACTAAGGCCAGGCTTCCCCCTGCACCCTCAGCGATGTTAACTTGGCTTTTCCAAGTGCTCCTGCAGAGCAATGCACACAGTTCCTGTTGATTTTTATAAAATCAAAACCCAACAGCCGTTATTTTAAATTCACCTTCTCTTTTCATCACAAATAGTAGCGTTAGGTCTGCAGGGTTGCAATGACCTGTGGATCGGCTGCGCGGGCAACAGTGCTTTGCTTTGCATTTTTTGAATGCTGGGTGGTTTTGAGGATATCCCAACACTGCTATCACAGCTCTAGCCCCGTGGCTGATCGGCAGCATTAAGTGACTCTTGCTCTTTCTCCTTTTTTTTCCTTTTCAAGCTGTGAAGTCTGGTCCAAAGGAAATGTGATTTTTTTTTTTGCATTTCCCTGCCCAGAAAGGTATTTTTTTTAAATTTTCAAAACTTTTCGGGCACTTAGAAGTTCGAAAGGTAACAAGAAAAAAAAAAGGGGGAAAAAAAAAAAAAGGAGATATCTGAAATTTGACCTCCAAATATAGATGTGGTGATAATTACAGAGCTTTTCTATGGAGGAAATAAGGTGCAATGTGTGGTTTGTTTCTATGGGTAGGTATGCTAAATGTAGGGCAGATGAGTTGAACAATAAAAACTAAATTGATGGATCTGATTGAGCTAAGTACTTAAGTAAATTATATTATTTCATAACACAAATTTTGTGAAAAAGCTTCAGTCTTCCAATAAAAGTCTGAGAATACTGCTGGACTTAATTAGCTACCAGTATTAATTTATGTCATTGTTATCAGCAACAGTTTTACTCACATTTTAATATTTGAGCTGCTTAAGTCTTCTTTGCATTAAATGTTCCTTTAATAGGACATGTAAAATGATGTTTCATGTGTAATTGTGCTTTAATTACATATATTCAGGAGAGAAACATATCCAAACTTGGAGGGTGGACGCTGGACTTTTGTCTTGAATTCAGGTTTTATTTGCATGTTATGAGAAGCTGATATTTATAGGCTCTGCAATGCTTGGTACTCCTTGTGCTTGCACCCTGCACAGCGCTTGCCCTGGGATGCGGATTTGGGTGCAGGGAACATGTGCAGTCAGAGCAGGGAAATGACTGTCCTGTGAGCTGTCTGTGGGGCTGCACGGGCAGAAAATGACCCAAAATGCCCTTTATTCTCTTCCACATGGCCCCCGTGGGTACACGATGGGGTGGGCTCCCCTGCGCCACGCCATCCTTTCACCCCAGGACTGGGACCCGCTGGGAGAGGATCCAGACAGGACTGTGGATTTTGGCTCAGCGGCGTTTCAAGAATTGCTTAAACTCGAGGAATTCATAACTTTGGAATTCAGCAAATTTGCACAACTCCGTGCATCTGTGGCTTCGTCAGCGCCCACCGGCTTTCTGCCTTACCTCACCCTGTGCATCTCGGGCTAAATATCTTGTGATTAACGACCCAATTCATTGGCTTGGTACTCGCAAGCATCTTATCAGCAGCCCTGGGAAGCCGGCAGCCGTACGGGGAGTGTTGCCGGTGAAGGAACGGCAGTGCTGGGCGAGCTCGGGCCGGGCCGGGGCGGCTGCTCTGTGGTTTGTTGTGTCTGGTTTGGTTCCTACTTTTCGAGTTGCAGTTGCGTTTGGTCATTCGAAGCTTATTTTTCCTAGTCTGGCCAAGCCAGCAGGATCCCCGTGCGCTGCAGGGGAACATAAAATATCAGCCTTTAAGCTGGAGTGCTCAGTAGATAAGGATTTTAAGACTCTTGCATCATGTGCTGTGTCTTATGGGCTTACTTAGTATACTCCATTTGATTTAATTTAGATATTGAATAAGGAGAAATATTTTAATAGCCAGAAAAAGTGCTGTATGTCTTAGTGCCTCTTCTTTCCCCATTGCCTTAAAGACAAGATGGCTGGGAGGGCTGACTTGGGCTGGGATTACATTTATTTAATTGTAGGAAGTCACAGGGTGTTTTCAAACGGCTTAAAAATGATGTTATGCCTTATCTGTATGATAAAGTCTTTCAAAAAGCCAACAAGAATTCATTGGGCTTTTGTTTTATTTCTTCTTTTCTGTGACTAAACGTAAAGAATAACTTTTCAACCTTTGCAAAGATTAGGAAATGCGCAAAATTAGTGGAATATGTCAGTCTGGTGGCTTGGGGAGGGCACAGCCAGTCAGTGGGTGGCTCTGCTGGTGGTTTCCTCCTTCCCCATCGAATAAATACAAGTAAAAATTGTAACTGAGTTGTGACAAATGTTAACTCGCGTGCTCCGAGGTAGCCATTTGTCTTGCTCCAAGGTTTGGTTTGCTGGTGGTTTGCATGGGCAGGCTTGAGGATAGCTGGAGAGCAGGATGTGCTGCTGGGTGGCATCCCAGGGAGATGAGGAGAACCTTGGGGACACGTTTGGCTCCGTGTGGGGCAGCAGTGCTGCCTGCCCCGGGGGGTCAATGTCTTCACTGGCCGTGGCGCTGTCACCGCTTCGCAGGAGGCTGTGACAAGTGGCTGCTATCTGGGCACAATATAGATTAAAAGGATAAGAAATAGCAAACCTGCCATGGCAGATTTTACTGTAGCAGTGCATGGGGGAGCTGGCAGGAGACGTGAAATATTTCCAAGTTGTAAAGGCAGCGGGTTCAGAAGTTTTGAGGTGGGATTGGGATTGTTTGCAGAAACTCCCTCGGCCGGCCAAGAGGCACACGCTGCATTTCGTTGCTGTAACAGGCTCGTGTACCCTTTACTAAACGCCACAAAAAGTGCGTTTGGATTATAATAAATTTGCATATTGGTTATTTATATACCCACATTTCTTATTTTATATATTATATATTCCTTTTACGTATTTATATTATATATTTATATTATTTATAGATTATATAACATGTATATTTGCATTTATTCATTATTTATAGATAACCTTTAATTTGAGACTCTTAATTATTGCGTGAGTCTGCACCACCCTGCAGTAATCATGGTTGGGTGTTCTCTCTCAGTCGGTGAGAGCCCAGAGGATCTTCAGAGTGGGTGAAGATCATCCCAGGCGTAGGTTTAAAATAAGAAAGAGGAATAAAAAAAAAAAAAAGGCAAAGGAAAAGCAGGCCTCCCAAAAGCTGTGGTGGAACCCGGTATTAGCAAATGCTTCTAGGAAGTTTGACTGAGAGCCATATGGCAATGTGGGGAGTATTATCCATCGCTCCAAAAGTTGGTCTCTGAATCAGCCTATTGACTTCAGCAGCACTTAATCATGTGTTGTAGTTCTTCTTTGAAAAGGCTTGCATTCCTGAATCATGTCCTCTGATTTTAACCACTAGACGGTACTTTGTTTTGTGGTAGCAGGCAAGTCCAGTCATATTTCTGTGACTAAGTTTGCAAGTTTTGACTGCATCACTAGTGAAGTATGCTGATGAATATTCCCCCTCTTATCAGAATCCAAACATTTGCTGCTGTCCCTGAATTTTAGGGTGAAATCAGGCGTCTTCCTGGGATGCGGTTGGTGGGATGCTGCAGGATACTCTGTGATGTGCAGAGCATTATGGATGCGGTGATGGAAATAAACAGGGGTGAAACCAGGGTCTCAAAACACTACCCTGAATTCTGCTTTCAAAAGCCCTGAGTGTTGGTGGTGATTGAACCCATATATTAAAAACAAGAACCAGTCATGCAGCTCCAAATTTGGATTGTATTTGGATGCTGAAGGACATCCTGGAGCCTCACGCGTGGCTCTGCTGTGTCAGGCAGGGATGGTTTGGACTCTATGTTTGGTGAAAGAAAATGGTGGGTTTGTGCATCTTTTTGGGACGTACTAGTTTGTTCCATCCCCAAGCGTCCCCTGCCCCGCTGTTACCGTACTGGTGGAGTTGCCAGGTGCCGCCTGTGTGTGCTGGAGGGTCCTGGTGGACTCCATTGCTGACTGCCACTGCATCAGAAACACAGGGGATGTGCTCCCCTCCCTGCTGAGGGAGTTCCTGGGGTTTTTTGCTCTAGTCTCTCCCTTATTAAAGGGAAACTATGGGCAGCCCCTATGCCGTTACCTGGTTTGGCACAGAGAGGGGGAAAAAATCCTGTCCCACCTCATTCGTGGGGAGGGGGTGCACGGGCTTCACTTTCATCCCTAAGAATCATTACATTTCAGCAGAATATTTTGTCTCACCTTTCCGTGTTTTTACAGCTAAAGCAGTTTTTACTTCCCAACTTTCAACATCTGGAATTCGGTTTCAGTTTATTAAAAAAAAAAAAAAATTCAAAATCCGCAGTCTGGATGAAACACCAATGCCTTTGTATTTGCCCACAATTTTTAGCTTTAATTTTGTATCCTTGGCAAATGCCAGAAGTCCCAAGTAGTTGTATGTTGAGTATCTGCCGTTTTCTGATGCGTCTTAGTCTTAACTGGGGTTTGGTTTTTTTTTTTTGATAATTTTTGCTGTTAGACACTTTTCTAATTGGGGATAATACCAAAATGATTAATCAAATTAAGCATGAGAGCAAAGCGGCTGATGCACAAAGCTGCGTATAGCTGCTGTCCTCTGTAGCGAGCTCGTCTCCCTGTAGCTGAAGTTGCTTAATGGGCCTCTTAGGCTCTGTTTTTTTTTTTTTTTTGTTTTTTTGTTGTTTTTTTTTTTTTAATAAGGTAGTGTGTAGATCCCATTGACTCCAGTTGTTGATTGGGATGCCTGACAGCCGGGAAATTAAGCTCCTTCTTTGTGACCGGGTTGAAGCCAGATTTTCAAGGATTTTCAAATGCTTAGCGCCCATAATTGGTGTTAGGGTTTTTTTCTTTTCTTTTTTTTTTTTTTTTTTTTTTTGGAAAAATTTCAATTCTCCATTTGGACATCTAAATAAGGGTGAGAGATTATGATACTTGTAGTGACTGGTGTTACTGGGATATGATGAAGTTTTTTGGAAGAACCTGGCACCTAATGAGCTGGTTACTCTACCGTCTAAATAAGAGTTTTGTTCTGCGTTTCTGCTTTGTTTGCAGAAATTGAGCACTTCTGCAAATTTTGGTCTTAGAGGAGAAACTTCTTTGCTTCTGCCTCATTTTTCTGTGTTTTCTGTAGTGATTGTGGGAGGGAGGGGGGGCCAAAGCGAGTTGAGTAAATTAGACAACTGTTGGAAAAAAGGGGGACATGCAAAATCAAGTGTTCTACTTGCGTAATCTGTTTAACACCAGCGAGCCACAGAGCCTTGTGGGACACAGGAATAAAAGGAACATCTGTGCAGGCCACATGGCACGCTCCGGAGGAGCCCTCTGTCCCAAACAGCCCTGCTCTATTTGCAAATAAAAGCTCCAACCAACATCAAAAAGTTGAGGTGGATCCCAGCTGAAAGGGGAGAACAAATGTTACCTCTTGGCGCGGTGAAGTTCCCCTGCAAGCAGCCTTCGTGGTCTTTTTAATGATGCTTTGGGCATGTGTTTCTAATGGCAATGTATTTAAAGAAAAAAGAAAAAAAAAAAAGAAAACGTTTTTTCTGATATAATGGGAAAAATTGTATCTGTATTGAAAGATTGAAAGAAAAAGGTTTTTTGGGTATAATTGTAAAAATTATATCTGTATTGGAAGATTTTATGAAATTGCTAAGTATCTCAAGCTACAATCGAATACGGGTATATGAAATAGAAATAAAAATAGGGTTTGATTGTTTTTTTTGGAGGGGAGCATTTGGTTGTTTGTTTGGGTTTGTTTGTTTTTTGGTTGGTTGTTTTTTATTTTCTTTCACTTGGATGTAGACATCCTGAGATCCCAAGGCTTTCCCGGCCGATCTTACTCCCCTTATTTTGGTGGTGGTGGTTGGTAAACAGCTCTGTGGTTAGGCAGGGCCCTGGGGGGCTGCAGCTGCTCCGGCCCGCTCCCCCAGGACACTCGCCAGAGGGGAGGATAAACAAGGCAGCAGTACATTTTATTTCCACTTACAACCTGTTAGAGTGCAGTAATTCTTGCAAGGACACATCTAGTTTGGGGCTTTGCATTTTCTAGACGGGCTGTATTGTTTTTAACAGAGTCGCGTATCGGCAAGATGGGTAGTCTGTAGCAAGAAGGCACGTATTTTTTAACATGTAAATAGGAAAGGATGGTGTTTCATCTTTATTCCAATGTACCCAGGGTGGCAATAATGCTTTTTAAATCCCTGGGAAACAGATTGTATATGGCAAAATTAATGTCTCGACTCTCCAAGTATTTTCTCTAAAATATTTGAATTTTTGCATTTATTATGCTGCTTGTTTAAAATAGCGAGCGATATCAGCCGTGCATTCAAAGCTTAATTGGTGGAACACAGATTTATTCTAATTTAAAACAGTCACTTAAAAACAGTTTTGTATGTATGTATACATGGGCACAACTTTTCATACAGTTGTCTGTTTTGGAGCGGTCTCTTAGGCACTGATGTACAAGTTGAACCTGTTTTCTTTTGTGCAACATGGCTTTGAGAAATCATTAGTTAAAACAGCATTCTGTAGTTTGATTGCGCTCAGTAAACAGCCTAATGCAAGTGGTGCATAAGATGATTGAAGCTCTGCCTTTGATCAGGCTTTGAAATGTGTTGTGCCAAATATAGTCCCAGGTGTATGTGTAGCTACGTATGTTTGTGTATATATGTTGGTGAAAGCTGCTTTAATGAAAATCTGGCCAAGTAACAAAATAACGTGTCCAGCAGCAGTTGCCACTGCAGGATGGTGGCGGAAGAGCAGCAGCAGAACCCCCAGGCAGGGCACGGGTATCTGGAGATGCTTTGGGTCATTTTCCTCTTTTTCAGTCACATTTGTCGTTACTTCCTCATCCACTTTCCATTTCGTACTGCTCCTTACCCTCATTTCGTGCCATTCCTTACCCTCATTTTGTAAGGACTTTTCCCCTGCCATATGTTTTCTCCTTGAAGCTGGGCTCTGTTACAGTGCCACATCTGGTAGCAGCAGGGTGTTTGCAGCTCACTGTGGTGGCTTGGGGGGGTTTGCTGCAGGTACCCCATGCCGGATCCAGGTAGCAATCCCTGATTCGCTCCAGTGGAGCACGGGAATTTCAGATACTTTCTTGTTTTGCAGCCGCCTGAATTTTTTCCGCACCTCTTCTCATTCCCCTGAACACATGGCCGTGTATCTGCTACCTGTCAGGTTTGTCCTGCCCATTGCAGAGAGCTCACTCGTGCCCACCCTTCGCATGGGGTGGCGTTTCCAGCGTGTGTCACCCAAGCCCTGCTGGATGTGGTGCACTGTGCTGTTCCTTAGGTCACAGTGTAAACTCTTGGCAACTCTTTAATTGCATCAAGTGCTGCAGCCAGTTTTGCAGTTTGATGTATGAAACGATGCTCTTGGTTGCTTCAAAAGCCCCGGGAGCAGCCGGACCCCCAGGGTGAAGATGAGCAAGGGGGGCTGGAAGCATCAGGGAAAGGTGAGGGTGGTAGGGCTGACCTCATGCTGATGAGATGAAGTCCACAGTGGTCTGCCAGATCATCTGAGCTGTGCGCCTCTGCCTTTGAGATTTAAATAGTGAAATATTAAAACCTGTCTTTCAAATCTGTTCAATATTACGAAGATTAATTTTTGTTGGGGGCAGATTAATAGGTTCCCTATTCTGATTAATACAGTGATAATAAAAACGTTGTGATTGCTGGAATTAATGAAGCCCAGATTCCTGTTTCAAGGTTTGATTGACTTTGTACTTCGGTTATGCTAAAGCTGCTGCATCTCATTGCCCCTTATTTTAGCTGTAGCTTTCGGAGAATCGGTATGGGAGCAAGGCAGCACAGAAGGAGGTCTGTGTTGGAGGTCTGCATAGGAGGTTGCATCAAAGAATCAGTCAGAGGAGAAGTTTTGTCAAAGAATGGTCAAGAATTTTGCTTATGTGGCAGCGTTATTAGAGTTTCTCTGTCTTTAGCCCAGCAGGCTATTTTTGTGAAAGTTGTAGAAGAGGAGTGTCCAACTGAAATGTGTGGGCGCATCATTAAAAGCTTCAATTTGTCAATGCCAGATCGAACTCAAGTGCGTGGGCAGATCATTAAAGGCTTCAGTTTATCAGAACCGATCTATTATCTGTTCCTCTCCCTCCTCCACCCTTTCCCTCAGCACTACGTGTGATTTCCCCAGGCTCTCCGGTGTTGAGGTCCATGGAAGTGCCTGAGCTGCCTCCGTGCCCTGGGGCCATGCTGGGCTCCCTCGTGGCAGGGCTCAGCCTGGAGCTGGTGGGGTACCGGTGAGCCAGCTGGCTGCTGGAGACTGCTGATCAAATGGCTTTGGAGGCCTCCAGGGGTGCAAGCCCCAGTCTTAATGCCGTGAGAATTCATGTCTTTGGGAGCTCTCTGCACCTGTTAATCCCGAGGGATTCAAAAGATGCGTGTGGGGCTGGGCACAGAAAGTACACAGTGAGTTCGTAAGCCTTGTTCCCTTGGGAGACCTGGTTGCAGAAATGTTTTGTGGAATACTTTGGTGAGGTCAGTTTTTGATGGCACTGTCAGAGTACAGGCCAGGCTGGGATGGGATGTCTTTACCTCCTCCCAACACTGTTTCTTGTTCCTTGTGTAGAAGCTCTCCCATCTTTCAAATCTGCTTGTTGGCGCAAAGATGCCAAGATATTCCTCATGTTTGAGGGGGAATGTGAAGGAGAAGAATGATTTGGAGGTGAGGACAGTGCTTCTGTACACCTTAGCCCTTGTCTGCTGCAGACCAGATATATTATTTAAACAAGTAATTTGCCTCAGAAGTCTCAAAAGAACATGAAATCTTTCAAGTAAGCATTAGCCAAAATGAGCCTCAATTCCTCATCTTCTAAAAGGGGCTAATGATACTTTCCTGCTCTACAGACATATCATGGATAAAGATTACTAAGCAGTTGAATACTGCAGTGCAGCAGGTCAGCTGGAGAAATCTTGCCCCAACACGTGTAGATGCAGCTTTCTGCTCAGCTCTGTACCCATCTGTGTGTCTGCCATCAAGAGCAGCAATAAAGCCAGTCTTGGATGTGTGTTTCTGACGCTGCTCAGCTGCTTCTCTCAAGTGCTCTCTTCTTCATGAATAAAATACAGCTGATGCCAGATGCAGGTCACTTGGTTTGCAGGTATCTCAGAGTCTCTGAGAAAGAAGTCATGTTTGGCATAAATGCTGTTTAAAATCCCCTTTTGGATCTATTTTTATTGGTGTAGCACAGTTTTATAATAGGCTCACATAATCCCTATATTTAGATTTCTGAACTCTTGTGATCTTCTTTGAGATGTTGCATTGCATTCAGCAAAGAATGGGAGAAAGCCCCAGGGCCAGAGAAGTACCTGGTTTTTGTCTTACGAAATTTCATGCAGTTGTTGCTAAGACAGAAGCTTCCAGATGTTCCTTGGGAAAGCTGCAGTGGGCTGCCAAAATAATTAACTGCATGAGGTTAATTTGGAGATGGCAGTTCTTGCCACTACCAAAGCACTGGTAGATGTGGAAAGGCTGGGAGCAGCCACTGCCTTGGGGATGCTGAGGAAGGAGAGGATTGGGGAATGAAGAGGTCAGAAGCACCACACGTGATTTTTGCTTTTGTAATTTTTCCTGCCCAGGTCCCGTGGGACATTTTCACGTGCTGCAAAGTTTGTTTTCCCCTCGGGGGTTTATTGCTGCAGGTCCCTGTTGCGCAGTGGTCCAGGGAGCAGAGCGGTCCCAGATGTTGGTGTATCCGTTAGGGCAGCGAGTGCCATTCCCCAGTTTGGGCAGGGACTGGAGCTGCTCTTTAAATCCCATCTGGTTTCATGGGTGTGATGCAGAGCAGCCCCGGGAACACCTCTGTTCATGTTCCCGAATAAGAGCTTTTACTCACTGTGGGTACTTTGCCAGTGAACAAATGATACATCTTATTTTAAAATATCCTTATTAGTAAAATGGATGTTTCATTTGTACAGCGAGCAGCTTCCTCTGAGCTAAGCTGAAACTCAATCTGTATTACCAATAGCTGGGGAAAAAAACATACTAATTGGTATTTCTTAACTGATGTTTGCAAATTTTGCCTTTTCACCCTGAACATCAAATAGTTTTTATATGTGTTTTTCCTTATCTCGGAGGAAAGATTATTGCTAACAAGAGATTCTACATTTTGTTAAGGTTTTATCAGGATGCAGTGAGTGAAGGCAGAGAGTAAATATTTCAGAAATTCAGCCACGGTTATATTTTGATAATGCAAAGTAGGTTAAAGTATCTGGATTTTGTGCACAGTGCAGTGTTTTTGAGCAGAATATGGATTTGGCTGGTGACACATTTTGGTATTTAAAAGGAACATAAGCTTGCCTGTCGGAGGAACACGTTGCGAATGTGAAATAAGTGTGTCTTTAAAAACCTTTCTTAATATTGTAAGTTTCAGTTCTATTTAAAGCTAAATAAAGTCTGCTGTGTGATAGAGTAATGTAGAAATACTCCCGTTGCCCCCCTCCAGCATTTACAACCACCTTTTATTTTCAAAGGAAAACGGTAGGCTTTGATATGATTCTAACCGAGTGAAGTTTTAAAACATGTTTTTGTCTTTCAGTCTGCTGAGAACATTTTTCCTGAGTGACTCCGGCTTCCAGACACATTTGCCATGATAAGGGTTTCGATCCTTTCCTATATTTGCCCTGAGTCATGAATGGATATGTGTGATGCCTGCAAGTAAAACTGGTGAGTCGTCAAACCTAAGTTTGCAGTCACTCTCACTTATTTTTTCATACAATCTCTCTTTCCTTCACCTTTTTCTCCCCTTTTTAATATGGTGGGATTTGGGGTTTCTTTTTTGTGTTGTCTGTGCTTAAAAGCAAGTTACCACTATTCTTTTTTTTTTTTTAAAAAAAAAAAAAAAATGACCTTCATTGTAATGATGTAGCATTGATAATAAATATTATCAATACAGAAAAAATACTCCCTTTCTTCTCCCCATTCCCTCAAATCCTAGGAGCTATGAGGCCTTTGGTGGTGAAACCGGAGTTCAGTGATACAGGCGAAGCTGCTGCCCCAAACTGATGCCTTGAAGATAGACAGGGTCTAAACATGCTTACGTGGGCAAGTCGTGTCATGATTAAATATGAATATGGAGAGGTCTCCTCTCCATCATGTGTCGGATGATGGACTCTCAAAGGAGCCATTGCCAACAAATAATTAGCTCCACAGTTTGTTGCACTTGCGTCCCAGTGACAAAATGGTGTCACTGGTACACAGGAGAGCTGTCTCGTTGCATGTGCTTGCCCGGTTCAGCGTGGCATTGGTGCTGCTGGAGGAACACAGAGACAGAACCCTTAATAGCCAATTTTGGCCAGGGTGCACTTGGTCAAGCTTGAGAGGGTGGTGTGGGGCAACCCCTTCTCTGTTAACTAGCAGTTGCCATTTCCCTGTGACATTAGCCAGCCAAGAAGCCTGTTGGTCCCTTTTATGCCAAACTTGTGGCAGTTGTTCCTTTCTGAGCTGTCCCCCAGCAGCCTGGCATGGGGGGCCTTCCCATGCCCTCTCCTCTTACCCACCTGCTCCTGGTTGCCTCTCTTAATACCTGGGGGCAATATTCCTTCATTAATCGGAGGACTGAGGTTGGGAAAACAAGAATCATCTGATTTTACAGGAGAATTGGAAGGTCTGTGTAAGAAATCTTTCAAAACTGGGAAATCTGTGTAATTAAATTGTGTAGGAAATGGGAGAACAAATTGTTTTTTAAAATAAATTCAGGTTTCTATTATATATTTAATATCCCTCTGTGTGTTAGAAAGTGCATTTCAATTCAAAGATTATAAAACCTGAGAAATTCACACATCAGTGAATTGTGATTTTTTTTTTTTTTAAGTTCCATTTTTTTCTCTTTTTTTTTCCAGAGGTAGCATAATTACCATGTCATTTAGCAAAGATTATAATAGCTGTTCAGTTTTTACCGACTGGTGTAGTAAACAGTTGAATAAACCCATATGGCAGCTCAAAGTGTGCACGCAGGAGAGGGATTCTTTCCGTTTCCTTCATGTCTGAATTATCAGCCTCACTGATGTGACTGAGATCCCCAAACAGGGACCAACTCCAGACTTCTCCAGTGATGCAAAAATTTCTCACCGCTCTGTTGCATATGAATCAATTGATTTTAATCACGCTGGTTAGCTAATTAATTATTTCTTGGTGCCTATGAAGTATGCATGGAAAACTTGGGGTTATATGCAAGGTACGTGCCTCTATTTAAAGCAGTCTGTGCATTTGCTTAATACATCTTTAATAACAGTAAATAATGCCTGGAGTCCCAATCTCGTTGTCCAAGTCGCTATTAAAGATCGAGGCCCTTTTAAGGCTGGCATAGGTTAAGTGCGACATCGCTGGGTCCTGAGATAGCCCCATGGCACTGCCTGTAACGAGACTTTGTGTCTGGTCTCAGCCAGTGGCAGATGGAAGGACCTGGGTGTTTTGAAGCATCCTCTTGAAATACCAAGTTGAGTTACGGAGGTATGGAGCTGTGGCCAACTGGCATCCAGAGTAAAGACAAAGTGTTTGAGTAGCGTGCCCTCTGGATAGCTTCAGAATTAAAAAATAAAAGCAACGAAAAGGATTGTTAACTCTCTCGAAATGCTGACTTGAACAAAGAAAAGACTCGTGCTATTCCTCCTAAAATTCACTTACTTCCAGTTATCTTAAAATTTTCATGTCACATAATAGCTTTAAAATACCTTCTGAATGCATTAGACTCTCTAGGTGCTTAGAAAATATTGCAAAATAATAATATGAAATGGCCAAGCATTGAGCAGTCCCACTGGAAAGGAGCAGTTGGCCAAAACTGGTGCTTGTGTTCATCTTAACCCTGATGTATGACCAGCCCTCCACCATAATTCTATCAAGAGATGGTAAGTTGCCTAGCAATGTGCTGACTGCAGAGGGTACGTGTTGAGCTAATTCAGTTTTTGTTCTCGTTTTCCTTGAGAGTTCAGCTTAAAGGAGTGATCCTTTCTCCGGCTGCAGCAAGAGCCACTTCTCGGCAGTCTCTCTTGTTCCCGACTCGAGTGTCCCTGGTGATGTCAGGAATTCATTCACTGCCGTACACGTTTTAGAAGTTTCCAGCTTATTGAGTAACCAAATGTGGTTTCTGCTGATTGTGTTGACTGAATACGTAGGACCTTTTGAAGAGGCAAGGGTTTTATTTAAAGCGGAGCATTTAGTTGTATACCATTTTATTGCAGGCAAAGGTCATCTAGGGTAAGCAGCCAGAACAGTGAATTGCCTCATCGCAGCACCTAGGAAAATGAGACAGATAGACACGGTAAAAGGTTTTAACAAATTGCTCATCGTTATAAATTTTTGAAGTCGGAGAACTGGTGCTGTGTACGTTTTTAAATTGGAGATAACCATGCCTGTAGGATAAATTGAGTTAAGAACAGAACAAATCAAAATAATGGGGTGGTACTAAAAACCTGGTGGTGCGGCGAGTTGCTGGCGGTTCTCGGCACTGAGCACGCCAGGCTGTCGCAGGGTTAAAACCTGCTGAGTCTCTGCGTGGCCAGAGACGCTTCCACCAGGCTTTGTGGTGACCTTTTCTTGCAGGGCTGCCCCTCTCCTGCTGCAGTCATCTCCTCTGGTGGCTGGGTCCTGGTTACACAGAGGACTTTATCTGCCCGTGGTGCTTCTTGTGATAGCTGGGAGGCAAAAGCCGAAGGGTTTGTCTGCAGCGATGGAACAGGAGTGGGTTCCCCCAGGTCAGTGGGTTGTGCTAACCCAGACAGGTTTCGGTGGGATGGGGGAGTGGGACAGAGTTCCAGTAGCCAAGGCTGGCATCCCCTGGCAGAGCCGCATGGCGGGAGAGGTGGCAGCAGCCCGGAGGTGGCACTTCTGTCCTCGCAGGATCTCTCTTGCTCCTGTAGAGCATCAGCGGCTACAGAAAGACTTTGTTTTGATGAAACTTTTCTGTCCATGGAACTTTCCCTGTGGCAGGGGGGGAGGAGCGAAGAAGTAATTTTAACAATTTAATATACTACATAATATGTTTTATAAGCTGGTGTGAATGCTCCTAAGTATTTTGGTCTTTTTTCATAACACAATGAACCTAATATTGGTAAAAATACAGATCTTAGCTGCCACCATAAAGAGAGGCTAGATTTAATAAACAGTTATGAATGTTGGCAGCTGCCTATCAGATTGTATAACATCGGCTATAGCACATGAAGACAGTGTCAACTTACATTTTATCTCAGAAGTATTTTCAAAGCATTTATTTTGCTTTCTCTTGAGTCCTTAACCTAATTCAAGTTATATAATTGGCGGAATATTTTTCCACACCGCTAATTGGCTGGGTGCCAGCGTGGAAACCATTGTCTGACTTGATGATGATCAGGAATTAACATGACATTTGCGTGGTGGTAATGGAATACATTAGTAATGTAATTCATGACTGTAAGAAAGAGACCATCATCTCCCACCTCTGATCAGCAGGAGGGGCTGGGAGGATGATGAAATGCTCCCAGCAGGCACCTCATAGCAGTGGCTGGCCAATCTCGATGTCAAATTTAGTTTTAAATTCTTCAGACAAAGCTGTAATGCTTACCAATTAATTACTACAAATGTCAATTAAAAATCTACCAAATAATACAGTAAGATTAAATTTCAATTAAAAAAATTACATTTAACAAGGAAGATACAACATTATTTTAATGAATTCTGCTGAAGGTGACAGTTTATCTAGATATATTTATACCATGTAGGTGGATCTAAATTCATTGGATGATGTTAACCATGTTACTCCGTGTACATATTAGTTTTGAAAATTATTTCCACTTTGGCAATGTCCTGGAGGAGATGGGGCATCAAGGGGCATTTCTTGTCACCAGGAGAAAGGGGAATTTCACGCCTTCTAAGTACAAAAATCTTCTCACACCTAAAACGAGGGCTTTATTGTAGACTCCTACCCTGGCCGAATTAGCGGTATTTTTCATCGCTTGATATTTACGAAACCAAATACAGAATTTTTGTTGTGGTAGTAGAACAAGCCCTGACTTTGCTATGACTATAATGGTTGCTTGGGACAATTTTTCAAGTAATCTCTTCTATCATACAAATATCCATTATTCTGATAAATCACTTAACAGGAAGAGATTTTTTTACTGTGTGGAAGCGGTGAACTGTAAGTCCTGAGCAGAGCTTTTATCCGCAAGGTTTCACCCTGGCTTGGTAGAGTTTTTTAGCGCATGCTTAAATTTAATCCCCTAGTTGATACCACGGATGCTTAAAGATATATTTTGAACTAGGAGTGGCACAGCGGAGATGTCACGTAGCATCGTGAAGTTCTGAGTTGGCGTGGATCACAAGTGTGTGTATGACAACCTTGTAAAACACTGGCACCTCATCGGATGCAAAACGTTAACAGTCAGTTAGAAGAGACTTAGGTGAAAAGTAAAATTTCTGAAAAGAAGATTGGCTTTGTTCTATCTCAAGCCAGGACACAGTACAAAGTGGGTTTTGCAGCTGGAGTTTTGTATTGGAGTAACGGTGTTTTTATTGAACAGGGCAGTTTTTACGCTGCTGAAGGTGGAGATGCTGGTGCTTTGGGAAGGTGTGAGAGCCTGCACTGGCTGGCATGGTGCAGGGGCAGAGCTGGGGTGTGCAAGCGGCTTTCCTCCTGGTATAAAGCATTTGTGAGCCAAGGCCTCTAAATATGATCTGAATAATACTTTCTCAGCTTCCTTGATTTTTTTTCCATGAGCTTTTATTATGTTTTCACACTATCACGTCTAAAATAGGTAAGAGGGAAGACATAATTGAAGAAACAGATTTCATGTGTCAAGCCAGCACTGAGAAAAGTCCCTCTCAGGGACCAGAGGATCCTTTTCCTTGGCACTGCTGTGTCTGGAGCCATTGAATTTCAGCAGGTTTTAACTTATAAAATATAAAAAAATACAACGTGCACACAGAAAATCAGAAAAGCCAAACAACTATTGATGGCAGGTTAAAGTAATGATACGCTTTTTAGTAGACAGGCTTTGCTGGTCCCTTGGTTGCTGTTCAGGCTTTGCCCGTCGGTGGGTGAACGCAATGAGCATGATCTCTGTCTCACTGCTACTATTCAGATACCTTTGGGTATTGGTAACAGCTTTACAGGATCATTCCTGCTTCGTGCTCTTATCTGATAAAGCTATCATCAAAAAAAAAAAAAAAGCGGGAGATGGGAGACAGCCTTTTTTTTTTCCATAAGGGCCTCAGGAAATGGATGCTGTGGAAGTGTAAGAGCAGCTGAAACATTTTCTCACCGGTCCTCACAGACAGCAAGGTGATGGAGAGAAAGGTAGAGTAAGGCAGACTCATTTCCTCACCAGCAGCCAGAAAGCTTTAAACAAGGAGGCAGGGAGGGAAGAGTGGAAGCACGTAACGTCTTTCTGCCAGGAGATAATGGTGTGAGGAGGTTGTGGGCTTGGGGCACCCAGTGGTGAGACAATTAGGTGGCAGCTGGAGCTACTGCTCCTCAAAACCCATTTTGCCAGGGGCTTTCAGGTCTGCACAGGACCAGTCATTTTCTGATTTGAGCTTTGGGAAGAAGCTCTTGCTCTGGTGGTTGTTTGAGGAGTGGCGTATGTGGTATGGCAGGAACTGAGGACCCTCTGTATCCTAAGTTCTGCTGCATTGGGGTGTCCCATCTGGAGTTTATGCCCATCCCAAGTGCTCGTGGCGTCTGGTGTCCTTGTTGGAGTATCCCACGTGAAGATCGTGCCCATCCTGAGAACACAGGGTGGTGTCCGGTCTCCTCCTGAGTGCTTACAGGTGAAGATACCTGCCTTTGGTAGGGGAGTGCTTTTCTCTTTTTGTAAGAGCTGGCCAAACATCTTGAAGGAAGAGTGTCATTGACTTTGGGGGAAATATTTGTGTGTCTTTGCATTGTGGGTTTTTTTCTTTCCTTTAGTGTGTAGGGTGATGTCAGCTATATTACATTGAGGGAACACTGAGCTGGGGGAGGAAACTTCAATAAGCTGTCCTCGTATTGCCAGTTTATTCCCAGCTTTCATCCACTGATTTACATCCCATCTGAAGTAAAAATACCCAGACTTCAGCAGTTTGTTTACCTTTGCTTATATCACTCTGGGGCGACCCGAGGAGATGTAAAAACTGTTCTCACTCTGACATTTGCATGAGCCGCGAGGTAGGGTGAGAGGAGACAGACGCTGTGCAAAGTGAAAAGGCAACAGGGTTTATTAAGTCTTTGTCGTACCGAGGTTTATAATATTTAGACAAAAGCAAACATCTCCAGGGAGGGCTTATGAAATGAGAAACTGGGGAAAGCTCTCTGAGCTGATGGCAGATCCTGTCCTCTTCAGGTGGTGGCAGGCTGGTGGGCTGCTGGCCATGGGGAGGGGGCTGTGATGGCTGTCATGGGGAGCGTGTGTACAGGGGGTTCCTGAAGAGCTGCTTTGGGAGGAGGACATGGACTTAAAGTACTTGCGTAGGACAAAGTCATTATATTGTCATCGTGATAATGCTCCTGGGAGAAATAGCCTGAAATACTCTTTGTCTTCATTAATACTCTTTCCCAGCAGAGCCTTAAGAGATCATTCTCACTTTCAAATACACAAGGAAACCGAATACAGAGTTGTTTGTCATGAAAATCCCATTTATATACAGTGGCTGTAAAATCCCAGATGCTGAGCGTAGAGGGAGGCAGCTCTGTCATCAGCGTGTCGAGGGGAGAGCTGACTATAAAACCGAGCTGTAACTCCCTCTTGACAGGGGTGTGGTGGTTGTATCTTCAGACAGCTTCAGGAGTCTGCCATGCCAAGCCTTTATGGATTTTGTTCTCACAAGCTAGGTAATAGATAAGTCTGAGCAAGGAGATAGATAGATAGATATGAAAGGAAGACCTTTGCTCTACGAAAATATCCATCATTGCTTTTTACAGTGTGGTTCAGGACTGTAGTGCAGAGCATCTGAAGCGTTTGGGGCCTTTTGTTGGGAAGGAGGTGCCGTGCAACCGGGGTTGCTCTTGACATCTCGCAAGCATTCAATAGCCCCCTGATTCTGGGTCCCCAGGATGTGACCCTCGCAGAAAGACAGACAGTATTTAGGGGCTTGATACTTATTGTTTTCAGCAGAGCTCTACTGGAACCAATAAAGTTGCTGCCACCGCTGCTTGGAGCAAAAGTGACTACAGCTGAACAAGAGAGAGACAAAATTATCAATTAAAAAAGCCAACGCCGAGCCCATAATTTTACTCTAGAAAAAACATCTTGCTTCCCAGTCTTTTCTTTTCCCACATGGAGTGAATCTTTGGGATATTAATGTTCCGCTGTCATGTTTGTTTAACATATTTTTTTGACAATGCCTTTTTAGGGTCAAAGCCTGAAGTTTTTCTCCATGTGTTTCAGCTAGGCAAAACTCCCAGTGTCTCAACGGGGCCTCTTCCAAACTAAGTGAAGATTTATTCTTCTCAACTTAATTGAGAATTTCATCTGAATAAACAGAGAAAAGGTCCAGGCTTTGTTTTTTTTGAAATACCATAAAGTAATGTCCTGCTGAACAGCTAAGTTGCTGCTGGGGGGGGTTGGCTGTCGCCTACGAATTTGATGGGCAGAGCCCTCCACGATGGCTCAGTACACTCCTGATGCCCTGGACCACCATGGCCCCATGTCCCCTGCCTTCCAGCCCAACCTTGCCTCATCCCTCACTATGCCCGAACCACTGCAAGTGCTTGGGCACGACTCGGCAAGCTAAAGATGGTGTCATTTTCGGAGATTTGGCCTTAACCTGGAATTTCCATGTTTTTGTGGGTTTAAGTCAAACCTTAATACTACTTCAGCGTAATGTTTTCGTGGTTTAATGTTCTTACAGTTTTTTACAGTGTTTCTTTTAAATTCTGTCACTGAAGTGTATGAGAGTTGACAAGTGTAAATATGTAGTTAGACAATTTCAAAAGTGTATTATTTACTGATCGACCATAATGGCTCCAAAGGAGCCATTATACTCAATCATATCATGTCACTTTGTGGCACTTATTATGATGGTAATATGGATATGCATATTATTTTTTTTTAAAGCATGAGAAGCGTTATTGTGCATGTGTAAAAGCTGTTTTTAATTGTCAGTAATGCTCCAAGCTTTTTTTAATATCAAGAATTTAAACCACCTATGGCTACCAGCCTGCAAATCACAGTAGCAAAAATCCATGTCTATAGGAGGATGGAAAAAGCCATGCTTGATATTTACAGCAATGTGACTATGCATCTCCTTAATAAGGCTCTTTTATAGCTTTATTAGATCCGAGGGCAACCTAGAACCCTAACCTGAGAGCTTGGCAGGTAAAAGCTTTCCATTTTATCTCTGCAGCTTTCATCTGCTCCTGTGAGCGCTTTCCCTGACTTCCTAATTGTGTTTGCGACATTAGCAAATGGCTGGTCTGAAAATACCATGCAGTGCAAGTCATGTTAATTCAGCGATCTTTTTTTTTTAAGGTGTCACAGAAGATGTCTTTTTGTAGCACTGAGGTAGAGAAAGAAGGAGGGAAGGCAGAATGAGAACATTGAACCATGTAAAATAAAAGAAAGAGACAAGCAGAGAGCTGGGAGTGCTAAATATGTTTCAGCCTTTCCGTAGAGCTGGCTTCAGTAGAGAAAGAGGTAAAGAGAGTGTAAGCAGTAGCTTGCTTGCTAGAAAATGTCTTTTGTGGAGAAGATGGGAGGAGAGCTAGAGTTTTAATGAGTACAGGTAAGGAACTAAGGTGCGAATCTGGCATGGGGTACGGCAAATCGATTGTGGAGCAATAATTAGAGAGAGGAGGAGGAATCAGAAGTGTTTCTTAACTTAGAAACAAGGATGTGACTGGCTGCTGGTTGTTGCTACTCAGAGGTAGGTAAAGAAGAAAGGAATCTGTTGGGCAAAGTCCTCACCGCGGAAGGCACAACTAAGGTGAAATCCAGAGATGTGGAAGAGGAAACCCAACGTTGGCAAAGAGCTCTCCACCATTGGGAAGGGCAGTGGTACATCTGTGGGAGCTGCAGGGCTGCTCCGAGGGCTTAGTCTTCCCTGGTGGGTCAGTGGGAGAGGTTCTCCCTGGCATGGGGCTTCGGCAGGAGAAAGCAAGGTCATCACTGCTTGTGTTTTTATTTTGGCTGCGGAGTGTCAAAGCAGATGACCACTTTGTCTTTTCTGTTTAGACTTTAGGACTAGTTCTGCTTTGTTGCTCTGTTATCACAGGAGTTATTTACCCTGCTCTGAATGAAATTGGGCTAATTACTGAATGACAATTTTCCCCCCTTATTCTAAAGAACCTTCTGTTGGAAATGCATTTTGCTTTAAATACAGAAGATTAACCATGAGATGGTAGAATGAGAAAATTTTGAATAGTTCTGGAGTGGAAGGATACATACATGTAATTTTGCAGATCTTGAACTGATAACAGTCCTATTTCCTCACAACACCTTTTAAATGAATAAAAGTAACAAGTTGGATTTTTTTTTTTAGCCAATTCTGTGTTAATTCTAATATGTCTCTCTTTCTGAAATTGTATTAAAACCATTTGTCTTCTTTTGAAATACTGAACAAGAACCATAAAATCAAGTAAATATGCTCTTACTATTTCTGTCCTGGACCTACATAAACAACTGTGTATTCAGGCTCAGGATTGAGTCTTGTATTTGTGAAAAGGCCAGGGCAAGTTAAGCTTAATTATTTCTTTTGAGATGCTGCCTATTCAGAAAAGTTACTTGTTGAAGTCTCATCACCCATAATATGAAATATTGGTGCTATTTCTGCTGGGATCATTAGTTTAATATTCCGAATAAATTGTATAACTGCTCATTTGTGTAAGAGGATGGGATTTATGAAGCTACAGGGCATTTGTACACACACACGCACTAGCACACAACACTTGTTGATGATTCAGAGAAGGAGTAGAGTAATTCAGCTCTTGGACTGCCTCACGTGTGATTGGCTTCCTTTCTGGGGGACTTATTTTAGGGAAAAATCAATGTCAACTGAAAAACATTCCATTCTGAAAAGACAAAAATTCCCCTACTTGTGAAAATGTGTCTTGGCAGCTGATTTAACTTATGATACAAGATTTAACACTTTTCACTAAACATGAATATTTACCATGGCAACAGCTACGTTATGGGCCACATGTTGGAGACTTGCACATTGTTGCAGAAACTTGTAGCTCGCCGCATTTAGCCGAGTCCTTGTTTCCACCGGCAGAAGGAGCCCACTGCCGCAGCTGTTTGGGGCACAGACCTCCCGGCAGGGTCGGTGGGCATCCTCCGTGCCTCCAGCAAGGTACAGCTAATTGCTCCATCAGGCGTTTGCTGGTGATGGGCACTGCAGTGCTACGTATAGACAAAACACTTGACGACAGAATAACCTGATAAAAAGCATGCGTTCACCTCCAATTTGCCTTTCCAGCTGTGGGGTGAGGAGAGCTTTCTGCAAGTTTCACTTCTCCAGACTCTCTTTCTCCCCACCCCATTGCCCCCCCAGATGCAGGCAGATCAAACCCATTTTGGCCACGCGGAGTAACAGGTCTGCCGTGTCCTCCGGCCGGTCTGCCCTCCACAGTGCCCCCCCTGCTACTGTCTTAACTCCTTGTCACCTTTCATTTGCGGTGTAGTGGCTTTTCAGGCGACGTTAATTGAATCACGCTCATCAGGGACTTAATAAAAGCGTGACGGCCAGGACAGAGCCCTGGCAGATGGCAGCCCCGGTTGACAGGCGGGATGCGTGGCTGGGGCTGTGCCGGTGCACCGGAGGCAATGGGCTGGCTCCTCTGCAGGGGCAGAAAGTTCGTGTCTTTGGAGCTGTGAGAAGAACAAGCCAACAGGAGCAAACTAAAAGATGGCTTCAGATGATTTAGGTTGCAGTTAAGTGGTTTTTTTTTTTTCCTGAAACGGGGCTAGGTAATCATTCAATAAAACTAAATCCTAGCTACGAAGGACTAAATGTGAAACAATAAGAGGATTTAGCTGTGTAGGTAATCACAAACATCTGCAGATACCTTGAGTAAGAGCAGTTTTGTTTTATGAGTAGGAAGAATATAAATTCTCTTGCTCTAGGATAAAGCTAGCAGAGGGTTAGGCAGAAACCCCTTTTCCCAGAGGTGAAACCCCTCAATTCAGATGTTTCTTGTACCTTTCTCTGAAGTGGACATCGCTTTCTCTTGGCCATTGTTAAGGAAAAGACCTTGGTCTGGAGGGGCTCAGACTTTTCCTCTTCTGGGCACTGATGGGAGCTCTGCCCTTTTCCTTTCATTTAAAATACTCCAATTTAAGTGAAAACTGCTATGCAAAGCATAGCTGAGCATGCAGCCAGGACTGTAGCCTGTGCCAGACAGAGCCCCGCTGCGGTGGTGGTCAGGCTGGGGATACTCGTCCCCTCCATCAGCGCTGGGCTGTGGAGCCACCCAGCTCCACTGTGGAGGGTGTCCTCTGCCCAGCTGGTGTTGCCGGTGCCGTGGTCCCCGGGCACGGTGGCTGCTCTTGGCTGCAAGGCTGGTTTAAATCTTGGCCTTTACTTGGTGCGAATTTGCCAAGCTGCGCTGATCCAGAGCTTAAATAATTTGCTTCTCTTTTTAGCATCATGTCTTTTAAAGGTGTTATATTTGTTTCCATTTTGCGTTAAATTAAAATTAAGTGGTTCTGCTTTGTAGATTTAATAGTGTACAAATATATCTATTTTTAAATCCTTTTAGCCTATGTGTATGTGACTAAGAAAAAAGCAACAGAGTAGGGGTCTCTGATTATTTTTTTTTTTTTACTTGAATCAAGTACCCTGTTGGGATTTCAATTATAAGTGAACGTTACACTTGTTTGTTACTAAGGTGACTACAGTGTCAAGGTTATGTGGATGTTGTAGTATTATAAATGCAAAGATAATGCAAAAAAGAAAAATAGTTGTGTTGGCTAAAATCATCCTATTCCTATAGCATAAAGTTGCACACTGTCCTACATTTCGATTCTCGTTCTATTAAATTACCTGTTTAATAATTTGAATCCAGTGTTATTTTTATATTATATTGCAAATGTGTGACTGTGAGGTTATTTTTAAGATATATTTATTAAGGGAATGAATACAATAAGACAAGTCATTGCAGCCCACATACAGTTCCTTGACTTCTCATTTTATGATGTTTCAATTGCATATGATTACCAAATGTAAGTTTTAACTTTTATGGGGGTTCATTAGAGATGCATCTGTGTAGAGAGAAATTCAATAGAATTTGATAATTTTTTTTTAAACCTCTAAAAGTGTAGTGAGATGGAGCAACTTGATGGAGCGTAATTTCAAGCTTCCTACTTTGAGCTTGGATGCACCGTTGTGGGGTCTTAGGGCTTAGCGGGGCTGCAGTGGCAATTTGCTGATGATGGGGAGAGGGAGGGCACTAGCAGGAGGTCTGTGTGTTTGGGGTGCGGGAGAGGGGAGTGTCTCAAATCAAAGGCATTTGACGTTTTTTTTCTGTGTAGGACACAGAGGCATCGGTCAGGGCCAGAACTAGCATGAAACACTTTTGCTCGTGTGTGAATCGACCTTCTGGCAAAGAAATACCATCTCAGTGAATCTGTGGTGTTCTCTTTTAATAGAGAATCTAAGTAAAATGAACTCCCCAAAAGCCAATATTGAAAGCAATCTTAGTGAGCGAGTGCTGAGAAAACAAATTTTGGGGCACATTTAAAGGAATAGATGTAGTAAATGAGTAAGTCTACCCTGCTGTTGAATGCTGCAGTGCTTTGGGTGAATACTAAACAGGAGCGTATCCAATCAAGTATAGTTTGGTTGCATAATTTATTAACAGAATGTGTTTCTTTTTAATGTATAGGAATGTAAACATCTATAACTGAATGATCATGTCTTTTAGTAGAAGGAACCCCATATTCAAAACTAATTGTAACATCAGCTGTTCATAGAAAACTTGTTTCACAATATAGACTATTTATTTCCAAACATCAACTTCTCATAAGGTTGCAAACCAAGATCCAAAGCAAAGACATCCTTCTCTGGGCATAAGAAGGGGAATTGTTTTTTTTCTGCAAATTTTACTCAGTGATGCTCAGCCTTTGAGGTGCTGGTGCATTGCTCTGCAGCCCTTCCTGCTATCCCAGGCCAGGACAAGCATCTCATCTCCACTTCTGTTGCAGGAGTCTCTTCAATAGCTCCGTCAGTGTGTGGCTATCATCTTAGAAGTATGTTTTTCTCTTTGTTTTCCTTCCTTATGGGAAGGGGAAAGATTGGATGGTAACTCCTGAGGTGTGATCTTGCCAGGATGAAACCCGCTGAATGACAAGGAAAGCAGAAGTGGGTGGGGGAGAGGGTATTTCTGCTTTTGGTTTTAATTTGGAGCTTTTTTGTTTGGGCTGAGATCTCTGAACCTGCGGGCAAATGGCTCTGCAAGTGCAGGCGTGTGGAGCCCTCCTAGGAGATGGCTTTCCTGTGTGGTGGCTCGGGTGGTGTGGGGCTCCTGCGCTCACTGTCCTTGCTGCCACTCAGGCGAGATGTTTGGCGTGTGCGTGGGAGCAAGGATTGCCGGTGACTTGAACGCGAGACTTCAAAAATCTTCTTTTCAGTGATTAAAGCCACTGCTGTGCCTGGCGTCCTGGCTTGCTTTAAGTATTTGCTGCTGATGGCATCTCTGAGTAGGGACAAGCCTTTTGGGGTGGGAAAGCTGGAGTTGCTTTGCCTGAGATGGTGAGCTGTCGGCTTGTCGGGAGCCTGGTGCTGGCTGTGGGGAGTGGAGAGGAGGGAAGGGTGATGGCACTGCATCTGAGCTGAGTGCGGGTGGGTTGGTTTCATTGTGCCCTTAGAACATCATCCCCAGAGAAATGGTATTCCTGGTCTGTGCCACCTCCCACAACAAAGCAGATGAAAAGCAATGAAGCACACAATTACATAATGAAAAACAATAAAATGCGTCTTCTAATATGTACTACTAGTGACCATATGACTTTATAATAAAAACTAAATGTGATTACATTTCCAGGTATTGTGCTGTGTGATAAACTCCAGGAAAAAGTGAAGAACAACTTAGAAGGAGAAGACTTCTTGTTTAATATAAACCTCAGACTTTGAAGTGACACATAGCGGGGAATAAATGTCCATCATCTATCAAATGAGGTTTGAACGGTTTAGGTCACACTAGACAAACATTTCTCACCCTAAAACCTTCTTTTCATCTTCATTCATCAACAACACCTTAAGCTTGTGCCCCTCTTTTTCTTTTCCACTCTCTCAAAAAATAATAATTTACTTGATGCCTACAAATCACTTCTGGCTGGCATTTGTTAGGCGAGTTATGAGCTAGAGCTGCTGCTGCTCCTGTCAGCACCGTCTCCCGCGTGGGGAGAAAAGGGGGTTAGAAGTTTGTGAAGAGGCTGAGGCGGGAGAAGTGCTGCAGAAACGGTGGTTGAAGGCATGGGAGGTGGTGAGCGGAAAGAGGTGAGAGAGGTGAGAGGAAGATACAACTGGCAACGAGGATTCCTGTATGGCAGATCCCTTTCTTGAGCTGCGCCGTGCAGTTTGTGTAGTTCATGTCTCGTTTCTTGCAGTGGTTTGTGCTTGCGCAGTGTAGAGCTGTGCGAGGCGGTGCAGCCCAGCCCCTGCAGACAGGAAGGAACTCATCCTCTGAGGGTGGTGGTGCTGTATGTGTAAATCCCAACAGACAGGGTTGGAGCTTTACAGCGGAAAGGTAAACCTTCATGGCCAGGCTGGAGACATTTGTTCTCTTCCGCAGATCCCTCAAGGTGGCCCAAGCTGCCCTGGTGGGTGCTCAGTCCCAGAATCTCATTTTTAATTTGCTTTCTTAGTCTGCAGACTAACCTACATCGTTGAGCCTTGTAATTTCTTCCTGCCGCCTTCTCTGAGGTCTTTGGCTGTGCCGTGCACGAGCCGTTCAATCCCCATTTCCTGGTAGGAAACTACCCCTCTTACACTAATCCTTGTCCAATAACTCCTAATTTTTATTCTTATCCTTTTCCAATTTATGGGACTCCTCTTGGATTAATTTCCCTATGGTACAGTTTTTCCCCTTGCATTGCTTGCTTGTTGCTTCCTCACGGGTTCTTCTTTTTTCTTTCAAAGATATTTTTCTGGCTCCATCCCCAACAGCCTGGAAGTGATTTGTTCAGCAGCGCAGGCCCTTAGTTTTCAAAGGCCACAGGCTGTTTTCCCTCGTTTTCTGCCTTCCTTCCTTTTTTCTATCATTCTGTGAAACAGTCTGACAGACATGGCTTCTTCACAGCCACCAATTACTGTTAATCTGTGTGACTGCAACAGGCACAGGTAGCAGAAAAGATCTGTTTGAAGGCAGAATTTTATGTGAGCGGAAATTTCTGTAAATCTGGCAAGGAGAACTTGTTGGGAGGACACAGCCATGCTAGGGGAGAGAAATCAGTGTTTTAATTGCAATATAAAAGTTGATTTTTTTTTTTCCCCATCTCCATTTTAAACATTGCTTTGTCTTGTTCTAATGTGGGGTTTGGAGCATGCCACCATCCATGGTGCTGTGGGCCAGCATCAGGCAGCACGGGGTGTCTGTCACCCAGCCACCCTGTCACTGGCATTTCTGGAGTTGCCACCCTGTGCTCTGTACCCCCTTGAGGTATTTTGGAGGGAGCTTTGGGTATCATTACCCTTTGTAATTTGACACAGCGATGTACAACCGTGAGGGTACAGTTGGTGGTGGGGTGGGCAGGAGGGACCAGCAAACCTCCAGGCTCATTAACGGTGGAAGGAGGATTCACCCGTTTGTGGGAACTGGTCACACATCATGGAGTATCACGAGGTAAGCCAATTTCCTACCCCAATACCTTCCTCTTTTCCACTTCTCTCCTTCACAGTTTGAAAACCGTAAATCACTTATTTGAAATGTATTTAAGGAGAAGAATATTTTCCCCTGCATTCCCACTTAATGCTTTGTAGCGAGTACAGTTGGGATCATTCATGTGCTAAAGCAAGAGAAATATTCTTCTTTGATACTGTATCTTCATTTTAGGCATTTTCCTCTTTTACTCGGTTCTTAGATGATAATTTCGAGTCCTTAGATGCTGCTCATTCTGCCACAAAAAGAAAATGCAAAACAGGATATTTTAATATTATTAATAATGAATGTTTACATAATTAGCTCAATTACTTTGTTCACTTTGACATTTTGTCATTGTGGACCTGTCTTCTCTCTTTTAAAGTACGTTAGCAGTGATGGGAAGCGCAGGGGTGGTGCTGGGATCCTGGTCGTGCCGAGCATCTCCCCGTAAGGATGAGAGCTTCTCCCCACCTCGCAGTGCCAGCCACCTGTGTGTCCTAGCCCTGTATTCTTAGGGACACTTATTTGAACCTCCTTAAAATATAAGTTCTTCAAGAAGTTCTACCTCTATAAGACCCTAAAAATATATATTTTGCATGTAAAATGAAGAACGTGCTTCTTCCATGAGGCCCTTCAGGTCTGTACGAGATTGGGTCATTCGCTGGTCTAGAAATTCTCCTTTGTGAATTGACACTGTGTCGTAGGGGTGAGTTATTAATCCAGCCTGTAATTGCTGTTGTCTGACACGCTTATTTTATAGATTTTAGGTGTACATAGTTAGGAAAAATGCTGTTCTGCAAAGATTTTTTTTTTGTCAGAAAGAAATAGAGAGTGTAGAGGTTCTGACGATATTGGAAAAAAAACTAAGGGGGTTTTGTTGGTGGTGTTTTTTCTTAAAAGAAGCAGCAAGGATAACTGTGTTAAGCAGCAGGGTGCCACTGAATGATGGAGAAGCTGAAGGAATGGCTCGTTTTCCTGTTATGTCACTGCTTTGGCTTTCTCACTCTTGTTCCTCTGTTTCTTCAGAAAGGCCCTGCAGGCTGCAGATAACAGAAATTAAATTAGTATTGATATAACATTAGACACTCCTATTAATATTGACAGTCTGTCGATACTGTTGTGCTACTTTTGTAATACGGGATGTTAACGGATAATACTTTAAATAAAAACACACTAATCTTATAATCACTGAACATGTAGCGGGGTCTCGACTCGGCTCACTTCTCCTCCGAGCTCCTCCATCCTCATGTTTCAGCCCTGCCTGCCTGCAGCTCCTCTTGAAGCCTACGAGGGTCAGGCACGTGGCTGCCTGCAGATAGGGAGGTGGGGTGGGACAGGGATGATGGCTGGAAGTGGCAAGGCAGGAGTAGAATCATAGAAATGTAGAATCATAGAAACGTAGAATCATAGAATTGTCTAGGTTGGGAGGGTCATAGAGTCCAACCATTAACCTAACCCTGCCAAAACCATCACTAAATCATGTCCCTCAGCACCATGTCTACCTGGATGGTGATTCAAGCACTTTGCTGGGCAGCCTGTTCCAATGTTTGATGACCCTTTCGGTGAAGAAATTTTTCCTGATATTCATCCTAAACCTTCCCTGGTGCAACTTGAGGCCGTTTCCTCTTGTCCTATCACTTGTTACTTGGGAGAAGAGACCAACACCCCCCTGGCTACACCCTCCATTCAGGGAGTTGTAGAGAGCGATAAGGTCTCTCCTCAGCCTCATTTTCTCCAGGCTGAACAGACCCAGTTCCCTCAGCTGTTCCTTGTAAGACTTGTGCGTCAGACCCCTCAGCAGCTTCGTTGCCCTGGTGTAGTGATGAGACTCTCCCTGTGGCCGTGATGGTGGTGGGGCCAGTCCTGAAGGCAGGTGTGTCCATTGCACTGAGCTCTGGGAAGCCCTTTGGGGCTGTGGGGTCGGTCCTGAAATGGTGGGGTTTTACTCCCGTGGTTGCTCATGGCTTTTGATGGGGTGCTGCCCGTCTTCGTTGCGTGTGTCCACAGAGTTTGGTGTAGGAAGCAGCACGAGGATGACTTCAAGTTCTGATGCAAGCCAGCAAGCCACCAAGTCTCAGTTCGACTGTGCTGGCAGAGCGTGCATGGGGTGAGAACAGGCAAGGTCAGAGCAGTGCCCTGAATCCATGGTGCGTATCTCGATGCTTAGCACATGTTAGCAGCTCCACGTTTCTTATGAACTTTTTTTCCTTTGAAGTCTATCATGAAAATCACCATGTTCATCAGAGCTAAAGTTATTTGTTAAATGGTGTAAAAAATATGCATTAAACAATAATGATTACTTTAGTAAACACAGATGTCTTTGTATTATGCAGTGGGTTTTGTACACGAATTTGTACGTCTGTGACAGAGAATTTGCCATCTACCTTGAAAAATGGGAAACACAATACATGTTAATTGCTTCTCCCTTAGCCCCCCGCTCCACCTGCTGTGCTGCTGCAATCTGTTGATGTAGTGCCGAAATTCGCTGTGCATGAGGCCGGGCTCGGCACCGAGCAGGTTGGCACTTGCAGATGTGCGCCCGTGGTAGGAGGTAGCAGGCAACAGTCTGAACTTCTGCCTCTTTGTTTTCTAACTAGGAGGATATTTTTAAAAGGGGGAGGGAAAAACCTTTTTCTGGCTGAAAACCATCTAGTGATGATCAGTTATTCACCGCATTATTAATGCTTATTTGGACGTTGCTTGGACTGCTGGATTAAACAGCTTTCCCGTTATGTATTGAATAAAATGAAATACATGTCACAACAGCAGTGCTATGATGCTGACAACCGTCCTTGGCTGTGCATCTCATTAGAAAGATATACATTTTTCTTTGTTGTGTATCTGTGAATGACAGAAGTTGACAAACATCTTTTAAGAAGTTGCTGTTTGGAGAAAGTTACATTTATGGCACAGAAACCAAGAAGAAACTGCTTGTATTGAAGGTAAATAATTATTTCCTACACATGCATTTTATAAATCGCCCTCCCCTGCCCTAGTAATTACTTTTTACTTTATTGTTGCATATATGTTGAAGGAGATCCTCATATGGATCACTTACTCTAAGAAAGAAATCCCAGAGGGTTCAAAGTTCAGTTTGTATTGAAACTTGCACTTAAAGCAGGATTAAAATCCTTGTATTTCACAGTTTTAAAGGCTGAATTTATTCTCCAAATGTACCGCATGAACTCCCGGGGGACAGCTGAGTTTTTCCATAATGTTGTTTTTTTGGGAGCAAAGAGTTATTAACTTTGACGGAGGAAATATTCTTGGGAGCAGGAGTATCAGGTAGGGGCTCAGCTTGCTGTCAGCTGAACAGTGATGCTGTACTTCAGAACACCCATTTTTCCAGATTCAGGGTATGTGTGCATAATTTCTATCAGCCTGCATTTCTGCAGGTGGCTGGCACTGGCCCGACATAGTGGTTGCTTGGCTTCAGAGCAGGGACCGTGGCTCTGCTTGCGGTAATGGTGTGCGTGTCCTTAGGGGTCTTTGGACCATTGTCGGGACAACTGAGGAGCAATAAGAAGTCGGGATTATTTTTTTAAAAGAATACTTTCCAAAGTTAAGAAGGAAGACGTTTACCACCCTGGCTAAAATGGTTTCTGCCTATTCGTAGTGAATCAGAAGGAGACATTGCATATTCAGCTACATTTGCATGACTCCCCGGATTTCACAGGCGTCGTACGGGTGCCAAGTTGATGCCGTGTTGACCCACAGAAACTTGAGAACACAGTTGAGAAACCAGTGAGAAGAGGCAAGTGCAGACTTGTGGGAGGGAGAAGAGGAGGGGAGGAAGCAGGCTGGAATCCCCTTTTCCCACCGTCCCTCCGCCTCCAATGTGATGGAGCAGCAATGGCACAGCCCTCTCCTGAAAACTAATGTACATGGTGCAAGGAAACTTTGCTGTTGCTGGGGCTCCATTGGTGATGCAGAGTTTAGGTATTATTTTTTTTCCTTTTCTTTTTTTCATCTAGACCCATTCACCTTTCAGCAGCCTGAAACAGAGAACACAATCTCTGCAAGAAATCATCATTTGGGGGAAAGTCTGTATTCAAGGAGTTCTCAGCTTACACTCACCCTTGTGTCTGAAATTGTTTTACTTTTGTTACAAGTAACACCTAAAATTGCCACTTAACCTTGCGGACACTTTGTTAAGTCTGTATTTTTGATTGCAGCAGCTGGGGTGGAGTTTCCTTTGGGAATTCAAGGAGTAGGAAGTGTTGTTTGTAGTTTTTTGTTGGGTTTTTTGCTGACTGGTGCTAATGTGTAGGTGGGGATGTGCTGCTGTTTTTGTAATACTTTTATTGTTTATGGAATTGTTAGTTAATTGATGGTAACAATGCCTGGAGCCTGGGAGAGGTATTCTTTTATGTTTGCTCAGATCAGAACAAGTAAATAATTTTATAACTTAAAAAGAGATTCAAGATTATTCTCTGTAGTTTATTTACCTTGCAGGTTTGCATCTGCTATTTCCATACCTTGTTATCAGGTTTTCCCCAAATGAATTTGTGTTATTTCTAACAAGACAACAGATGAGAAGAATGATTATACTTATTTTTTTAAGGATTCAGTAGGGTGTAGCTGGACCCCCACCCACCCCCCGATGGACCTGGGAGCTCAGGAGCAGGTGCTGCACCTGAACTTGCTCCCACCTAGTTGGTCTGGACATGGGGAGGTCTCAAGTTGACAGTGTCCCCTTTCCACTTGCAATGACTTTCATGGGAAATCTGGAAGGCAGTAGGGCATCCGATGGATGAAAATGTATCTTTGAACTCCTGTTAATTGCTTCACGGTTTACTCAGACTAAAACCTCCTTGGTAACTTTGTCTTCCACGTTTATCCAATGAAATAAAATTCAAACCAGCCCACAAACTAGAGAATGTTTTTTATTTATATGTGGTGTAGTTCCATCTGGTCCACGTTAAGGACCCCAAAAATATATGTGATTAGCTTTATAGTTCACTGCTAAAGGTAGCAAAGCTGGCTTTTAACATTTTTCAAATTTTCAGCTAAGCATCTCAAAACATTTGCTGGCATTTCCTGACTATGATTACCAACCAAAGATTTTCCTGGTTGTCTTTTCACTTTTTAAAGTATGTTGCATAGTTTTCCTGCTCAAAATATCACTGAGGCCTCGGGTGTTCCCTTTATGACTCTTATGCAAACTATCCATCTCTGTCAAGACTGGTCAGTCTCAAACCCCAAAGCTCAGTGTTAGGAAACGTCAGATAACATATACTATTAAAGTAGTAAAATTTATGCCTATCACCACCACTGAGCTCATGCTCAATAAAACGAAATGCCACGCATTAGAGACAATAGGAAAGGTGAGCTGTGCTGCTTCACAACAATTAAGGAGAGGGTTTATTGTATGTGCCAAAAGCCAGCTCAGAAATGCCTGCTGAGTGCACAAGGAAGACTTAGCATCATCAACTCACCCCGGTTTAAGTTGCAGGCGTTTGCTAATCAAAGTCTTGTGTTCCCACCAAACGAGTGGGTGAGACTTGGAGAGAAAAAATAAAAATAAATCTTTTTCTACTGCATTTAAGCCAGGTTGTCGTCTTTTGCGGCCCTTTTGCAACAAATGCGTGTTTGTATCTGGAGTTACTCTGCACTGGAAAGCACCCCAGTGCTCCCAGGAGGTTTTGGTGCAGCCTCAGCACCTCCACAGTCCCCCCAAAAAGGTCAAGAGACCCAAATTCCTGCACTTGCAGGGGTTTTTGTGCCCATGCCATATTTACTCTTGGAATATTTGGAGCTGAAGTGGACAACTGCTGCTGCTTTGGCTGCAGCTTGTCCGAAACGCCACGGTGGCACAAGTCTCTGTGGCTACCTATATCTGAAATACAATTTTAATAACAATTTTAGCGATTGCAAGTTTTTCTTTTGGTGCTTATTTCTTCTTCACCTGCTCCTTCGGCAAAGCCATGCTGTCAGCTGGCAGTAAAGGCCTGGAAAACCGCCCTGTTTTCTGTAGAGACGCAGGGTATTACCTTAATCCTCGACCTGTTTGCTGCACCTTAATGCTGCTGATGGAGAGAAAGCGTAAGCACGAGGTGTGGACGTCACTCCTCGTCCCCTTGCATTAGCAGAAAATACTCCCAGCATCTACCTCACAGCATCCAGCTCGCGTAACAGCCTGGGAGAGTGTTTTACGTATGCAGTTATCCTGTGCATAGTAGTAATTTGGGGAACTTTTTCCTAAAAGTGCAGATTTGGACCTTGAGGAGGCTGCCTCTTAACCTCAAGTATGTCCAGAAGTGCGTAGCAAGAAGTGCCAGGGATTTTCAGGAGTTGAGCTGAAGGTGTTGTTTGAAGTTAACCATATTTTATTTTCTCAAACCCTTTCTTGGGACTTAATTTATATAGCGCTGTGATGGGCACGTATAAACATTGTGATCAGGTTACAGTATGAGAGAAATAGGTAGACTCATTTTCTTTTTCTTTTCTCACAATAAAAATCTAAGAAATTCAGTTGCTTACCCCGTAAAATGTACATTTCTGTTACGGATTAGTCTTATTTTAATGAGGCTGTTACTTATACAGTAGTACATTAGCAAAGTGTCCTTTGATTTTTATGTAGCGAATGTTTACCAACCGATTCAGAGAGGTCTGAACATTATTGCCCCCCGGTTCTTAAAGTGGGGTATTTGGGTCAAAAAGCTGTCAATAGGAGATGGGGACATTCCTGGGTTACACGCAGGTGCCCCTGAGTCGGGGAGCGGGTGAGAGCTTGGCCCTGTGGGGACCCCCATAGCAGCATCCCAGCAGCTCCACAGCGGCACGGTGGGGACCGTCCCCGCCCTGTTAGGTGCAGGGGTCAAATCCTGCCCAGAGCCAGGGTGTAAAGAGGTTTATAAGTTGCTGGCACCCTTTTATTGCACCTTCTCTAGAAGAAAGCGGGCGGCAGTGGTGAAGTGAAGCAGAAAGCCCGGTGGCGGGATGAAGACATCCTCTGTCCATCTCTGCCTGTGAAGCTGAACTGAAGCCTTCCTGCGCTGCTTAAAATTGTAATTTTGGATAAAAGGCTGTGTAATAACTTGAGAAATGTGTGAGAAGATCTCGTGTTAATACTGTATAAACCTTCTTTAACTTCAGGAAGCTTAAAATCAAATTTGGCAGAGCTTACAAGGGCAGTGAATGTGGAGCCACTTGACTCTGGTAACCGAGAGAGTCGGCTGACAAACCTGCAGTATTTTGATTTTTTTTTTTTTTTTTTACAGAGCTATCTGAATTCTTGAAAGTATTTACTTCCTTGTGAATGTGTGTAAAAAATATACATTTTGCTTCACATATATGTTAAAAATGTCAGTCTCATGTTCTGTGCAAAGATTTTTCCCATCTCTTTGGGGAAGCTGAAGGAGGAGAGTATTACAGTGCATTTTAGGTTCTCTGGCTTTCAGGTTTTTAAAAAAAGAGGTAATAAGGTAGGTTAATTGTGGAACTAGGAGGCTCCACTGACTCATCTTCTGAATAAAGAAATTCAGATCTGTTGTGACCTCAAGAAAGTGAATTTTTAGAGCAGTTGAAGTTAGAAATCTGGGATAAATTCGGGTATTTGAAAGTCATGGTAACAACCATGTGTAAGAGTGTATCATGCTCTATAGTAAGATTGCATAAGGGCACAGGATGAAGCATCTGATTTTTTTTTTTATTTTTTTTCCCTTTTGGCATTCTGTTTGTGACAATTACATGACTCTCTATTAACTGTGTGTGGAAGAAAGCAGTGTTACGAAATGAGGAGAGATTTCCTTCATCTGTTACTCTGTAGGTAATTTTTGTGCTTTTTCCAGTATTTAAGTACCTCTTAACTGCTTGCTGTCCATCTGTATACCATTCATAGTACTGTAAACTAGTATATGTAGCATGACCTTGTAACTTGCTTTGTTTGTGCATCTGCCAGTACAATATGTTGTCTTTCCTTAAAATGCAAATATGCTCCACACAGTACAGAGCTCCTTAGTCAATAAATAAATGGAGGTAAAAAACTGTACCTAATACCCATTTAATTTAAATTCATTTTATAAACATAAAGACGCCTTTTAAGAGAAGCTTTAATTCAGACTAGCACCTTGATTTGTGGTTGCCATGGAGAATCAAATCTGTCATTTGACAAGAAAAGTCACCCATTTATGACAGCACTTTATCTTGTCTCTCCAGGGGAAGAAAATGTCAAAAGTGAGAGCAGAAAAAAATAAAGCCTTGAAACACCAGAATTTCTTGATTTCATTTTTATTATTCAGCTATCATATCCTTTCTGATAATAGCAAGTTGGTGAAAATAAATAATGTTCCTACAGTAAAATCAAATATTTCCTATTGGAATGGACAGGGCTCTTTGTGATTGTCAGTGCTGTGAAGTCTGGCAAGAAATAGTGTTATTAGATAAACCCACAGTGCCCAAATCCCATTTTCTTTTCATTACAGTGTCAAAATAATTATACCTGTGTAATTTGGGTAAGAAATTGTAGAATAAGTAAAATGGTCCATTGGAAGAGATTGCTTTAAGCTTGTGTTCATTACAGGGTGGGGTTTTTACATGCTGAAGAAAAAAAAAAGGTACAAAAATTTGTATAATTTCATTTGAATAAAAATGTCTGGTTACTCTTTCATGTGCTTTGCAACCAGAGGAGACGGCAAGTGCTGTGGTCTGTTGGGGTTTTTACATCCATGCATCTTTTACAAAAGAGAGTTAAAAGAGGCAGGAGTTTGAACACTTTTTGATTCTCAGGTGAAAATCTCTAAAGAGTTTCAAAGACATTAGATAAAATTGATTATTACCTGAAATTTTTTTTGAAGTGTTTTTATTTTGTGGGATTAAGAAATGGCAAGAATCGGGTGTTTTCAGGAATATAATTAGCTATCGCAAGTGTTTACGCGTGTACATTTAATGCATATAGACACGAAGTTGCCCCCAGGGGGGAAACACTTACCGTAGCATTGCATTACTTTTTACATAAATCTAAAAAGTGCTGTTGAAATAACGAGACTAAAATAATCCACTCTGCGCCTCTTTCTTGAGACGGCGTTTGTGCCTTTCACAGTATTGCCGGGTTTGATGTGGTTCAGGAGTAATCTTGTATCAATGAGATAGCATTATAATAGAAAGTCCTTTAGTGGTTTAGTGTAAATATTGGGCTGGTAGGGGAGCCGCTTGCTGGAGCGGTTGTGCCTGCAAGAGATTACAAAAAGGGAGAGAAAGGAAAGGGTCGGAGGCTCTTTTTTTTTTTTTTTTTTCTTTTTTTCTTTTTTTCCTTGAAATTGGCTGGTGGTGCCGGATCCATAGCCAAAGCTAGTTGGGATCTGCTGTGAGAAAACAGGCAGCACAATAGTTCCCTATTCCTGCCTTCATGTGGAGGCTGCAGCCAAATCCTGCTCTTGAATACTCCTGTGTAACTCTGCTTGCCTTCACCAGGCATTTACCGTGCCTGGCCAGTGGAAGTCAGCGATGTGTTGTATCCTGGGGGTCTTTGAAAATACATATCGTTGCAAATACCACCTTTTTGGGGAAATAGTTGCAATTTATTTATTTTTTTTAATTTTGTTTTTTAACACATATTAACATCATGTCATAGGAAGTGTGTTCGCATGGGCTACCGGAGTGTGATAACGTAGGGAGGTTTTTTGTGAACCATCTGGAATAAAAGAGGGTGAATTAAAGATGCTCTCCGGGGTTATGGAATCTTAAAGATATTAGAGGGTCTGATTTCCATAATGCCTGCCTCTCCTTTTGCCCAACTGTTGATATAATCTGCTTTAAAATCGATTTGCTGTCATCATGTAATCAAAGCCTTAATTGCATCATCATTGACTTCAGCGGTTTTTGCTGATAAATTTGTGTGACTGATGGTGAAAATGTTGTGAAAAAAGAAACAAGCGTTTGAAAAAATTTCACTGGGTGTGCTGTCTCTTGCATACGGACAAAAAAATTCACAGGTAATCCAAGAGCCCCTGAATTTCAGTGAGAGATTTGAAATTATTTTCCTATGTTGAAAACCTTGAGGCTTGATACCATGAACTGTTAACTTGTTGAGAATATTCAAAGGAGTAATAAAAGATTGATGTTTAGCATGGCCTTGTCAAAACTATCTTTTAAAATATTTAGTCCACTTCCAATTGTAACTTTCTACAAGTTGTTCTTGAAAAAATAATCATTTGAATCTTGAAAAAATAATAATAATAATAAGGGAGGGTGGGGTAATGATGTTTGTTTGCTTGCTGTGAGGTTGTTTCCCAGAGCACTGAATTGTCTCCCATAATCTCTGTCTGAGGGAAGACCGAATAGAGTTCAAATGTTTTTATAAAACAAAAAATTGTGAGTAACTTGTCTCTCTAGTTTCCGACAGAGGCCGTCTGAAATGGCCGATATCCTGTCCTGAAAATCACAGATGGAAACTTCATCTCAGCACAGGGCTCCGGCAATAATGAAATGAAAGTAGCAGAGTCTCATTTACACTTCAGAAATAGTTCTCTGCAGTTTCCTGTTCAATCTACCAGATTTTCTTGTGTACGTGATGCTGGTCGTTACCCACATTTAAAGGGCAGCGTTTTAGGTTTGACCCTTGGAGAATTGCGAGTATGTAGGTGATGCTCTTCCGTTACCGAGGGATGCTGTTTGCTGCAGCGAGTCCTGCTACAGCAATAACTGAAGCAGCAGCGACTGTTTGATGCTGTTTCGACAAAGGTTAACTCCTTCCTTTTGGCTTTCGCGCTTCTCTTTAGTCAGAGCAACTGCAGCACAAGCTTTTCTCAACGGATTTTTTATTTTTTTTTGGCTGATTTATTTAAATTGCATTTTTGTTTTAATAACCTGTTTCAGAAACATACTCCGCTCTGAAAGCCTGTGATATAAAATGGCAACAATCGCCTGTTGTTTCTGTAAGGGGGAAGTCAAAGTAAACGCATACTTTGTAAAAGCGAATCACATGTTTTGCAAAAGAGAATATATACCGGGTGCTAATAAGACTGTGTATTGACTGTAAATGCCTTTTCTGGGAGCCTTTGAAAGAGAAGAAAGCACAAATTACTGGGGAGGCTGGAGAATGCTGTAGATCAGGGTAAAAATGTGATACTTGGCAGTTTCTGTGTATTAGTGCAGCCCCTTCCCCAGCAAAATAAATACCATTTAAGTATTTAGCAAAACTGAGATATGCCACTTCTTTTGAACAAAACCTGTGACTTTCTCTAAAATTTAGAGGTCCAGAAATTAAAAGCAGAAATTAATAATGGGCATTTGGTAAGTCTTGTGAGGGCACCCATTGGTCTCACCAGGTCTCTGAGGCTGCCCGAGCAAACCCACACGGGCACATAATGGAGAGGAACAAGAGCGCAGCTCGTCACCGTGTAACAAATTCTTCTTTCTTAACGTATGGATGCATATGTATGTGCGTATGTATTTTTAACAGAGCTGCAGTGTCTCCATTTAGGCAGCGTGCAGGAGTTGTCACTAGCGAGGGGAAGGCAGGGCAGCCGCATGGCACTCTGCTGAGCATGGAGGGTCCTGCCGAGGAGCGGTGGGGGAGGACGAGTCCCACGGTACCTGAGCATCCTCCTTGTGCTGTGCCAAGTTGGGTACTGGCAACCTTGGTGGCACCCTGTATGAGCCCCCAAAATATAAAGGGGAAAGTCTTGCTGGCAGAAAGATTTCTGTCAGACATCGGGATCTTTGCGAGAATGATGGTGATGCTAAAGTTGCAATGATGATGGTGATGATAAGGTTGGCCACCTTAGCAGCAGGTGCCCCAAGGAGCAGTGGGAGCTCCTGGTTTCTCACTGAGCCACACCTTGCTTTGAAGCCACTGGAGTCGTCAAGGTGCTTTGAGTTGTTTAAGGGCACTGAAGTACTCCTTGTGGTCTCATCATGGGAGAACCTCAGACTTATGGCTGTTGGAGTGATCTTCTCTTCAGAATTTGAGGTTGATGTCTCCACACTGCCTTGACATCAGTGCCACCCAGCAGCATGGTCCAGCGGCTGGTTATGCTGTTAGTTCTGGTCATGGAGACTTGGGGTGCACGTCTCTTGTTGGCCAAAGATGCATCGTGTTCTCTCCTTACTGTGCTCTCTGGTTATAGCTGCTTCTTGCTGTTGTTTCAATTCTCAATTCTTAAAGATAGCGCAAAAAATTCTCAAGAAATGACATTAAAAGCAGGTGTATGTGAAAACAACCTTCATGATCTGTCACATGACATTTGGGAAATGATAGCGTTAAGGTGGCATAGGCTACCTTAACCAAGCCATATATGTTGTGAAACTCTCTTGACACAATCATGTAGTTTTGGGGGGGGGGGTTTGTTTTATTCATTTCTTCCCAAAGAGCCTTGTTTGGGCTTTGGCACGTCATCCAAACCCAAGTGTTCCAAGTTTGCCATGTGGTTCCCTGTTCCTCATTTCTGCGTCCCCACCAAGACACACCTGGGGCCAGTTTTGCAGAAGTGGTCTTGGGTTTGCAACCACAGCTGAGACCAGTTGGGGCTCTCTGTAGCAAGTGGGATTGTTGGTATCCATAAAGACCGTGAGTCAGAGGGGGCTCAGATTGGTGCTTCAAGTTAGCGGGTAACTCAAAGCAGCAGCTTCAGCAGCCTCCCTTTTGCTTTGTCTTGATTTCCCACCAGTGCGATGGTTGTGACGGTGTCAAGCTTCTCTGCAAGTGGAGGTGAGGGGACTTTCATTTATGTCACAAACCCTGATGCTGCAATGAGGAAACCGGGGATGTTGTCAAAAGGAGCTTGGAAATTTGGTATGCAGCTCTGGGTTTAGATAGTAGGTGTTGAACAAGTAGTGGGTGCTGCTGGGAGCATGGGTCCTACAAGGGTAAAAAGAAACGCTTAATAACTGCACATTAGATGGGAGTCCCGTGGAAAAAATACAATTGTGTAAGTGAGGACTCGATCATAATACCCATTCCAAAGGTGTAAATCAAGATTGCATGTTGATGTTGCCAACTTTGTTGCCTAGTTTTTGCAACCTTAACGTTATTTTAATATAGCTTTGGATGCAATTCTATAGAGGATGTGCAGCAATATGTTAACATGCTGTGCTATACTACATTTAGGGCTTGTAATAAGTCTTTTTTTTTTTTTTTTGTATTGTCTTTGCCAAAAAAAATAGTGACTTTTGAGCACTGAAGTATGTGTTCATCTTGCTGCATTTTTATTTGATTCTGGGTCCTGTATGCCCTGTCTTACTACAAGATCTCAAGGCTGTTACTCTCTTCCCTCTGTATCTGGGAGAAGCAGTCAGGGTAGTCCATGCTCTTCATCAAGATCCTTGCTCAGAGCAGAAGAGGAAGAATAGTAAGTACATGAGAGGTTATAAACCACTTAAGTCAGGCTCTTGCAGTTAAAACAGCTAAAATACAAATATTTGCTGGGGGTGGGGGAAGACATACTAGGATTAGATGTTTTTGCCTGGATGTTATAGGTCTGTTTTTTGAGGGGGAGCCTTGTGAAGCTTTATTTTCTTATTGTCTGAGGGAAACAGCAATTCTCATGCTATGTGAAAAGTTTCTGGTGGTAGGAATTTTTTTACAAAATGGAAAGATTATAGAATAGATTTGGAATAGATTTTTTCTTTTTTGTTGTTGTTTTGTTTTTTCCCCATTGATGGACATAGCTTCGTAGTCTCATCCAAACTGAAATGAAGATGGCAAGAAGTGTAGAATTCATCTCTGCAATTTCAGTGTTCAAATATACTGGTTCAAGTGGACCCACAGATGACAAAATTGATCACATTAGCAGTTTGTGTGCCTGGCTTTCAGGATGATGGGAGATCGGTGTTCTTATTACTGACATTCTCACTGGTGCGCTGCACATCTTGGGACGACGTGTTTCAACTGTCTCTGCCTAAATTTCACCATATATAAAATTAGATAACCTTTACTGACTTTACAGGTTTTGCAACTATTATGTATGCGTTCAGGTGTTCCCGGAGTACCAGCACATGGCCCTGCTTTCCTCCTTCCCTCTGTTCCAGCTCTGCCAGCTGGATGGGAGCCCTTCCTGAGGATTGGGCAATCCTGATCCTAGTTCTCTTAATTAATTGATTAGTGGTCCTGATTGAACAAGTAGGAGCCCTCCCTGTTGGTGTCTGGGGAGGTGTTTTGGAGGGTGGTTCAGGGGGATGTTGGCTTCTGTAGAAGCTGTCTGACCCCCTTGGATGGGGCAGTGTTTCCCAAGGCCAGGAGCTGGCGTTTCCCTCACAGCCTCAGGGTTTTTTGTGCTCCTCTCCATGTGAGGCTGAATTTAATTATCGGGGATAAGGTCCTCCAGAGCAGACCTTTAAAAGTCCTATATAAAGATGCTGCTCTTAAGTAATTCAATATTTCAACTGCTCTGTGCTGGATTGATTGATTGATTAATGGAGGAGTTCATTTAATTAATCTAGGGCTTCACTAAGTCACATGTGTTACAGTAAATACTGCGATGGTGGTGATAAAGGGGGGTGGTTGGGAGCCATGGCTCCTCGCTTGCCTCTCCCATCCCTTTGGCTTCACGGCGCAGCTATGGGTGCAAAGTCGCCATGAACAACTGGGTGCGTGTGCCGGGGCTCAGGCTGGATGAATCCCGTGGGTTTGCTATCTGTAGGTTGCTAAATATATTGCGGATGGCAGGCAGACGTGATACTTTGTCACTTCCTACAAGTCTGCATGTGGAGCGAGACGGTTTCCCCCCCACCTAACCCCAGCACATGCCCGAGTGGTTTGCCTGAAATTTTGTATTCTGTCATGTGATACATCATTGCATATTGACAGGGACAATATCTGGTGTTCCTGAGCAGGGTCCCTCCGCCGAGTGCGTGCTTATGTTTTGTTTGCCCTTTGCTGGCCAAGTTTGGTCCTTGGTGGGGGGGGCACAGGGACCTCCCTGTCCTGGGGGCTGGTGGACATGTGCATGTGTGTGCTGTCGTGGTACGTGTGCACTCCCTGCAGCACCCCGAGGAGCTGTGATACTGGCTACAGAATACCCCAAACCTGCAAGTTTTGTCCCGAAGCCTTGTGTCTTGGCCACGGAGAGCTGTGTGTGGAGCTGCGAAGCCTGGTCTGCAGGCTGGTGGAAGTTTTATTGATCCTTCCCTCACCCTCATCGCCCTTGGTAGCCTTAACAGAGGGAAGCTTTATTTTCCTCTGAGGGTTTTCTGTTTTGGCTCTGAGTACACAAGGCATTTGGGGACAGAGCTGTTGTGGGGAGCTGTGCAGGAACTTCTCTGCGGCATTGGTGCTCCCATAACCCTGTCCACCTTTCATGGAGAAGTGTTAGTCTTGTGCAGAAAGATGTCTTCAGTGGATCTGTATGGGAAGGGGGTGACTGAAATGGCTGTGATCCTGGTACCCTAAGAATTGGTACAAATGTTCCCAAATCTGAGTGCTGGTGTTATTCAGCCTGGAGAAGAGAAGGCTCCAGGGAGACCTTAGAGCCCCTTCCAGTACTTAAAAGGGGCTACAGGAAAGCTGGGGAAGAACTCTTTCTCAGGGAGTGGAGCGATAGGACGAGGGGTAATGGTAAACTGAAAGAGGGGAGATTTAGATGAGATATTAGGAAGGAATTCTCTGCTGTGAGGGTGGTGAGCCCCTGGCCCAGGTTGCCCAGAGAAGCTGTGGCTGCCCCATCCCTGGAGGGGTTCAAGGCCAGGTTGGACGGGGCTTGGAGCAGCCTGGTCTGGTGGGAGGTGTCCCTGCCCATGTCAGGGGGTTGGAACTAGATGATCTTTAAGGTCCCTTCCAACCCAACCCATTCTCTGATTGTACAATAAATAGACATAAAGGAGACATGATTGTCCGGCTAAAAACCCTTGGCAGGGATGGGAAGTTGAAGCTGCATCTTGTGGGCCATATCCCAGTGCCTGAGCTGTGGGCTGTGCCTCTGTACTGAGGAAGTGACAGTTGGTGACTCCAGGATCGGTCACCGCTGTCACATTTCCACACTTCCCTGTCCAGGCTTTGTACAAATAGATGGAGAAATGGATTGATAGACACACGTGTGGGGCACACGCAATAATCCATGCTACTTTTAAATGAAGTCTATTAAAAGCCCAAATGCTGGGCAGCCTCATGACTGGGTTTGCTTCTACATAACCAACGCATGGGCAGTTGCAGGGCAGCTGAATGTGTTTTTTTTTCTCTCTCTCTCTATTTTTTTTTTTTTAAAAAGAAATGAAGCCTTGATTCGTGCAGTTTAGTGCTGCTGTCATAGGTCGGCGGTTTGTTGTGTGGTTAGCTTGGTTCTCAGACCTGTGTGTTGAAAGGTAATGGGGTTCATCTCGAAGAGAGCTTTTTCTCGGCAGGATGTCTAACTATGTGTTGCCTCTGTTTTCTCACTTGCTAGTCTTACAGAATTTAGTCACGGTAGAATATTTGATGAATAGGCTTTGATAAAAGGCTTTTTTTTTTTTTCATCTTCTTTTTTTCTTTTGATTTTGGTCACTGTTGTAATACTGTGAAATGCTGATGGAAAGCCAAGTGAAAATGATTGCTAACCGCTAATGCGATGGGCGATACGTTAACCTGTAGGAGCATCGCCTTGCTCATGCTGCTGGTGGAATGTTGTACATGCTGAGAAGGATGCTGCTGCCCACCGTGGGGGCTTTGGGCGAGTTTGCCGGTACGTGGCTGGTCAGGGTGCCTGTGGACCCATTCCCATCGGTTCATGGCTGTTGCAGCTTCCCAGCCCTGGTCCTAGCATGGGAGGGAGCCTCTTGGCATTCTCTTTGCCTCCAGTGGGATGGAAATCCTGCCCGGGTTTGGTGTTCTCCCTCCCTCCAGCTGGGCTGCACAGGAGCCGGCAGCACTAGCAGGAGTTTTTAAGCTATTGGATTTGGAGTCGCTGCATTGTTCATCTGATTAAATTGTATTTAATTAGCTTTGTGTTTTGTCCTTTTGTTTCAGTGTGAAGATTACATGGGGGGGGAAGAAAAGATAAAAATCGTGGAAATGAAGCTTCATCATTTAAAACACATATAAAAACTCTGTGAGATGCCTTTTATTCCCTGGTCCTTTATCTTCCCTCACAAGCTTTCCGAGAATGAGTAGTGCATGTTGAGGTTTATCTTTGCTTTTATGTGCAGTAGCCACATGCTTAACATCGAGCACGTTGGAGTTGCATTTCATAGGGCTTTCGCAATCCCTTTATAAAGGGACTGATCTGCTAACATCACCCTCTTTAGATCTAGCAGGCAGGATGTTCCTCCATACAATGAAGTGCTCACAGTCTCTCTTGCCAGACCAGTAAGTGAATGATTTCAAGCCTGGTGGGCAATACTTGTGTCCATGCGTAACACAGACAGACCACAGTAGTAGGCAGCTGCATGTAATTTTGAACTCCACTCATTGAACTGTAATAAAACAATATAAGCACTGCTTGGGGGAAAGATTGGATGCAGTTATCCTTACACAGGGCTCGGGCATATGAAAGCAGCGCAGGCTGACAAGAGGATTTTGAGATTTGATTTTGATTGAATTGCAGAATTGAACAGGCCAGGAATGTCAGTGGAAGGCTAAATGCCTGTAGTGCCATAAAGTTTTATTCATGTGAGGCTTTCCAATATAAAGTAGATGGATTATTGGAGAAGGTGTCAAGGGACATGAAATAGAAATGCCCAAAACATAAAATGTGGGTATAAGGATAAAATTACTTCTTGCTTAGTATATAATTAGCTCACAAAAATGTTTTGGGCAGTTGTTTGTTTATTGTTCAACCGTTTTAAAGCTAATTCATTACACAATATAAAATAATAGTCTTCAGTTTTTACTTCTGACCTCTCTGTGGCTGGAATTCATGTTGCTTTTAGGAACAGGTTTTTTAAAAAATGGATACTGTCTTAATTCCTTTTTTTTTAATTAGAAAAGGAGTTTCATTTTTTTTTTTAAAAAAAAAAAGGGGGGGTAGGGAGGAAAAGTCCACAGGACAGAAAGGAAAAGGAAAAAAAAAAAAGGAAAAGTCCACAGGATATGAACACTCAGCAGACACTGAAAACTATTATGCTCAAAAACAAGAGGGGGATGTGTATTCACATACCACAACACACTGACTTATTTCATAGCTCAGTAATGCATACGTAATTAGAGTCAAATTTGCATAGGACAGCTGATATCCAAATTTGTATGGCATTAGAGACAGCTTCACTCGTTTGCAGTGAACTCTGAACAGTAAATAAAGTCGCACAGAAGACTGGATGCGGGTTAGCAGAAGTGTGCTGCATTTTTGTGCATGAATTCTTCATCCGTTTACAGACCTCTGTCTCTGTTAACGTTTTCCCTAAACATACTCTAAATCACATATATTATGACTGCAGGAAAATAATCATAGCTTTATGCTACATCCATTCACTTAGAATTATAAAATAAACAGTAAAATGGCCTTATTATTACAAGCCCTTTTTTCTGTTTTAAATTGCATTTTTTGGAAAAGGGTTTGTTCTGTTAATCTTGCTTTAACCAAGAACACGAATACCTTTCTATGTGTGTATTTTATAGGGAGGTGGTGTGTGGTGCGTACAAGACTGTCAAATTGGGATCTCAAATTACCATAAAATATAAACTTATGAAATTATATTTAAAGAACAGCACATACTTATGTTTTCTGAACTAGTTGCCTGTGAGCTACATGTTCTTCATTTCAGTCCTTCCTGATTGAGCTCACGTGTATGTTTAGGTAGTATTTATATTTAATTGGGTCTTTTGGGGTTTTTTGTTTGTTGTTTTTTTTTTTTTTTTTAAGTCCGAAGGAAACACCCAAATGGTGGTTACTGTGCAGATTTTAATGATTGTTTCTGAAATCTTCTATTGAAAGTCTGGATTTGTAAATTCTTGAGGAAAGAAATGCTGTGTTCAGTGTTGGTGGTAACTCTCCAGGGATTTGTTAAACTTTTATTTACCACATGTTCCACAGTATTTTGGGTTATTTTGTTGTTATTTAAGTTTGTTGAAAGTAAATGTGCAGAGAATTTGCCTAATTGAATAGCAGTTTATTTCTGATGAGTTTCTTTGAAGGAAAAGGATAAAAAAAGCTCCCTTTTGCCCCCCACCCCCCAATTCATACCGGCTATAGTCCTTGAATTATGTGTGGTAGAGATGCTGTAGTCAATAGAGCGACTTTTCTTTTCTTCCTCCCCCTCCCTTTCCCCCCTCTAGCTGCTTTTTTTCTTTCTTTTTTTTTTTGGTAGGGTTTTACAGCAGACTGTAATGCAAGGAATTGGTTTGGGGGGAGCCATGTGTGAGTATTTTGGGATGCCAGCTGTGAGGATGCCGTGAGGATGCTGGGGCTTGATGCAGAAGCCAGGAAAGCGCTGCTGCCTCCCCATCCCTGCCTTCCCATCCCAAAATAATGCCCTTATCAAGCTCTCAGTCCTTCATTAAAAGTAACCCTGAGCAAACTCTGGTGTTTCTTCAGAAAAGTGTGGCTCCTAAGTTCGGGTTTTTGACTCATGGGCTTTTTGATTGATTTTACCTAAATGGCAGCTCCTTTGCTGGGGGGGCGCAGGCTGTGGATGGGGCTGCCGGGGCTCGTGCTGTCCCTTGCAGCAAAGCCAAAATATTTAGAGTCACCCAGCAGCAGAGAACCAAGAACTTTAAACCCGAGACAGTAAACCAGCTTTTTTGAATTTTTCAAATTATGTCCTAAATTTTAGTAACTTCTTAAAGTTTAAGAAGCAGTGTTTCTCTTCTGTTCACTTTCTTTTGTTTTGTTGACCGTATTAATTATCTCCTACTTATTAAGGCAGTTGTAAGTTATTTAGTCCTGCAAGTCAAATAGGCAGGACAAAATGGTTGCGTTTTAGACAGCTGTTAAATATTATTTTTATTTAAATTCTGTAATGTTTACCTTAGAAACATTTTAAAAATACAATTTTAAACTAGTAATACTGAAACCTGCAACAAATGTATTATATTTTAAAAGACTAAATACAAAATAATAATCAATTATATTTTTCTGTTGACATTTTAAGGAGAATCAGCCCAAAGACCTAACTGAAGTTAGCTCTTTCAGTTACGTTAGAGTATGGGAAAGCTGATAAGCTTTAGCTGCTAATGACCCCTTCTGTAGATGAAGAGTTTGGTTTCAGTTTTCGTTGGGATGGAGATGAACAGTTAGTTTCAGTGATTCCTTTGGTGATTCGATAAAAACTGAGAAACTAGTATGGAGCTGAAAAGAGGAAACCTTGTTCTCCTTTTCCCATCTAGGAATAAAATAAAAATGTGAGAGGAGGGGATCTAGTACTGCTGAGAGCCTAATTTATTCAGTTTTCTTACAACAGATCATGTTCCGTAAATGTTTTACATGCATAAATGCATAAACTTATTATGTATCCAGCATATTTAAGTAACTTTCATTTAATAAATAAATATGTTTTTTCATTTAGTTGCAGTTCCACTTTTCATCCAAATGAAGATCAATACAAATAACAAAATTACTAACTAATAAAAATAGTCATCGTTTCTAACATAGTCATAACCTAAAACTTAAGGATACGAATGAATGTGAAAATAACTCCTCTCTTGTTCAGCAGGGAGACAAGTTAAGCTTAATGAAAAGCTCATATTTTATTAAGTTGTTAACCAATTAGAATCAATCTTTCTTTAAGAAAATAAGTGTAAAAGTACAAATGTAAAACAAGATTAAATCAATGATTTAAACCGTGTTTCCTGCTTTCTGATATAAACCATGATTAACATCAGTGATTCAAATCGCTTTGATTTAGATCAAGCTCATGCTCAGGATGGATTAGCTTGTGGTCACCAACGTCATCTCTCTGAGGATAAAGGCAGCGAGTCCAAAGTGCCTCCTCAGTCACTTGCCCTCAGCTGTGTACAAGAGATCCATGCGCAATTAAATGGGCAGGATTCCCGTTATCACCCCTCGCAGCTCTCGGCTCCTTTCCAAGAGGATCCGTCCAAGTTTGAGGGCTTGTGGCAGGTAAGGTGGAGCCGAGTCTCCCCCTGGGGTGGCTTTAGGCCATCAGTTATGGAAACGCAGGAGCTCAGCCCCCTTCCCCTTGTGCATCACATACCCGCCCTGTGCAGGCAGCATCCCCACTGTGTTCTGGCCTCCCTGCTTGCTCCTGGAGGCATTTTCTCGCTGTTCCCAGTTGTGTTCAACTTCCCCCAGTGGCTCAGCAATCCCCATGTCTCTCAAGCCTCTTTGAGGAGCTGGCACAGGTACCAAGTTGCTTTGGCTCCCAGAAAGTAATTTTGGCGAATCAGTTCTCCCAGCCAAAGGGCAAGTATTAAGGCTTCTGTTATCCTTCCCTCCTAAGCTCCTATGCCAAGGCTGTATCCCTCACGAGCTCTCTTTTTTTGCACGGGAGCCATGGTCGTACTCTCATTCTGAGTGTGGTGAAGCCCTACCCTTCCCACCAGCTTTATCACCAGCTTTTTCTGGTTCTCTTCTAGGCATTCTGCAGGAGAGGTAGGAAAAGTGTGGGCTTGGCTACACAAAACCCTCAGGAAGAGCAAAATAGGCATTTTTTTGCCCAGAAGTTTTTGGCACGGGGGCAGCGGTGGGCATCAGTAGAGCCCTGCCTTGGTGGCTGGTGGAGAGGAACTCATCTCGTAACAGCATAGATCACATCTTCCCTTGACAGGGTCTGAATGTTAAAGAAACCCGACATAAACCTCGATATGCTTTGGGTCAGAGATGTCAAGTAGAGCAGATTGCATTCAAGTTGGACATAAATTATTTAAAATGCCCATAAAGATGGGTCAACGGTCCTTGCATCGGTGGAAGTCAGTTTAAGCTTGTATGCTGTAATTGTTTCCATATGATGGCCTTTTTGAACGCACAGAGTGGAAATCCTTCGCAATGTGCAGAAGTTGAGAAAAACAGGTGGAATTTATTGTAATAATGTTTCTAGTTGTAAGTTCTCAAAATAATTAGCTTGATTTAGCTCTCTCATTTCTGTCTGTATTCCAGACTATGTCCAAGCCTTTTATGGAGCATAAATAGTTCCTTCGAGTAGTGTTGGCAGCCAAATACTCATGCTGTAAGAATAAGGCAGACGGAGACCTTCCACCAGCGCTGGATGAAGTCAGCTCTCCTGAAGGAGGCAGATGTTTTGGCAGAAGAACATGCCATGTGTTTCTTGAGTCAACCATCATAAATTTGCAAGCAGTTGGTTCTTAAACAGAAAGGTTATTTTTTTTTCTTTTTATATTTAGGGATAACTAGTAGTGGACTGATCCTATTAGTTAATGGTATTTAGACCATATGACTTCAGTGCACAGTTCCGAGTGAATGAAGTTCACGTCAGTATGTGTATTTTAACTCAGTCAAGTTTCCTCAGCAGGTTTTTCCCAGGCTTAATCCGTGCTAATTTATTCTTCTTACATTCTGACTGTAGTGGCTATCTTGAGACAAATCAGATGAGTGGGGTCAGATTTTTAGCTTGTATAAGCTGAGACAGTTCCTTAATTCTGCAGTTGGCGGAGCTGTGCTGATTTATGCCAGCCGAGAGTTGAGGCTGGGGTGTCTGCCTAGATATCTGCCGCTTAGCTTAACCTGGTACTAGCTGGTAACTAAGTTGGAAAAAATCAAATATGTTCATAACTGTAATCTGCTGCAACAGGAAAGCATCCAGGGAAATACTAAAAAATGGGATACGGGGACCCAGGCATGTGCGGGACAGAAGTTGTGTAGACTGTAGGATGCGGTGATGTAGGACTGAGTCCCAGGGAAATGTAATTTATGGAGCTGTGATTTGTAACTGGAAAACATGCGCTGCTGGAAATGTTAGTCCATCCACTAGAGTATCCATGGCTGATATTTCAGATTTGCTCTGAAACATTTAAGATTTCTTTGCATTAAGGATGAATGCTGCTTGAGGTTTTCCTGTACATATGAATAGGTATGTAAAATAGATAACCCAAAGGCAAAATATAGCCGTATGGAGCAGGTCATAAGACGGCATGAGAGAGCAATCTCATCTGATCAGGGTGTGAACCCGTGTGATCTGTGTTTTGGGATGCGTCCCCTCGGGGAAGAAGATGCCTGGTTGCTTTGCAATGTGCTGTGTGCGTCCTATTCCTTAAGCAGATGGTGTTGCCTGGCTTGGCCCTGTCTGGAAACCACCCTCCAGCGGTGCCTGGTTGGGCTGTCAGAGCCCGGAGACGCTTCTGACTTTCTGGCTTGGCTGATATTTATTGATTCGTTCTTGAACGTGATGGTTCTTTCCTTGCAAATGGTTTTGTGTGGTTTGGTTGTAGCAAGGAGCTACTGTTAACTGTTGGGATGTTCTTATGCTGATATCCATTATGTCCTGGGGTTTTAGTTTTTTTTTCTTATTTAGGGGTTTGGGTTTTTTGTGGGTGTTTTGTTGGTTGGTTAGTGTGAAGTTTGAAATGAAGCTGGGCAGTGTTGTGGAGACCGTTTGAGTTTTCAGCTCCAGTGAGATATGAAGTATGTCAGCCTCGTTAGAGCAATAACTTTATTGTGGTTGCTTTGGGAGGCAGGCCACTACCTAATTCGTGTGCACTATGAGGGATGGGGTGGGTGCCCGTGGGTAGTAAGTGATTTTTGGCATTCACTCTTTGCTTTTCAAGCAACCCCACTTCGGTTCCAAGTTCAGAAATAATACACCTAAGAATAAATAACCACACTAAAACCAAAGATCATTTGAAGAAAACTAAGGTGTCAAACCACACCAGGTAAACTTTTGCAAAAGACAGGCAGTGCAGAAGTTCTAGTGCTGCTCTTTTAATATTCAAGATTTTATCTTGAAGAGTTACCTTTAGAAAAATAAACGTTCCCTTGGAATCAGCGATACAAAGCCTGCGGTACTGGCTGCAGTATGCGTATTTCTCTGGAGAGGCTGTAGAGAAGAGGGTGATGATCATCTGAGCAGCTTGAGACCCTCACAGTGTGTGTAGGTCCGATGCCGGTTCATTTACTGGAAGAAGCTGAAAACCCTGCAGCAGAGGAAAGCCCTGTCTGGAACAAGATTTCTTTTTTTAAAAAATAATAAAAAAAAAAAAAATCAAACTTCCCCTTTGTGATTTATGATCCCTCTAACAATGCCACTTTCTCAAAGCCATGCATCATACACAAACAATGGGCCACATAGAAAAGCGTGCTCCCCGGAGTATTACCAAGCATGTAATTTTGTCTTTAAATTCTTCGGAGTGAATTGTAAGAACATGACTTCATAGGAACCTTTGAGACATTACGGCTTTTAATAATGCTTTGCTGCTACATGTAATACTTCATTTTTACTTTTATTAATTAAATTGCTGCTTGCGTGCGTGTGCAGCGGGGAGGCCATCCCGTGCATCCTGGCACACCCAGGCAGGCTGCGGCTGCCAAGGGCTTTTTCTCCCCTCCTGGTGGTGAGGCGCTGCACCCTGCTTTGGTCTGATGGTGGTTCATGAGGGTTTTACCCCAGTTTTTGGGTCCTGGACAAGAGCACCCCTGCATGCTACCCGGTCCCTCCGTCCCTCGGTGCCGGTGGGTGCCAGTCGGTGTGCCCACGAGAGGGTGCGCATGAGAGGCAGCTCCTCTTCTTCTTCTCCATCGTCAGCTCGTTCGAAATACCGTGGGGTGCGCAACGTTCCCACCCGTCGCAGGGCTCACGTGCACGAGCCGGGTTAGCTCCTGTTTGCGCTCTCCTGCCCGGGATTGCTATCCTCTCACATCTTTGATCTTTCCAAACTTATATATATGTTTTCATAAGTTTTCAAGAAAATTGAGGTCAAACTTATTTCATCCTGTAATCCCTTCACGGCCCCCTCCCCCTTTTTTTTTTTTTTTTTTTTTTTCTTTAGCAGGCACATCTTGCATTATGTAAAACATAGGTGAAGAAACATCTTTGGTAAATCTGAGTTGCCTTTCTGTCTGCAGCAACAGGGTTTGGATCTGACTGCTTATCTAATAAAGGGTGGAAGCTGCACTTTTTACAGCTTTTTGTAGCGCAGTTTGTGGGCTTGCCCATAATAATACAATTATGAAGGTTAACAGGAAAAAACTGGGTCCAGGAGTGATTCCAGGCAGCTGGCAATGCCGACGAATTGGAAGTGCACCACCAATGAAAACTGCAGTGAAAAGCAAATTAAACCTCATATCTGCCATCTCACTCGCTTTTCTCTGCTTTCCTGTTTGGACTTGAAAGGTGATTGGAGCCAAGGCAGTGACAGTTGACGGAAGTGCTGCAAGGAGAGAGTATTTATTTACAGTGAATCGTGGTGATGCTTGTTCAGGATGCGGTTTCACGCAGGATGTTCTGTCCCCACCCCCGGTTTGATCATTTCTCCAAAAAAAAAAAAAAAAGGGGCAAAAAAAAAAAAAAGCTCCTTGATTGTTTGAGGCAGCAGCTAATGCTTGGAGAAACGTTGTGCTGCATGCCTGTGCTTGGAGCCTGCGGTGAGGTGCCGTCGGAGGAAGTTCCTGTATTGGGCACAGAGGCAGCTTGGGACTAACCCCTGCCCAGATGTGTTCAAACCCAGCGTCGGCCCTGCACGTTTAAGCAGGGAAGTGGGCTGGGGTGGGTCCCTCAGCTGCAAACGATGGCTAATGCAGGCCACCGGCTTCATCGCCAGCAATACTGCCAGCTGATGCTGCTGTATGTGTATTTTCTTGGGGAGGGAGGAGGGAGCAGAAGTCATCCCCCTCTTAAGTTTTAATATATCAAAGAAATGCAAAATTCAGTTTGCAGAAGGATACTGGGGTTTGGGTTATGTCCAGCATTTGGATGGGGGGTTTTGCCCCACTCTTTTTCTGTTGGAATCAAGACTTTCACCCTGTGAAATAACACTTCAGAAGATCCCCGTCTTGGGTGGGTGAATTCCTCTTCGGTCAATAACAAACACTGTGCTGGTCCAAGGGCAGGGTTTATCCGAAGTCCCCTTACTATCCTGGCTTGGCAGAAGAGGTAGGCGGTGCCTGTCCCCAGGGATGTCGGTTTGGGTTGGGTGCTCACCATGGCTCATCCCGGGCTGCCCAGAACCAGCTAATGAAGCTGCTGGCCAGCTTTACAGCCCTCGTACCTCTCGCTCCCGTATCAGCCCCAGCCACCGATTGGTTTCATGCGGCTCCTGACAGGCAGGCAGAGATAGTAACTTCTGTTACTACCAGACGGGGCTGGTGATTAGATAGGGAGAGTTTCTCTATCTCGTTTTTTTTCCAGATAGAGTACAGGGCTTAGGGACGTGCTCTAGCGTATACGTTTTCCTTCACGGGTGCTGAGCGGGGAAGCTATTGGAAACTTGAGGGATTGGGGGGAGGAGTGAATATGGGTTTTTTATTTATTTACTTGGGCACTTTCTTTTAAACTATTTTTAAGAAGTACATTTTTACCAGTTTTTCTGTCTGGAAGAAGGAATCTAATGTGGTTTTTTTTTTTCCACTCACAGCTTTTAATTACATCATTGCCATCATCGGGCCCTTCCTACAACTCCCACATTGTTCAGCAGACACAGTGCGATGTTTTTAGGAACCTATAAAAGACAGTAATTTGCATCCAGAGGCCATGGTTGTAGTCGGCATTCAGGCAAGCGAAGCAACTGCCTGGATAACTTTATGGCCAGTACATGTGCTGCATTGTGTAGTGTGCCGCAGCCGGAGAGGAGCGAGAGCGCGGCTGCTGTATGCCCCTGCCTCCCGCACAGATCGCATTGCGTGTACCGTTTAATTAAGTAATGAAGTTGTTAGGGCTCGTAGCCGGGAATCAAGCTCCCCAAAGGTCCATCATGCCAGGGAGCTGAGCTGGAGCCAGCCGCCTGCTGTGTGCCACCGAGCCTGCCTCCTTCCCTGGCTCCGCGCTGGCTTTTCTCAGCCCTCTTCCTGCCTTTTGCAACCCATTTGTGCATGCTTTCGGTGTTGGCTTCCCCTTAGTTATTGTGTGGTGTTTGGAGTTGAACCTCAAGATAAGTCAGGTTGTTCTCAGTTGGGCTGCAGCCTCGCGGAGTCGTGTGAAATGGTTCTTGCTGTGGGTGATTACTGACTTGGTGTGGGGCATCAAGGGTTCCCGTGCGTCCACAGCTCTCAGAAAATGTCATTTTCTGAGGCTAACGAGGGCTTCATGTTGCAGAAATATGTTAAGGTGTAGGATGAGATTTGCAGAATTGCCAAAGAAGTGGGGGTTTTCTTTTTGTATCTGTTTCAATTTGGGCCGTCAAAACATCTTAAGTAGCTCTGAAAATGTCACCGTGGAAGTTCCTGCTCTTGGCTGGTCTGGTTGAATAAAAAAAGGCTAAGGTGCTCCCGAAAGGAGAAAACATTCTCCCTTTATAAAGGTGATAGGATGGCTGTGGTTTGGTATTTGTTGTGTAAGAATCGTAAGTAATTTTTTAGCAAGCGAGAAAGAGCTGCCTGTTGTCAGCAGGTTGTGAAGCCATGAGATACAGGACCTCAGAGCATTCAGGGGCCAGGAGAGAGTTCTTTAAAAAGTAGCTTAAAAAAGCAGAAATATTCACCTCAAATAAAGGAAAAAAAGAGAAAAAAGACATTTTAATTGAATTGGGCCAGATTTTTGGGGAAGGGGGAAGGCTGCAAGTTCTTGCTAGGCTGAATTAAACTTGTACTTTCCATCCATACGGGATTTGCATGCATTTTTATTTTAAAGTCGTGTGTGTATCTTTCAGACTGCCAGTCTTTTCAGTCAAGAGCACAACATTGTTTTTCCGTTATTGCTCTGTACACTTGTGCTTCCCGACCACCATATATTCTGCCCGTTTGAAAGCATAAAGCGCTGCTCAGCTCCTTGAGTGGGAAATAACAGTAAGGATGGCGCGGGGTGTGCGGGATGCCTCTTCCCCCTGCGTGGGTCTTCTATCCCCAAGACTTCCCAGATTCATCTATTTCTGCTCCTTAAGTTATATCAACGTCAACAAAGAAATAAAGCCAGGTCCTTACTTTTAGTACAGACACCATGAACAGGCTATTCAGAGTGTGCTCGGCTCCCAGCAGGCACACTTCTGCCAGACAGAGGACTTTTTGATTCCCTGTTTTCTCCCTCCGTCTGAGTAGGCTCTGGCTGGGGGCGAGATGCCTGTTGTCAGGCAAGGGGGACCAAATACCCGGTGGATTCGGGCTCTTCAACACTCATTGATGCTTGCGTGGCCTGGGGAAGAGAAGATGGTTTGGTGAGGGTGGGGGGGAAATGTTTGTCTCCAGGAGGGTTGACCCATCCCTCCGATGGGCACCCCGAATTTAGAGGGATGCGGTGCTGTGGTATGTCCGCCCCACAGGGCTACAGGGGAAGATGCTCCCTTGGGAGGAAGGGAGATGGGGGAGACAGTATTCCCTCTGGCCTCAGAAAGCTGTCTGGGAGTCAGAAACGTGCAGGGCTTGTACGTAACCCAGCCACGTCGTGCTGAAACACGCTCCCTGAAACGGGGCCGGGGTGAGCCGCAGTGACTGACAGTGCCTTCTCCTGCCCAGAGCCCGAATCCAACTGCTTTTCATGGCCTCAAGTGTTTGCCGAAGTGGTTCCCAGCCAAGACAGGAAACTATTTGACTTAAGGTGCTAGAGAGCTCCTCTCCTGGTATTTACAGATAAAAGGGGAGGAGTTGAAAACCTTAGTCCATATTCAGCCCAATCTGATAACCTCCAGGGATTTTGTTAGTTCAAAGAAATTTTGGATAGCAAACTTGTGTGCTTAACTGGAGCTGAAGCCCTAACCCTTGGAGGCATCCAATCCTTAGCAAAACCTTAAAATAACAAATGCTGCTTGTAACTCTTTTTTTATTTTTTTTTTCCCCTTTTAATGTTTTAAAACCACTAGGCCATTCTAAAAGTTAATACTTAGGTAAGAGTATGTCCCTGACCTTTAAAATTAAGCGTCTCTCCTGAGCATTGGTGGCACAGAAACCAATTTTGTTCAACAGACTTCAGTCTGTGAGGGGCTAAAAATAAGAAAGGTGAATTATATTCAGTAACTAGATGGGCACAGTGTGTTTTATAGGAACGGATCAGCAAAGCAATAGTAAAATGACTGTTTTCTAAGATACTTTACTGGGTTATTGGATAGCTTAATGCTGTGTCCTCTTGTTGGCTGGAGATCACCAAGACCTCTCTACAAGCTATGGTTGTTCTGTAGATGGAAACATCTAAAGCACAGAAGAAAAGGAGACCCTGTGCTGCTCCTCTGCCCTGGGGTTAGGTCTGCCCCAGCAACTCTCTTGGTGTTGGGTTGGGGCTGCTCCTTGGACAACTTGTGTCTGCTGAGCAGAGCCATCTCCCACCCTTTCAAATCAGATGGGATCTCCCCCATGGTCTCTCCTTTCTGCTTCCTTCTAGCTCTTACCTTTCTCCTTTTCCCTCGATTTTTTTTTTTTAATTTCATCACCACCACCAGCTCTGGGAGACCTTGGGCAAGGTACAGGCTCTGTTGGAGGCAGTAAAGAGGGTCTGGTAGGACCATGAGTGCATTGCCAGGTTTCCAGCGTTTTCTTGTGGAGACTCTGTTCCTTTCTTTGCAAGCCTAGAGCTACCTTCCACTTCAAACAGGCAGATTCACTCGCTGATTAAAAAGCATTGTTAATTTAGAAGGAAGGCCACATTCTTTCTCAACACCATCATTAATTAAAGACTAGGAAATTGCCAATTCACCCAGCATTCACATCCTTACCAGCCTATGCTCACATAATTTATTGCCCAAATATCTTAATGCCCAAGTACATGCCGAGGCCCGTACACAAAACCTTAATTCCAATCTCATGTATTTTTCCTATGCATAATTAAGATGATTGCCTCTTAAAACCTTGAGTATTTTTGGTAAAACACCTTTGTTTTTCTGAGGTTGGGTTTTCAGATTGTGCCCAAACATGGGCACTGACTGTGGCCGCAGCTTTATGAAACTGTGTATAATCTTGTGTGTACGAGTGTGAATCATAACCCCCAGATGAAAACAGCTCCTTCAGAGCCCCATCTCCGGGAGGGGGGGAAAAAAACCAACCATGATACCCAACAGTCTCTTAAGTCTCACAATTATTAACTGTTGCAGGTTGAACATAATAAGAAAACAGACTTTTATGTCGGTAAGGGTAATGTAACTATGCAAAACCCACTTACAGCTTAGACACATCATTCATGAGTTACACCATGACTCCTAACTCATGGCAACGACGAGTGTCTGGCAATCCCCACCATCTGGTGAACTCTGATGTGTATTTGAACAGCACAGTGTGTTAGTGTGCCTATATACAAGACATATTCGCACACAACATATAGTGGCAGGGGAAAGAGAGAGAAATTATGTTTCAGCTGTGAATGACTTATATTTACTCAAGCAGCAAAGAAATAGCTGATAGCTCACGAGTGATCAAAGCTCGCGGTGAGTTATAGAGGTCTTTCCTCACCGGTGAGGAAGATATAGCACATTTCAACCTGCTGTATATCCTTTTAGTTCCAACACACACATTTTAATGCTTATTTTTATTTTGGTTTAGAGGCCTTTCTACTTTGCCCAGCAAGTGATTTTTTTTTCTTTTTTTTTTTTTTTTTTTTTTTGCCATCTCTTCTGCCTCTTCTCTGTCTGTTGCTGCTGATGCCAGAGACAGAGCAGATTGGGAAGCCTTTGAACACATTACTGGTTGAACTCGAACAAGATTTTTGCATTGCTTGGTTGCAAGCTCCTGTGATGAGCATAAGGAATTTAGTTTTGATTGACATGATGTACTCTTAAAGCAAAAGTGATCTGTCAGCATTCAGGCACCCACAACTTGTTTTTTCTTTCATGACAGAGAATAGTTATGTTGCAGTTGTGCTACAGCAATGAAGGTTGAATTGCAGTTTCCCTTTGAATCCTCTGATGGAGGAGGTAGAGAAGAATGAGTCAAAATGGGGCCATTTTAGGTCACTCCTAACAAGCCAGGCTTGAGGATCTTCTCAGTTTCTGTTGCTCTGACTGTTTTGTGTTCAGCCAGACCTTCCTCTGGTACACCAGCATTCTCATTCCAGTACAGAATACTTGTACAGATGCCACAACCTTATTATCTTCAGCTTTGGTCGCTTTAAAATGAGTTTTTACAGTTAACACACCCGTGATCTTATACCACAAAGAGAACTTGTTTGGAGAAAAGATACGCTATATCCTGAGATGGAGTCTGAATGTGAGACATCCTCCCTCTCTCCTCCTTGTGCTCATCACTAAATGTGAAACCTCTTCGAAGTAAGTTGCCCTCCAGATGAGTTATTATTTGGCCTATGGTCGGTATAGAAGACACGTGAGCGTGCTCTGGGAGGAAATATAATTTTATAAATTAACCTTTGAACTTGAGAGAGTTGGATTGTGTTGTTTTTGGGGTTTTTCTATTCAGTTGCTTTGTAGGGCGCTGGGCAGGGTATTTGGCCTGCCTTTGCCAGGGCGATGGGTGCAGTGCTCCTTCCCCCACCACTGCCCTGTGAGCATATTGCCTCCTGCCTTGGGGGCCTGGGACATCAGTGTGGAAAAAGCCCTCGGAATAAACCCATTTGTTATTAGTGACTTTATTACTATTTGCAAACATTTGAATCTGCACATAACCTTTGACAGGAGAGATTAAAACAAAGCAGTTTAAAGAAACTTCAGAAAATGCTGAAGCTTTTTAAGAGTCTCACGTTGCTGAGGTGTGGTGCTGAGCATCCTTATCACTCACCTGTGCCACCTTTTCCCAGCTAGCAAAGCCTTCTGAATAGGTTATTACTGGATAAATGTTGTTGTAGTTCCCATGTAAAGTTTGTACGGTTTGTAATGCCTGTTTAAGGGAGATTCAGGAATTAGCTGGTAAGAAACTGGACAGGGTCCTTACCCCCGGGGTGGGCTTTCCTCATCTGTGGTCGTTGTGGCAGGGCTGTCTGGGGGGGAGCCTGGCATTCCTCTTCCCATGCTCTGCCTGGCGAGGAGGATAACCGAGGGAACAGACTGGTCTCAGTGACAAGTTTTACAGCTTCTCAAGTACAGTAGTAGTACTTCAGATGAATTTTAGATTTATTTTTTTCCTGGAAATATAGGTATGTGGGGTACTGACTGTACGTGCCAGGCTTTAAAGTTCAAAATGAATGATTAAATAATTTGTAATTAACGTAGCAAGCATGAAAATAAACATCTGAAAATGGTGATTTTTTCAGAAAGTGCTGTTAAGACCTGCAGTTCTGCATTTTCCATTTATTTGGGCAGATTTTCCTAATTGTTATAGGAGGAAAAAAGTTGCATTTCACAGACAGTGAGTGCCCCTCTGCTGGGCATGGCCTTGGTTATCCAAGTATCCTTTGAATCATTCCAAGCATGGGAATTCAATATCTCCCTCTTTGTCGTCCTGCTCTTGCCTTTTTTTTTTTTTTTTTCTTTCTTTCTTTCTTCCCAGGTTCCACTCCTGGCACTCTGCAGCTTCCCATTTCTATTTCAGTGTTTCAGGCACTGCTCAGAAACAGATGGATGGCGAGATTTCAACCCCACCTCCCAACTTCCACATACAGTCCACATCTCGCACTGCATTCGTGAGCACGTACCAGCAACAGGGCGCTTGGCGTTTGCTTTTTAATAAGTTCATCCCCAAATCAGGGCTTCCCTATTTAGGTCAGGTGCTCTACCACAAGCAATTCCCCCTCTCCACCCCCCCAAAAAAAAATAGCAAAAAAGGGATATTAATGTGTTTGAAGCAGAGAAGGGTGGGGCACACGTGCTTTTCGGAAACGCGCTGTTTCCCAATGCCTATTTTGATGACTTTGAGCAGGTTTTGTTTGCAGGTGTGCCTGGTACTGTGTGATCGCCCGGGGAGTGATGCGATACGATGAACAAAACCTCAGCTCTACATTTGCTTTTCCTCCTTTGCTTTGCGGCACCCGGGTTTTGATGTCTTGCTTCTCAGAAGGCTTGACGGTAGTAATAACGGAAACAGCAAAAAATGTCAGCTTGACTACTGTCTGCGTGTCGGCACTAGTCCAGGGAGTTTCAAAGGGATGTTTTATTGATTCTGTAATTGCACAGTAGAATGGACAAACTGAACTGTACCTCAGGGCAAGGAAAGCCCCTGTCTGAACGGCATCTGTTGGATGTATGCGCTGCTGTAATTTGGGCAGGGAGTGCTCGCTGGGCGGTTCGAACCAGGGGACTGAAATCTTGGCTTAACCCTTTCGTTGTAGGCGATGGAAACTCCGGCTTTGCCTTCTGGGCGCAGCCTGGGAGAAAGATCCACTTTGGGGGGGGTTGTCCCTGTCAGCACTGAAGCAACTCCTTGGGTCTTTGCTGGGATTTTTGCCAGCCTTGCTTTTAAAGGGAAATTTGGCCTGCAGTCATTTCCCTGGCATTATCCCTCCAAGTATTCCCCTTCTCTGAGATCCTGAGCCCTTGGTATTATAACCTGCAGCGTTGCCTCACTTGCAATATCCACTTCTTAACTGAAAAAACTGTTCTTAATCTCTTATGAAATAAGCCGACGTTATAATGCTCGTGCCTGGGAGCTGGTAACTTCCTCTAGCGTGAGCTGATTACTTTCCAAAACTGAAGGAGTGGACTGAGCTGTTTTGCTAAAACAATTGCAAATTAAATTTGTAAACTTTTGCTGTTGCCATATTTTTTCACTGGCATGCTGTCTGCGTGCTGTGTCTTTAATTTGGTGAGAACACAAATCAATTAGGCTAACCTACAGCAATTCAAAAACTGGGGGGGGAGGGGGGAATAAAATACACTGTCTTGACTTGATACGTGGGTGCCCGGGGTTTCCATCCCAATTATTCTCTCTTATTGCTTTTAGCCAGCTAGAGCTGGGTATCCTGCAAAGAGCAGTGCTTCGTCCCCAGGGCAGAGCTCACAAAAACAAGGGGTAGGAAGGCAGCGTGGGAGGAATCACTGTCCAGCCCCCCTCCCTCAGAAGGACTGTAAGTTTGCCTTCTGGATTTCACAGTTTCATCATTAAAGAAAGAAAGAGCTGGGGATGGGGATGTGCCAGGGATGGGGGTGTGCTGGGATGGGAGGGGGGCAGCGCACCTGGCTGATGCTCCACAGGCTTCCAGGGTATGCCAGTGGCTTATGAACCAAACCCTCATCTTGGAGTTTCCACTGCTCTTAATTATGGCCGTGATTAGGTCATTGTCTTCCTGAAGTTGAACAGGCAGGTGGGTCTGAGTTTAGAGGGTGAGGTTTATTTTTGGAAGTTGTGCAAACTTTAATGTGTTGTTTTGAAACCTTGTTTTTAAATGTAATGCTCTTTCAAAGCAACTTGCTGGGAAAAACCTGCAGTGCGGTTCTGTCCTGTACTGGATTTCAGTAGCTTTTACGAGAAAGTACTTTGTTAAATGAAAGAAGATGTGCACTCAACTTTATGATATTTTTTTGTTGATGCTGCTGAACAACTGAGTCTGGAGCCTTGCATGTTGTAATAACAGTCACAGACAAAAACGGGCACTTAATTAATATTAAGGATGTGGAGCACTCTGCCAGTTCCACAGAATGAAAAGTGAAGCCCATCTTCAGTAACGTGCACCGCAGAAGTCAACTGGGGAAGATCCTGCATCTGGGATCTGCTCCGTTCCCTTTTGGTGGTGCGGGGGAGTGTAGGTTGTATACTAGCAGCAACAGCTGTACTTTGGGGCTTTTGCCAGAGGAAGAGCAGCTTTATTCTGCATTGGGAAGAGAATGCCAGAGATTTGTTGATTAGCAGGGGAGGGGAGCACTGCCTGGTGCAGCTGATACAGTGGTCTCAATGCATAATTAATCACAAGTACCCTTTGATCAACTCTAAAACTCACAGTCCTGTGAAAGGAGCAGTGAGATCTTGATTTGTCATATTTGGTGGTATGCATTTTAATAGGTAGGTGAAAGATAGCTTGTCTGTATCTAATTTTATATTAAATTCACAACCAAGGTATTGAAAGTCTCTAAGATTAGTGGTGCTGAGGTTAGTCTGGACGCGCTGGGGTGCGAGGCAAGGGGCCGGTGGGCACAGGTAGCATCGCTGCAAGGCTGGTTCTACGTCAGCCTCCTAATTTGGAGGTGGGTTTAATAAGAGCCGAATGGAAATTAAAATATCAGACTATGAACTAATAGTTTAACAGTTGGCTGAGTCTTTATCACCTTCCTCCCCCAACTCTGACTTTTGTCAGATTGCTCATAATTTCAGTCTCAGTGATCTGACTCTCTGTTGTCTTTTTTTTTTTTTAAATAAGAATGGTGAGGTGTGTGTGACTGAAAATACAGAATATGCACTAATATTTCCTGTGCCACATCAGATCACCAAGATGACTAAAGAACATCCTGAACGCTAAAATTCTCAGCACGTATTTTCTGTCAACACTATTGCTGAAGTGGAATTGCCCCAGCCAGACATGGGAAAAACACTGACTTACTGACCCAGAAAAGGCTGTATTTCCCAATTTTTTTGCAGCGTCTCTACTCTGGTTGGCAAGGAAAGGTGGCCAGAGTTGGGATCCACAGTAGCACGGTGTTTGGAAATCCCAAAGGCTCCAGGCACATTGATGAGCATGTTCGGAGAACTGGTGCAGAGTCCTAAGGGTAGTAGCCATGGGAAGCAGGCATTTTGCCAAAGCTCTGCTGAGTATTTCTCTGCCTTGCTGATAGGAATCATTCATGCTTTTTTTGGCAATGACTGTTGCAATAGTATCTCTAGCTGGTTTCGTGATGCCCCGAGTCCATTGATGACTGCTTGCAAAAACTAAAAAAAAAAATTAAAATAAAAAGGCTTGTGGAGTTTTCCAAGTAATTGCTTAACAGCTGCTCAGTAACGTTTTCAAGAGCATCCTAGTCCTGCCTTCAGAAAGATCTTTGATGGAGCTGTAGTTCTCTGGTGGTGTTTTAATTAACTGTGGGCTCCCGACAGCCTATGAACTTCTGAAAACTGTACTTGGATGCCCGGGAGGGTTGTGGCCGAGAGCAGCCCGTGGTGTCAGGAGAGGTACTGCTTGGCTGCCTGGGGCAGGAGCTGCCCGAGAGACTGAGCCGGTGAAGGCTGCGTGGCTGCAGGGGGAGGACATCACCAGCTTGGGCAGGCTAAAGTGTGCAAGAGTCCAGCAAAAAGCAGACCCTGTGCTGTTCCCCAATTTTCAGATCTGTTTTCCCTTCTTTATTCCCTTCTCCCTCAGGACTAGGCTGTGTGTGCCTTGGTACAAGGGAGTTCGGCTGCTCCGAGATGTCCTTGCTCACCCCTGAAACCAAAGGTGACCATAGAGCATCCATGTAGCATTCGCATCGCAGGACACGAGCATCTCTCTTATTGCGCTGGGAGTGCTGGTGATCGGGTAGATTGCTGCTGGCACCTTCACGGCTGCCTGGCATCGCTAAAAGCAGCAGAAAGTAACTGGTTTTGGGCCAGACACGCAGGGCGGTGCTGGACCTTGCCCGTGGTACAGCCGCAGGTGTCAGCATCTCTCGATGCACAGACCTCAGGTAGCTCTTTGAGCTCGCTGCTGGCTTTTTTTTTTTCCTTCTTTTTTTTTTTATTAAACCCATATTAATTTAATTATTTCTGTTCCTGGAAATTTCTGTCCGGGATTTGATTGTAAGAGCTGGGTGTCTGGAAGATTAATTTGTCCTTTTGGACTGCAGATGGACCATCCCTATTTTATAATCATCGACAGTGGTTGTAAGGAGCGAGGAAAGATGCAGTAAAATACGGCGATGCTGACAGTGTAGGAATAGTGTATCTTCTTGCTGTTTGATATTTTGATAGAAACCTTTTATCACTTTAAAAACTGGCTGTGTATCAATACGATACGTTAAAAACAGAAGTAGGAAACTGTAGGCTTTTAATTTGTGCCATTTGAACCCTCTTACCTTGGATGAATGCAGCGTGTAAATTATAGTTCCCATGAGGTAAAAATCAGTCAAATGCTACTTAACCTTTACTCTGCCATGTTTCGTCTTACATTTGTGCTTAAGAGAATATGTGCGTACGCTTTCATCTTGCTACCGTGCGAAATCATCCTTAAGGTTCCCGTAACGACACAAAATGTCTTTAAATTCGGATTTAAGGTGAGCAGAACTGCTGCCTTCTTTAGAGATCTTACGGATGAAGTGGTTTCAGAAATTTCGTTTGCCCTTCAAAGGTGAGGAGCTGGAAGAGGTTATTTCTCATTCAGCACAGCCACAGCGACTGCCGCCGTTGACAGCGTATCTGGCGGATAGGTTAATACTGGGGGTTTTGTTATAACTGGTTTATTTGCATGGTTTTGCTTGTGCTGGTTACGTCTGTGCTAGGCATTCACATCTTTGGTATTTTCCAGAGTTGGTCTCCTGCAAAATATGTTATTGGTTTTTCTTAGTTTGTTGTTTCAGGAAAAAATATTCAGCTATTTGAGGAGTTTAATACAGAAAGCCGCTTCCCTCCATGATAACTTCCTAGTAAAAGAATCGGAAATTTTTCATCTTTGATGCTTGACATGCAAAATACCTGACCCAGAACCCACTAGATTTCCTAGAAAAAGTTTTCTTTTGACTTACGTGTTTGGATCACATTTATGGTTCTCAGTGAAGCTTGTGCCCGAGACTGCACTTACATAATTTACTAAATTATATTAACGAGAGTCTGAAAAATGTACCTTGGCACTATTTAGAGACGTTAAACTGTTGTACTTTCGGAAGAGCAAGTTTTTCATAATAAAAAGCAGAAAAGAAATTCAAGATGTTTTCCCAGTGAACATTTTCATTTGAAAACAACCACAACAACCCACCAGCAAAAGAAGAAAATTGGGGAAATGAGAAATAATTTTTTCAAAAGAGCAGACTTCAGAGTCTGTACAATATTTGCATTCTGTTAATTCAAGGGTTCCTGAAAAATAATAATTTAAAAAAAAAAAGTTATCTCTTTGTTTGTGAGCTGTGGTGATTACAGTGGAAACAGATGTGCTGCTGCGCTGGGAACCCGGCTCGCGGCAAACTCGCCTCCAGCCAAACAGGAGCTGCAGCAAGAGACGGGTGTTAAACCCTCGCCCCCGACACCCCTCATTCTGCTCACCTACCTGCAGCGGGGACTTCAAACTCTACCCGAGTATTTAAAAATAGTATTTTTATTTTTAATTTTTTTTTTAAAGGGGAAAAAGGAAATTGAATTCTCTCTAACATTACATGGTTGGAAATGCACGAGTTGGCGTGGTTTGTAATGCTCAAGTTGGCTGCACTGGATATCTTATATATTTAATTATATACATCTGATACCGTATAGAAATATTATTAAATTTCACACTTAACAGGGACAAACAACTCTAAGAAATTTATTACATATGTTCAGTGTGGTTAAGAGCTCGTGGAGGAAGTTTTTGCTTTAAACAAGCTTAGTTTTAATCATAATGATTCGTGTATACAGAATCAAATCCCATGTGTTTATTTTAATTCCCTTTTTGCTCACTTATAAGACAGAATTCCTGCTGATGTCCATGACTGGGAATCTGCAGGTGTTCACCTGAGTAGAAAACAAGTGAAAACGGAGGAAAGACCATGAGATTTGTTGTGTTTTTTTTTTTTCTTTTTGTGTAAGCGTGCTTTGAATAAATAAAAAATACTTTAGCCCATCTAGAAAGAGGGAGTGAGAACAGTGTGCTGGATTGCGTTTCTCCTCCACAGCCTTTGTATGCTTTGGAGAGCTTTTGCAAACAGTCCGGCTGGTGTATTTTATCCCTAATATGGAGCAAGAGGGTTGATCAAACCACACGCTCCTTCTGGCCAGAAACTTCTTATTGTGGCCAAAAGTAAAAAACAAAAAAAAAAAAAAAGAAGGGAGGGGAAGAAAGTAGGAGAAGAGGGGAGAGACTCGGAAAGCCTGGAGTATACTCGTGTAACTCTCAGGGAATGATGCTGAGATGAGTATTCTTATTTGCAGAGCTGAGAAGAAAAGTGAAAATTAAAGGCAAATAGTTCAGAACCATTTTGATTTAAAGAGCTTTAAGTAAAAATGACCCCCTCTTAAAAATAAAAAAAATAAAATGCTTGTAAAGTGTGTGTTTTCGGGGTTTGTGTTGGAAGCAAAAGCCTAGCTGACTCCATGCGGTCGTCAGATGTGTAAATAATGAAACTACTAAGTATTACTTTCACTTGTGGACAGTCCCTAATTTTCCCCCAACCTCTCCAAAAGCCTAAATCAGAATAGAAAGAAGTTTCAAATGTGAAAAAATGAAACTTGGTATTTACTGATGCTTCAAAAATGAAAACAGTCAGCAGTACGGGGACGTAGCTGGCTGTGGGGAGTGGTGTGGGACAGAGTCCTCCCTTCCCAGGGCAGCAGCTCCACCGACCCCCTTTTAGCAGCCAGGATAAACCATCGTTGATGGGGTTGGTACCGTCACAGCTCGGTCCAGCTCCTGTTCCAGCCCTCCCTGGCACAGCGCTGGGAGCATGGGATCATCAGGGATCTTAATAAAGGACTCTGTAGTTACGGGAAATCCTTAATTGTGGGGAGAGGGCAGGAGCTGGCTGAGGGGTGGTACCCACAAGGTGCCAGGAGCATCAGGACACATGGAGAGCCAGTCTGGCATTGTCAGGCTGTGTATTTCTGCATTGCTAATAATGTTTGCAAATGGAAAATCACTCACGAAAACTTTACAGTGACCCACGCACAGGTAACAGCAGGGAGCTGCTGAGCTTGTGGTGATGGGCTCCGAGGGGTGCTGTACTGGGAGAAAGGTGGTCTTAAAATGCAGCGGACTGGGAACCAACTGCTCCCTGTTCACCACAAAACTGAGTTTAAAAGTTTACTGCAGGTTTTTAAGAACCTTTTGTTGGGGATGGTGTAAGAGCATAAAGCATTTTTGGATGAAGAAGTGTCAATGGGGTTTTTTTCTTCTTTTGGACAAAGCTATACAATGAAAAAAATTATTAATTTTTCTGTCACATGTCTGAAAATAACCCTGCAGTGGAATGACGATGTTAAGCACAGATCAGTGATGAAGTGAACAACTTTACACATGTTATTTTTCTCCTGTAAACATTTTGTTCCGCATCGTTAGTTAGAGTACCATTTCAGCTGAGTTTTGTATGCACAGACTGGATAGTAGCGAAGTTGGGAAATCCTTTGACCTTCTGATCTGTGTAATCACCAACAGGGACTCATTGCGATATTGGTATGACATGGCTTTAGGTGGTTTAGTAACGTAAATGAGGCTGGTAACATGAGCTCACTGTATTTTTCAAATATGCTTATTTTCTCTAGCAGTTTCCTAAGCATTACGCATACGCCAGCTATGCAGCTGGACTGGAAATGCCTTCTGGAGCTTTGCAGTTGACTGGATTTTGTATGTTAGAAAGCTGAGAAGACTGCATTCTGAATAGCGCACCCCCTATGAAGGAATAAGTACGCTCTGACGTTTAAAGAGCCTTTCCACGGCTGGAAGAGAAAGGTTATGGTGACAAAACTACAAGTTCTGTGGCCAGGGCAGTACCCCTCGGCAGAGGTGTGTAGTATGTACAGTAAATGCAGTGATCTTTGAGCATCTTGGTTATTTTGGGAAAATGTTCAGACAATACATCAGTCTAGTTTTGAAACAGCTTCAAACATTTTACCACTGAAACCTCTAAAGCAAATGTTACAGAACATGCAGCTTGTCTGTTTATCTTCTCTAAGACTATGTGAAGTCATATGAAAAGCGATAAGAATCACAGTATCTCCTTTGGTTGCTCAACATGAGAAGCTGATGAAGAGACAGTCATCTACAAGACATTCTTCAGAATAGCTGCAGAATAGAGAGGTTTGCTAGGCAGTCTCTGTAGAGAATCGAAGGTGGGGTTGTAACCCCAGTGGGTAGGCACGGTCTGTCTTCTAAACCTGGCCTAGAAAAAGTGGGGGCTTCGGTTCAGCTTAGCCATCAAACCCGCGTTTCCACCATTCCTGGCACTTGATGTCCCTTTTTTACCGTTGCTGTTCCAGGTGGGTTCTCCTCCTCATTGCACATCTGGCAGCACTGGGTGGGAGAGCTCACTGGTCCTGAGAGCTTTCTTGCTGGTGCTCCTGCACCCTGGCACTGCACCGGCCAGGTGAAATCAAACATGCATAAAGAAAACTTCCCAAAAGGTAAAGAAAGTTGATGCCTACTCCCTGCATGGCTCCCAAGGCAGACTAAAGCCCCTGTACCAGTAAAGTGGGTTTTATGGATGAAGTGGGTTCTGCACAAACCCCATGGCAGAGCCTGGCAATAGGAGACCAATATGTTACTCTCAGTCACTGCTGTTCCACCAGAGGAGAGATCATAGTCTTCTCTTCTGGGGAGCTACAAGGGTCCAGTGAATTCAACTGGAAAAAGATTTCTCTGGTTTTTGTTTTTCCTACCCCTCCTAGAGTCATAAAACATCTTTGGTACATGAACTCACTTCACTCCTCCTGTGAAGATACGCATACTAAGGATGTGGATAAGAGTGAAGTGGAAAAGAAGAGAATGTAAATCATTCTTCACAACAGAAATACAGACAACAAATGTTCTCGAGTGCTTGAGTGCGAACTAAACTGAGGACAGAATTTAGGCATAAAGCTGTACTCTCCTTCCTCGGGCAAGGAGAGCCTTGGGGAATGGGGTTTCTCCATCCCAGGAGGTGCCTTGAGAAGCTTGGTGGTCCCGTGAGCTTCGCAGAGCACCGCTGCGTGTGGAGCACAGGGCCTTTCATTGTGCTCGGGACCCAAGGCCGGGCCTCAGCCTGGCATTCAAATTCCCTTCGCCTGATGTAACGAGAAGTGGCTTCTTCCCCTTATTATGTATTTTAAACAATAATTTGAAGTAGCTAGCCTATTCATTACAGGACTTAGGGTTTTCTAACACTTTTAGAGGTGTGGCATATAAGCTGTTTTAATAATTTTAATAATAATTATTTATTACTATTATGCTGAATAAAGCAGTTGAACCAATTTTTAAAGTTTACTTTTGCGCTGCGCAAACTTGTTTTCGTTGTCTTGGAGCAGTTGAAAGCCCGGCTCCTTCTCCTGTGCGTGAGTCCAATGGATGGAGGGGCAGTTGTAGAGAGCAGCATTACGGGGGTTGACTCTCGGCCCCGGGCCGCGGGGGCTGATGTGGTTGTACATAATGCAGTGGTGGGAAGAGGCATTTGCAGGACGTCACGGCTTGGCTGCTCCCTTTCCTGGCAGGGACAAAACGACAGTGATGGAGCTGAGGTTCTCCAAGGAGACCCTTAAATCGTGGAGTAACACGAGGGATGGGATGGACACAGGCAGTGGGGAAAGATATAACCAAGTGAGACAGATAATCCTTCCATGAGCATCCAGGGGACTGTGAATCCTTTCCTTATACTTAACGAACACTACAATGCGCTAAAGCCAATGGGAAGTGATCACATGGAGATTTTTCTTTAGTGTTTCTTTCTTTTTTTTTTCTGGTACTATTTCCCTGGTGTTTATGATCTGACAGCAGTAATGAGTCACTGTATCAAAGTCGGGGCCAGGAAAGGGGAAAAAAAAAAAATAATTAAAAAAATTGTATATACAGAATGCTGAATGTTGTGGACTGATGCTGTGTGTGGCAACACAAATAAAAGCACTGGATGGTTAATGGTGTGAAATTTGGCTCTGTACCTGTATTCGCAGAGCATACACGCTTTTAAAAAATCTTAACTAGTAAGGTGATCTATTAATATTTCATTTGTAGGAGTAAAACAGGGAGTCGGGGGGGGGGGGGGGGGAGATTCTCTTGGTCTTACCCACATATGTTGAAATTTGTAGTAACCTGCAAAATGACGGGCTGGGGAGAGATGAATGTTTTCCAGTTCCTGAAGTTCTTAAGTATTGCCTCAGACCTATGATTTACAAGTAGAGGTGTCTTTACTTTTTGTTGGCATGGCTGTAAATGTGGTCACTGTTTTATTGGCACTTTTTTCCCCCCTCGCTTCTCTGCCTTGTTGACAACCAGGGGGCAAACGTGGATTCAAAATTGGAACAAATACTCCCAGGTGTTACAAGCTTCTCTGATCCTTTTTGTCCATATTTAATCTAATCTCAAATTAAATGGATACTATTGATTAGATTCCTTTCAAATGTGTATGGGTTGCTCAATGTGTGGCAAAATGTTATTCTTCTCCTGTGTGAGTGGAGCATAAAAGGTGAAAGTATACAATTAATTTGCCTGCACTTTCCTGAAAATTGTATGCTGGATTTCTGTGAATGCACTGTATGGAACAATATTTCAAGCAAATTATTGTTATTTACTGGGGATTTTGCCTGAATATTTAAAGTCAACAATTATGCTTCCTTTTGGTACTTAATGGCTTTTTATTTTTAGAAACCTGGCCAATTCTTTCTCTGAGTTGGTGGCCCTAATACTGATCTTCAGAAAGCATTAAGTAGTGCACAGAGTGTAACTTCATAGCGCTATTATTTTACTGCATCAATGACTATATATACATAAAGTTTAAAGTGTTGATAAATTTGGTGGGGACGTTAGTTGAAAGTTGCCAAGTCCGCCCCAGGGGTGGGCGTCTGTTGCAGGGTCGTTGCTGAAGCTGGATGGGTTGATGGTGGCTTATGTGAGCGATGCGGGTGGTGTTGGCTCCATCCTTTGTGGGTGCAGCCCATGGGGTAGGTTCCGCTCTCTGACGAGAGCAAGGCTTCCAGTCTTGCAAGCAATGTTATAAATCCCAGTAAAGGTAGAGATGTCCCCCCTGCCCTCTCCACAAATGCACAAAGAAAGAAAATCCTGAGCTCTTTGCAGGTACGGTGCTTTCTTGGGGCCCCTTTTCCTTCGCTTTTTAATTGAATAAGTGCCATCAGTTGGATGGTCCTTGAGCGATGGAGCGTTGCATATTGTGCTAAGAAAACAGAGAGGCTGGCGCAGATGCGTCCTTGTGTTTTCCTCTGCCTTGCCACTATTACGTGATTTTTTTGATCTCAGTCATCTTTGGATCAGCATGGCACGCGCCTGCCCCAAGCTGCAGTGGTGACTATCTCTGGTTAAACATCCCCACGGCCTCCTTGAGGTCAACTTTGGCCTCTGCTGTGTACTGCCCCACCAAATTAAATTCCCTGAAAAAGCCAGCGGAGTGGCTGTATTCTGGTGTTCCTATCATCAGGGTGAGAATCTGTCACGCATTTTCAAGACAAAAGATGCGAGAGAGAGAAGGGTTATTAAGTAGGTGCGTGCATTATAATGGATGATTTATCTGCTCCGTATAGACCATCCCCATGGTCACTTAACCGCTGGTTCATTTAGGCTTTTGTTAAATGCATTAATTGGAGGAGGGAATGTCCTTGATTCATTGCATTGGATTAGACAGGCAAACCTTGAGGTAGTCTTGTCTTTATTTCTTGATTACCGTTATATAATTAAAATTGCAGTTTCCTTCCTGCAAAGAGTTTCTTTCAACACGAGCTCTCTTCTCCTCGTGTGCAGAAAGCTGTGTTTATGGTGAACTGCAAAACAAGATTCGGTAAGTGAAATCTTTTCTACCTGGAGACTTGATCTGTATGTCAGAAACTGGTTTTCAAGGCAAGGAGTGGAATGTCAGATGGTCCAGGAGTCTGGAAAAAGCTCAAGGTGTGTTGCAAATCAACAAGTAAGAAATAAATGCTGTCTTGAAAGACCTTGGGTTTCGGTTCCCTTTTGAAGGGTAAAACAGTACACGCAAGGTTGAAAAATGTCAGAGCAGTCACCTATATCAGCAAGTAAATTGGAAACCAGTGGTGATAAGATATTTAAAGAAGCATGGAAGGTGCTGTCCTGGGCATAATGTAGTTTATCTGACCTGTCAGTCAGGTTCACCGGGCAGTTTCAGTCGGGAGGTGGGACTAGCTAAAGAGAGAACAGATTTTTTCTGTGAGAACAAGACCTTCATTTGAATTCTTCAGTGAGGCCTGGCAAACGTTGAGACCGTCAGTGCTTCTCCTGGCTGCTTCTGCAGAAAACAAGAGATGGTTCCTGGGGGTTGGAGTCGGGGCTGAGAAGGAACTTGGATGGGGCCTTCTGGACTTTACTTCTGTCGAGGTTTCTTGTGCAAGACACCCAGAGCTCCTGTAGGGCCATGAACACACCTTCAGTTCTTACTTCTTTACTTAGTTGTGTTTGAGAAGCTTGAGAGCCCTGGAGGAGCAGGCTGGGTCAATGCACTTCTCCCCCTCTCCCTGCAAGAGAGCACAAGATAAAATAAAATATTTGAAACTTGGGTTTGGGAGGTGAATCCAGGCAACACCATGGAGCTGGCTGTGCTCCTCGCTCTGCACCTTCTTCCAGTACAACCCCTCTAAGTCTTGCTCCATATTTGGGTTTCTAAGGTAAAAAGGACAAAAAAGTGGCTCCTTAAAGGGGTAATGTTAAACTATTAGTACTGGGAAATTTAGAAGTTATTTGTTTTTCTGGGGGCCAGGGGCAGTTCTTGTAGCACGTGCATGCTTTTCATTGACAGCTCTGACATTTTTGGAAATGCTTTCCACTCCAGGTCAGTCAGGCTGTCGTGCCAGGTCAAACGGAAGTCTGTCTTTTCACTTTTTGAAAGTGCCTAAACGTAAGCAAAAGGTCCCCGTAACTCTTGCTAAGGATAAAAATCCAGCCCGCGTTTTCCTGTGGAGGCACGTTTCTAACCACTTTATTAGTAACTTAAAGCCGTTTGTCTTGAAATCTTCCTGTTTTGTCCAGCAGTTGCTCACTTCATATTTTTCCAGACAAGGCGTTTGTAGGTGGTTCAGAGCAGAACAGGCAGTTTGGTCGATTCTCCCCTGCTTTCATACACTTCTAGTTTTATTTCAGTTTACAAAAAAAGGGAAGAATTTAAGGAGGCGAGAAAGAACAAAATGGGGTTGAAGCATTCCTCCCTTTTTTTTTCTCTTTTGTTTTTCTCCATCGCCTCACGGTTTAGATGAAAGGCTTTCAAAGAGTAATTTCTCAGGGCATTTCTTCCACCCTCCTTGCACACCTGTGGGAGATGTGTCCCACCTCTGTGCTCTATCCATCAGTAGTGTGTTGCAAGTGCATCAGATACCTCCCCGGCAGCCAGGCAGCCAAGGGCTGCTCCCAGGTAGGCAGCAGGAAGCTCCGTTGATGTCAGACTACTGAATTTCTCTAATTTTTTTTCTTCCCCCCCCACCCCCCCTTCCCCGTCTTTCCTTTTATCTCAGACCCCGATTGCTTGTTGCCAAGCCTTGGGAGAGCGAGATCCCTAGGAGGGAAGGGTTAATGTTGTTTGTTTGTAGAAGCAGGGTGGGGAGTGCTGCAGCTAGGCTGAGATAAAAGGTACCACCGGGAAGTGGTTTTCTTGGCTGGGGAAGGTAGAAATGCTTTTAGCCTTGTGACCCAGTTGACTGGCTCCAAGCTCCAGGCTGCTGCCCAAGGGCAAGGGATGATTGTGTGATTTTCGGCGTGGAAGAGTTTCCCAGGAGCTAGCGTGTAATTTTCACTTAAAGGCTCGTCTTCATTGTTCACACTAAAAAAGTCCTTTTGTTCTGGCCCCTCGTCAACAGTCCTCGTCTGAAGTTTCCCCACAGTGCCCCGACAGTGCTGCTGGTTCTGTGGGCCCATGTCTGACGATGTAAAACTTGCGTGATTTGAAGTTTCTCTCCAAGTAAGGGTAATTATTTTTGGTCTGGGTAAGCAGCATGCAGTGTCACATACTCCTCAGCCTTTGGGTAGAGGCATTGTTTTTATCCCTGGGACTCTGCACAATTCCAGTACTGAATGTGTTTTCACTGCACAGCACTTGGCGTGAACACAAAATGGGTGAGTTATCACCTTAAAGCACTAACTTTGGTTTGTTTGTTGGTTTTTTTTTTTGGTTTTTTTTTTTTTGGAAGTATAAGAATTGAACTGGGTGGTCGTTAGGTTCGAGTGTGTGCTGTCAGGCCTTGACTGTAGCTCTCCCATCCAGCCTGTACTATGGCAGACATTTAATCCAGGACACATCTGCAATCATTTGTAGCATCTCTGCTGTCCAACAGTCCACTGCAAGAGGGATGGTTTGGTGGAAACTTTGCTTCCTCCAGGTTATGCTATCGGCAAGATGCTTGGTCTTTCTAGTGGGAATTTTGCCCTGCTGTGGAGGTACCTCGGCCAGGTAAGGAGCGGAGCGATGCTCACCAGGATGACGGCTAGAAGTAGGTGAAGTTTTGTAGTCACGGTTAACAGGAAACTGTGGAGACTGTAACAAACCAAGAACGAAAGCAGGAGTGGGTGTTTGGATATCTTGAGAGATGGTTTTCCTTTGGTGGAATGAGGGGGTGGGGAATACACCAGGCAGAAGAAGGTTCAGAGATTGAGAGATAAACTTTCCAGAATGGCACCTGCCCGAATGTGGGGCACTGTAGCTCTGGCTGATGCGACGGTGCTGCGTGTTCATTCAGTGCGGTTCTTCGGGGTCCTTTGTGCAACTGCTTTTCACAAATGTGGAAGGGAAATTGGGCCTCTCCTTTTGGGTAATACAATAACACTTTCTGAAATGATGTTGTTGTGTGTTACGGGTGCTTAAGGAGCCTCGTGTTTATTTGACACCGCAGGGATTCAGAGGCCTGGTTGCCAAAATACGGCGACCTGCTGGAATCCAAGTCTTTCTGAAAACTGGCCAAACCTGTGTTAGCTTCTGTGGGGAACGACCTCACTTAGTGTTGGAGGGGATAATAATCCTAAAGCATGTGTTCCAAAATGAGGAGTGATGGGTTTGGAAACCTAGATAAATCTCATTATCGGATTGGTTACACAAATGCAGCGCAATCGGCAATAGAAACGAGCATCCTTTTGGGTGGTTGGCAGCTTTCTTGAGCTATGTCTGCGTTGCTCAGCAATGCACGGCAAAAGCAGTGGGTCTGCGGAGGGGAGCAGTGGGTGCCGCAGACCTGGCACCCACCCCATGGGCTTTCCGGGGGTTTTACACTGGCCCAGGCTTGATCCCGTCCTGCGGATTGAGAGACCAGCTCCGAGCAGGGGCTCGTAGGGATGCTCCTGGAGTCGGTCTAGTTTCATCGGAAAAGAATCCAGTTGATGTTTGCTGAGGCTCCTCTGTGCTGTGAATTAAAGTGCATTAAGTGAAGCCTAATGCGCTTCGTCTCAAAATCTCTGGATTTGAACTGAAATGGTAAAGGCACCTTTGGAGCCTGTCAGTGCAGTCGGACTCCGGTCACTCTTCATGTGTGAATATTCCTGCATCTGAGCTGGTTTAAATGACACCTTCGTTCTGAGTGAACTCTTAAACTTCCCATGTTTACACTTTAATAGCTTTTAGAAAATTCCTAAATGGCAGAGGAGCTATTTCTACTTGTGGCGTGCTGGTTTCCAAGCCATACAGGGTATAGAGATGAGTCTCCTAAATTCTTTCCGATACCGAAGTTTCTTCTTCACTTTTTCTTTGCAAGTTTAAATGTTCTTCTCCGAGATCTTTGGTGACATAAGATGTACTTACATTTCAGAAAGAATCACTTTCGTGAAAAGTTAAAAAAAATAAATATTCTAATCGGTGAAGCATCATAAATAACTTTTATGTCTAAATCAAGCTATTAAAAGCTTTTTTATTTTTAAGTAGATAGGGGAATAAAATAGCTGCATAGTTCATAAAGTGGTATACTATTACTGCCTGCTGTGCCCATGAATTACGCCAGCTTTTTACACTTGTGAAGTAAAAAGCGGATTAGAACTGTGATCAATGTATTATCCTATATTTCTTATTGTGCATTATATTTCCTTTTTGAGAACCTTTGTAGACTAAATGGCTACTAATGACATAATTACAATTGTTTGTCACCACCATAATGTGTGATTTCCTATCTCATCATGAAGATGTAAGTTAGATAAAGGAGGAGTTTTGGCAGGAAGACAAAGTGCAGTGATTTATTAAAGACCAGATGTGGTTGTTAAAAGCTTTTCTGCAGAAGGCTCAATTGAGTGATGTGAAATAGGAACGAAAGCTCCGAACACCACAGTCAGTGGTTCTTGGTGTGAGTGACACAGTTGCTCAGAGGAGCATGACAAATTAGCGGCATGTGTTATTGTTGTGTACAAATTTATGTTTGAATTTAAACAGCATAAAAAGTTCAAAATTGCTTATGCCATTAAAGTGGATGTTTAAAGGAAATAATTATGCTGAAACGGAGTGGATGGCTTGAAAACCTTGAATTCCATGAAAACAGCTCAAGAATCATATTAAGTCGAAGAATCTCAGGTTTTTGAAAGGAGGGGGGTTACTGAGGCGATTGACAACGACAAAAGCAAGTGTGGTGGAATATTAATAAGCCTTGTTTTGATGTAGGCTAGATATCAGTGTAAATCAGCGTAACTCCGTCAAAGTCAGGGTGAGGACTGGGTTGCCTGTATCTCCTTGCAGAGGCTGGTCGTCCCGCATCCTTCCAGAATGGGTGGATGCTCCAAGGGAAGGAGGAGCGCGCACAAAGCAGCTGCCAAGCATGGCCTTGACGCCCTGTGCCGGCTGTGGGGAAGAAAGGGGCAAAGCCTAAGAAAGCGCAATTAAGGAGGAAATAATGTGTTCTTTGGCTCTGAACTTTTGCACTGAGCGGCTCGGGTGTGTTTGCAGAGGAGCTGCGGCCAGCCCCTGTCCCACGGGAACGGGGGTACAATGCTTTTCCCGGTCCTTACGCAGCACCGTCTCTTCGCTTTTTTCGTTTTCGTGTTGTGTCGTGCAGTCGGCTGTGGCGATGGCTGCTTTCCACCGCCGCCTCGTCAGCGCCCACTAACACGGGTCCTCCTTGGGACCTCGCGCTTGCAGGAGGTTTCAGACAGCGTGCACCCATGTTTCAGACTTGTGCCCGAGCGCTGCCTTTGGTTCACTGTGCTAGCTTGCTGTGTGTTGTGAGGCATGGCTATTTTTGTCCCACTTGCAAGTGAAATTATGTACATCTATTTGTGCGTTAGATATAATACTGTTAATTTTCGATAGTGATCAACAATAAATGTGAAGAGGTCAATAGTGATGGGGGACTTCTGAAGGCAGAAGAGCACCTTGTCTTCTGTTGCCCTCAGCTATTACTCATATCTAAACTCACAGAAGTCAAGATACTGAGGGTGAGAGATGGAATGATAGCACCTACACCTCTTTTGCCCTTATTTATTTTAGGGGTCTTTATGCTGACTTTGTCCTCCTTGTGTCTTGCTTTGACATGTCTTGTGTCTTGCTAGATACGGCACGTGGCTGATAGCTGGTGGGGAGGGAACAGGAGAAATGTTCAGAGAACAGCTTCTGATAAGCATCCGAAATGCTTATATACGTGTCTTGTGGTCTGGGAATTCTGCTGAAATTTCACGAAACTGGTTTTATTTGAAGAGTCCAGTCCTGCACTCAGTCAGGCATTTTCCTGGTTTTGCAGCTTACTGTGATGTGGGTTTCCACTGAAGCCGGTACAGCACAGGAAGTTTGGAAAGAATATTAAAATAGAATAAAACATAATGCAGCCTTTTTGTGAATCTCTCATCAGATTTTGGCCTAAGATATTTTTAAAATTTTTTTAAAATCATTATTTTATCTGAGCTGGTAAGCTTTTTATGAGTAGAGTTTAAGCTAACTTTGAATTTCCTGTCTTCCTGTTTAATCCAGGCCTTTATCATTGCTAGCAGGCTAGGAAAAATACTATTGTCTCAAAGTCTGGGATAACCAAAAGTCCGGTTTGGACACATTGAATTTAATGACTTTGAAGCAGCATTTTTCAAATGAATTTTTGTTTTCTCCTATCCTTTGTGTGTGTGGGTTTTTTCCCTGCTACCAACACAATCAGAATGTTATCATTTTCCAAATGAAATGTCTTTTTCCTTTTCTCCTGCATCCTATTTTAAGCCCCTCTTTCTTTCTTTTCCCCCAGAAATACATCACAGTGCTACAAGCATCACAGACGCACTGTCAAAACCCCATGGTTGGTATTTTAGTGATAGAAATTAGGCTGAAATACCAGTTTTAGATTGCCTTGCACTGTTGAGCAGGAGCAGGCAAACTGATCAGTGTGGAGAGGTCTATACTAAGAGAGTACAACTACTGTTTCGTCATTACCTGTGAGACTTCTGCCTCCTTGACTTTGGTTTTCCTCAGGTGAATGGGCAATCAGAACAATTGATTTAAAGACATGGAGGTGAAGGCAGCATTGTGTAAGGTCTCTGGTGGCTTCTTGTATTCCCATTGGGCGTCTTGGGTGCTGCGGTGTCTTCTAGGACAGTCAGCTGGAGGCATCTCACTCCTTGGATTCAAAAAGGTAGGGGTCAGTCAAACCATCTTCTCTTTGTAGTCAGGTTCACTAGAAAATGTCTTTTGGAGGGGATGGAGATCTTAATAGAATGAGAGAAGTTCCCTTTAACGTGAAAGATAGCAGAAAGGAGGCAGTGGTATTTGGGAAGTTCTCAATGAGCAAAAGGAATGAGGTGTCCACAGAAAAGTGGATTGTCTCTTTTAGAATCATTGCCTCTCACCGGAGGTGGAGAGAGTCCACCTGAGGAGATGCAGCTGGAAGCTACTGCCTCGCTGGTTAGAGGGGAAGGCTGTTGTGCCGCCTTGTGTTGCTGGAAAAGCCCAAGAGGCCATGATGCTCCTCTAAATAGAAGCACCACGGGTGAGTAACGTAGGAAGAGGTATGGTCCTTTCTTTGGCAGGACAAAGGGAACTCGTCGCTTTGGTAGTTCCAGCAGGAACTTCCTAATGGAACAGAAATGCTCGCTCTCGTAGTGCCATGTGTTATCTCTGGGGTGGGTGGATGGATTCGGGTAGGATATCCCAGACCTTATGGACAAGGCCTAAATCTCAAAAACTCTTCAGTAGTTTTGTACAAACGATGAGTTTTATGACTGTCAGTGTTCCTTCCAGTGCTACAGAACTTTCACCTTTCTTATTTTGCCTGACGTGAGAAGAGATGGTAAGAAAATGCCACAGCTGGGGGGAGTGGGGCTGTCACAGCTGGAAACAGAGCATTGCAGACACCGCTGCAATGTTTAACCCCAAATAATAGCTGCATAGGATTAATAAGGTCGGGTGAGAGTTAGTGGGTTTTTTTTTTATTTGTTTGGTTTTGGGTTTGTTTCTTTTTTGCCTGAGAGTGGTCATCTCTAGTGTTCTCACTGCTTGTTTTTGCTTTTTTTTGGTGTCCACTTCTGTGAATTTGGTACCGTGCTTTGTGTGTAGAGCTTCTCAGCCGCACTGAAGTGATTCTGTATAATTTGTATTCATTGTTAATTTTAGTAACTGCACTGAGATTTGAATTACACTAATCAACTTTTCTTGTAATTTGTATAATTTACATACTGTACACACACTGCAAATCCAGGACTCTGATGCAAAACAAAGTTTAATTAGTGTAACAGGGCTACATCAGCTTTCCAAGTGATTGATTTCTGAGCATGGAGGAGATCTGTAGCAACAGATCAGAGCACGAAAATGCCCCGTGTTAGTGTAGGCTCCCAATGGGCTTGAGATGAGTATAACTGGGACAATTATCCATAACCAGCACCGTTAATCCATCAGTTGACCCGCGTTCCCCAAATATTTGACTTGTGCAAAAGGAGGCACTGAGAAGTTTGTGGATGCCTTGGTTTCTGTGGTTGCTTACATAGCTTCTCATTGATGGGAGAAGGATTCTTCTCCTTGAGCACGATGTTCATGCTCTGCTCTGGTCCTCCTGCCCAGTCCCCACCAGTGTATCCCATTTTACAGATGTTTCTCTTGCTCGGTGGAATCAAGTTCCCCTCCTGAAGGACTCATGGCCATTGATGTTCAAGATCTGTCTGTGAACAGAGGACTATGTTGGAGACAGAGTTTGAAATTTGGTAATTTTTAAAACACCGAGCTATTTGTGGTTTCTGCTTTTTAAACACTCACTTGGTACTTGTGATTTTACTTTCTTACTTTTAAAAGTGTATTTCTTTCTCTGATCGTCTTACGGAAGGACCTCTGCAGTGAAACTAAGAGGAGACAGACTGGTTACATAAAGGCAATGAAACTGTTCATTTGAGAAACTTTTGAGGGATCTAGAAAACAAAAACCTTGGGGAAAGAACAAAATAATTTTGCCTTTCTTGATTGAATGTGTATCTGTTCTTGTGATCTTGGATGGCATCTGCAACAAATGAGACTCTATTGAGCTTTACATTGAGTTGTGAATTTTTAATATTTTTTTAAAAAAAGAGTATTGATCCCTTCCAGCAAATAGGTTTTTCTTAGAAAAGAAGTCCTCAGCTGAATTAACAGATGCAAAACTGGTGAGAGAATAGTGAATCTGAGAAAATGCTTGAGCTGGGGTGAGAATCCCTGCCAGCTGGTACCTGGCTATTAGACTCTCATTTCTACAGCTAGTTTGTCGCTAACTAGAAAGTCTCATCTCGGTGCTTGCTTTAACCTTGTGCCATAGTTGTCCAGTCGAGCTCCATGGGAATATCTCCAGGTGTGAAGCCCAGCCTGCTCATAAATCTCTGCGGACCTAGGGCTTTTGTGCCATGGGTCATCTCCTTGGAACGCTGTCACCGTGTTGGTTATGACTTGGGAGCTCTACTCTGTCATCCTTTCAGGGCCGTTAATGGCAGGGATAGGCTTTAATGTCGATTTTTGTAGGCATTATGTTAATACCATTGTTATCTAATTAGCATCCGTCGTACTTTTGTATATGACATTGGATGGGCAAGTGTAAATGAAATGGACTCTGAACATTTTATGAGGTGTTACTGTGAAACTACTTCACTCATCATTACTTAAAAGTCGGAGATTTGGCCTTAGGTATTACATCATGTGAAAACCAGTAGACAAAAATGGTGATCAATTTTTTATTATAATAAAGTTTTAATATGAGGCATTTTTAGATATGTGTCATGAATATATGAGTCATGTATTTCACACCAAACCAAACCTATTATGATTGTATTTCTACTTCAAGGGGTTTTCAGCATTTAAATACTAAATTTAATTCTATGGTTAAAAATGATTCATATTCAAATCTATTTTTATGCTTTATAATTAAATAAGAAAATATTGCTTGTACCTACACTTTTACTATTCTGGGTCGTATTATAATTATTTCTTTAATTTGACCCATAAAAACAGTCCATTTCTTCATTAGTAAATTACAAGGATATCGCAACAGAAAAATGAGTTTTGAAGGTGTCTTACCATATCTAATGGGAATTTCAGTTTGGGATTTTCTCATTTCTTTCATTTGCTCCTTTTGTAAAACATGAAGATACTTTCTAGGTAAATTAATCCCTTCAAAGGAGCAAAATAACTTCCTTTTCGGAAAGGGTTATTAGAGACTTATTCTTTATAATCTTAAATACCACTTGTGTTAGGCTGAACAATGCATGAAAAAATTACACTAGTTTTTTAAAAAAAAAAAGGGGGGGGGGGGAAGGAAAAAAAAGAATGATTACCAACCAAAGCCAAGTATATTACAATTATGTGATCATGGAAAAGTGAGCTTTCTGCTGGGAAAAACGTGATCTAGATTCCCATGAAATTTCTAAGTTTAAGTATTTTTGTAAATTAGGTTGTTCCTAGTTAAACAGGTGGCTTTAAAGGCTGGTTTCACTGTTGTTTTAATCATAGTTTAGTTACCATGGAGAAATATGCAAGTTAGCATTTATACACAGAAGTGAAATTTATGCTGCATAGATAATAGCCTAAATTTAGCATGACTTAAGTTTACCACTTCCTTAAGAAAAAAGATATACATGTTTTATTATTATACTATCACACTATCAAGAAGTTAATTTCTTTAAAATATTTTAAGATTTAAAAGTCAAATTTTTTTGTCCTGAAATGAACACTCTTGCTTTTTTTTTTTTTCCATTTTTTTGAGCTCTAGCTTGACTTTTCCCCCCCCCCCCCCTCATTTTTTGGTTGACTTCTCAATTTTGAGTTTTAGAGGAGTGCGATGCATGGGCTAGAGCTGGTTCGAATTGCGCAACTGGTGTGCTGGCAGCCCCGCGAAGGACTTTGCAATCGGGAAATCTTTGTTGTACAATTCATTGAGGCATTTCAGCTGTTTGACCCAGAGTTTATCGGAATGGAGATTTCTGTTACTTGAACTGAAACAATACTGGGAGAGGGAAGAAAGTGGCAAGAAATCATAACATCGTGTCTCAGAGAGCCTGTCCTGGCTCGGCCGAGCCTCCCGAGCACGAGGAGATGCCGAGTGTCTTTGGCTGACCTGGAGAGCTTTTTCCTCTTCACCCAGCCGCCCTTCCTAATTTTAACAGTTTATTTTTTATTTTTTTTGCCCTGCGTTTTGAAGTTTAACAGTCCTGTCTGTAGGACCTCGCGGCAGAGCGAAGTTTTCAAGGACAAATGTAGTAAGAGTAGCGTGATCCAACAGGAGGTCCCCCAGCACACCGAGTGCAGCAGATCCCTTTCAACACCAGCTGTTCTCACAGATATAGATTGCTGCAGTGAAATTTTCTTAATATAATTCAGGAAGCTCTAGAGAATTCTCCAAAACAACTGTGCCAACAAGGAAAATGTTGAATTTTTCATCAGCTGCCCAACGCTGAGAGTTAGTGGGCAATCCGTTCATTCATGACCAGATGTTCAGTGTAGTAACGCTCTGCAGTTAACTTGAACCTTGTGGCCTGTTTCCCGTCGGTTGCAAGGACATTGGCAGCCGCCCGGCGCTGGAGGATTGCGGCCCGAGGAGGTGTGAGATCCGCCTGCGTGGCCGGGGCCGCCTGGTTTTCCACCGGCGACCAGAGAAGGTAGGGAGTGATGGAGGAGGGAGGCGACGCAGCATCAATCATGGCAGGGGCCTGGCGAGAAGCATCTTTGCAGCTCCGTTATCAGAGGAGAGCTGACAAATTTTTATCTTTCCTTCTCGGAAAGGAAAGATTAGCTTTTTCTTTCCCCGCGCGGGGGGCTAATACTTAGTTTTATGTGTCGTAACTTTGGTTTTTTCCCCCTTTTTTTGGTGGCAAAATTATAGCACGGCTAACTTTGCGCAGCTCTGTGTGTGTGTGTTGAGGTGGGTAAGGTCAGGGTGGTGGGAGCTCCATGCCAGCCCCTGCTCGAGCTCAGCTGAAGCCCGAGAGTCGGCTCCTGAGTAGACTCATCCCTTCGCTCGAGCTCATGGTTTCTTTCATAAAGATGCATTTATGCCTTATGCCATTTCAGTGTGTTGTGTTAAGCACTAGTACACAGAAAAAAATAGTATTGAGTAGGAGTTCTGGAATAAACAGTGTGATTTTCTACTTTGAAAAGGATTCTTCCTTTAAATGATTAACTGTGTTTGATTCTGGGTATGCCAGCTGGCTAGAAGAGAGAAGGCAGGATTTGATAATGTTTAGTTTTTTCTTAGATGTTACAAGAATCTTAATTCCTTCCTCCATTGTATTTCCAAATAATATAACTATTGATTTCAAAGTGGAATCGTCGATGGAACTGCTATTATCTTACGCTGTCACAATAGCCACACTTTCTCAGGTTTCTTTTATGAGCAAGGGGAAAAATCCCTTTTTGTAAATGCGATAGTTCAGGCTTTTAACTTTCAGGCATGCTCTCGAGGAGGAAAAATCTCTCGTATACGTGGTTTTGAAAATGATAGCACTTGTAATACTGCGTGGAGCAGATGGGGATGCCACTACCTGCGCTTACCCCACAGAAACGGTTGTTCCCCAGCTCCGCACAACCGCTGCTGTGAGTAAACGCACCCCCCCCTTGCGTAACAGCAGTGTGACCGTCACCGGCCGGGGTAGGACACCCAGCTAACTGTCATCTTCCTTAGAGCTGAGCCCTCCCAGTAATTATGTTTGCTTTGGCACAGCTTTCTGGCTCGAATTTGTCAAGTTGCAGTGAAACCCTCCCTTCGCATTTCCTGCTCAGGGAGAGGAACCTTGTTGCGTATTGTGTTCAGCCCTGGAAATTCATCTTTATTGTGCTGATGGAGTTGAGCTTGACCTGTCCTCCGAAAGGGCAGGGGAAAGTTCTGCAAACAAGACCCCAGGCCTGTCCACTTAGAAACAGCAACAAAAAAATACCCTAAACAATAAACTAGAGGATTAAAATGAGGGTAAATACGAGGTCGTTTCTCTCCCTCTCTTTTTTCTTTTTTTTTTTTCTTTTTTTTAAAGGAAGGATGGCAGAATAACAATCTAGTTTCCATTGATGATAACTTGCTGATAGAAAAATGAGACCAAGTTTACAGTAGCTTTGACATTAGTTACCTTTATTCAGCATGCTCCAGCTGCATTGAGCCCTCAGGAAGCCTTCACCATGCACACAGTTTGTTCTTGGGTGTGAAAGCAAACAGTATTTGAGTTGGCAGTAACTTCCCTTTTAGAGAAGTTTGCTGCCTCGGCAAGAAACCGCAGCGTGAGCTTTCTGCTGTTGAATGTTTCCACTGGCAGGATGGCCTTTTTCCACATTTCCTTGGTTTAAGGAAACAGATTTTGAACTTTTTTTTTTTTTTTCTTTTAAGACAAAATGCCAACATTTAACAGCTGGAGTTAGCGTATAATTTATGGGTTTTCACTTTTATGCTCTTCGGATATATAAAAATTAAAAATCTGCAATTATTCTGAAGTTATGCGAGTTATTGCGAAAGAGTGATTAAAAAAGTTGAGCCTCCGTTAGGCGGATTTGAAGAAAGCCATTGTTATCTAAACAGTTATTCTTAATTACTCTCTTTAATGACTTTTAATTGTTATAATTTACTTATGTTATTACACCTACCATATAGGTGATATTTAAGGAAGTTCTTTGTTTCCCCTCTTTGATTAAACAAGGAGGAGTTTGTGCGTTTGAAGCGCTTTATTTTTTTTATTTTTTTTTTTAAATTATTCTTGCATGCGAGCTTGTTAATCCTCCCTCTCCTGTGAGAGTCTTCCCGCTGCGGCAGCTCCTTTCGGAACATGGACGCAGGTACAGCTTCAAAGCTGCACCTTGCCAGGTTGCGACTCGCTAGCAAGAAGGGCTCTTAAATCTGGCAATAAAGACATCCAGATGCCGAACGGACCCGGATTCACCTCCGTTTGCTCCCTTTTGGGATGGCCTCTTTTCTTCCCAGCTGAAATTCAGCGTACCCCGCTCAAACTTGAAAATGCCTCGTGTTGGCTACGAATTTCAGAGCCCAACCTCAGCAGCTAGAATTAGAAACAGATCAGATGCAGGAAATTAATGCAGTCAGCCAATAAATTATGGAGCAACAGTCGCCACAAGTGCTGTGGTATTTGCGTTCTGTCAGTTCAGGGATACTCGCGGTGTTTTGCTGAACATCACTCAGCTCACATCTGTATAAACACTGCGAGTACAGCGGGGATCTTTACGGAGCAAATCAGCCCAAAGAAGGCTTCGCTGAAGGAGTTTCCCTGGTTTCGCAAGCTAAAAAAGAGGGGAGGGGGGAAGGCGAGGAGGAAATGAGAAAGTAAATATATTATGTACAATGCCGTTCATATTAAAATCACTTAATTTGTATTTTAGATTTAGGGGCAAAAATATGTTGCAATGATGAACAGCAGCGTTTGAGAAATGTATATTTTTTATTTTCAGAGACAGTAGTCGTTTGTCATTTTTATCTGTGCGACTTGTAGACTTGATTGGATTTATTATGTATGCTGCATGTTTATGGCGTTTTTATTGTACGCTGTTAATTTGTTGTAACTGCTGCCACTTTCTTGCCAAGGACCCCTTGAAAGCAAGTATGTGTCAACAGTTACCTTCCAGTTTAATAAACTTAATGCTACTTCTCTTAAGTTTGGTGGAGGCCCTGGGTGTGCGCTGTTCACGGTGAGATTTTTAACTCTTGTTGTCGCTGAAGAAAGTTGATGCAACTCAGGCACAGTTCTGCCGCATGTGCGTTTGACGATAAAACACTGTCTTTTATTATCGTTATGCTTTAAAATAATAAAGTTAGAGTCACTGTAGTCTATGGTAAAGAGAGAAAAAGGAAAAAAAAAATCTCAAGCTTGTTTCAAGCGGGTCAATCAGCTCTTAAAAGCAAATATAAAATAACTTCTAAATAGGATGCTAATGGTGAAAAAATAAGATGATACCCTTTAATACTTCTGAAACCTAGAAATGTCGATAAATTATCCAAACAGGATTAGAGTATAGTTATTGGTAATAAAACTGAACATATTTATATGATGAGGATTAAGCAGGATGAGACTTCATTTTCTGGGAAAGATGCAAAGACAAAAATAATCCCAAGAAAAAATAATGTGCTGTGGATATATATTTAAAGGCACAACTGGAGGTAGAATTAAAACAGTGGATTAAAGGTGCTTTGTGGTAAAATAATGCATAAAGTTGATATGTTTCATTTTCATTCTGTTTAATTTATTTGAGTTTATTATTGTCTGCCGACGAATCTGACTGATGATGCCTATTCTGAGAGGTCAGCTGTGTTATTAACTTTCTCAATAACGAGGCAGAGGGATGCTCTGGAGAATGAGCAGGGGTTCTTCACGTGGATGGACGCTGCTACATACTGCTGCTGCTGTTGTGACCATGGGAGTGTGGTTCTCAAGCCTGTGATACAGAGCGACGCGTGGTGCGAGCCCCTCGAGAAGGGATGCTCTCGGTGAGGTGCAGGGGGTACCTCTCGCCATGAGCCATGGCATTTGGTTGGGACCAAATTTGTGAGGTGGCTGAAATTTAACGTCCATAAAAGTCGTCATAAACCCGAAAAAGCTGCACTGTGAGACAACGCAGTCTTAGTGCGGATGGCTGCAACGTCTCTTCAAACCTGCAGATCCTATCTTGTCCTGCAAGAGCATTGAAATCCTCCTCTCCTGGGAAGGTCGTGCAAGTTTTGCATTTGCCGTTGGTGAAACCTGTCTGTTTTCACTCCTCACGTTTAAAGACTGGTTTGCTCAACAGTGCCGTACAAGGAAAACTGAGATTTTGTTCAACTTGTTTCATTTGTGGTATGAGCTTGGTTTTGTTAGCTCTGCCCGTGTTTTGTCTCGGTGCTATTGTATTCACCTCCCGTTCCACCTTGCCCATCACCATGTGCATATTTCATACTGTAATGCTTGTCCATATGCATACTTGGAAATAGCACCTGCTTTCTCCAGAGTCACAGCACTACCGAGGGAGATACCTGATTTGTAATCCTGGTTTTATTAATGCTGATGGGCCATACACTGGGGATTCAGAAAGAGAAACCCCCCTCACTGAGTGATTTTGATGTGCATTAAAAATAGCCCCTGTTGCTAATACGTGCATTTGCGCTAGCGTACACGTGTGCGTGCGCGCATGCCCTCTGCCATGCTTTGACAAAGTCTTCTGCACTCATATGCGAAGGGTGGAATTTCACCTGTGACAATGTAGAAAACTGATTTTCTTTTTTTCCTCCTTTCTTGCTTTTTTTTGGTCCATTTCCTTTAGCAAGAGTTGTAGTTCCAATGATTATAGACACTATTCTTGAGCACTGTTTAATAAAAGATGTGTTCGGCATTTATAGTACGGGCAGAGCTACTTTGGTGTGCTTCGATGAATCAGCGTGCAGACAGAAACACAATTTGTTGACTAAACAGATTACAAGAAATAGTTTATCTGAAGAGGGGATGTTCCTGGTGGGATGAGAGGACCTGAATCTGTGCTCGGCTTTAAACCACGGGGCTGTAATGTCTGCCCTGGGGTGTCCGGAGGAGAGTTGGGGCCTGACTCTGTACTTTGCTGGTTTGTATTGCAGTAGAAAAAAAGCCACTTGTACAGTTCTGTGATTGCTTCCCCGATTAAGTTATGTTTTATGTGTAGGTGACTTGTTAAATACCTGGTTTCTTCCACCTTTAATTCCATGATTTGCGTTGGCAGGAATGTACCTTTAGAAACATCAAGTTGTATAGGGTCTGATCTGGAGCCCATCCAATGGAGGGGATTAAAGCATCTCCTTGCGCTTGGTGGGTTGGTGATGCTTTTTGTGCTCTTGGATTCATCCTGTGAATCCGTGAAGAGATGGATCCTCCTCCCGAGCTCCATGTGGGCGTTTGCAGAGGGTCCCTGTGTCTCGGTGGCACGGGCGCTTCCCTCCCTTTCCCTGGGGCCAGACCCTACTGCTGGCTGGATCTCTGCTTCCCGAGACGTTACCCCACCGAACCAAACGCAGCACAGATAAACCAAGAACACAGGTCTCGTATAAAACGCACAACTAACAAACATTGTTTGTTTAGTGCTTCCCCACCCTCGTGTTTAATTGTATAAATTAAATGTCGCGTCAGTCTGCCCGAGGTGTTGGCATCCTATTCAAATTTCAATTACCACCATTAAAGTATATTTACGCAGTGAACGAATATAGGGAAAACGTATTTATAGCAATCTTTTATTGCTAGTTACGTCCTAGAAAAATAACACTGAAGTGCTGAATCGCTAAGTTTAAGCAAGTTTTAAGTTGAAGGAAAATTTCTTTTCTCAGGCGGTACAAGTCCTAGGCGGAACAAAACAGCAATGAATTGTATCACCGCTCAGCTCATGTCTGTGTGACTGTACAGCAGTAATAATATATTGTTACTGGAACCACCTAAATAATTAATTGTAAGAAAACAACATAGTTAAGGCTCAGGAGGGGAGCAAAGGGGAGAGGTGCAAGACTGAATTTTCTTACTGCCTGAAAACATCATTTGCAATGATTTAGCAAAACTCTCTTTAGCTACTGCTAGGAAGAATATAATTGAACTGTTGCTGAAATTATACTTCTGAAAGAATGAGCTTTTCTGTATATTAAACATTTCATACAGTAAAACAATGCTATACACGATGAATAATTAAAGTACTGGGGAAAAAAGCATTTCTCCATGTATAACTTACGTGTATGAAGCGTTTTTACCCTTATTGAAAAATGTAAGGAGTGACTTTTTGTTTTCATCTCCATTCATTGTAAGAGAGGCTCTTTCTGTAAAATACGGAGTGTTGTGGAGCTCCGTGAACTTCTCAGTCACTTTCCAGGATTGTCCTGCATGACCTTTTAAGTGTTGGTGATAGACTCAAGTGTGGTGGTGGGTTGGTTTTTTTTTTTGTCTAAAGCAATGGGTAAAAATATTTAAGAAGAGGAGAGAGTGCAAATGGTAGTACTGCTTCTTTGTGTATACAAGACAGGGTTTGTGAGAGAGAGGATTAAAAGATATCTTTATTTCATATAACGAGAGAATAGTGCTAATTTTTAGATTTACCTGAGTGTATATAAACTTTTAGATAAAGCTGCAGCCTCTCTAAAGTATTCTTTTCTTCCTTATTCTCTTACACGAACATGTTTTAATTAAGTTTTTCTAAATCTTGCTAAGATAGGAGCTTTTCCAACTTGCCTCTTCAAGCCACTTTGGACCCACCATCCAAGGGGCTCCTGATGTTCCCGAGGCTCTCGCACCAGCAGTGCGAGTGCGCCTGGACCAGAGGCGGGTACTGGTGTTACCTCCAGCAACTTGGACTGGGGATTACTGTAAGAGACCAGCGCACTTGCGAGCTGTGGGGAGCTCAGATTCACCAGTGTGGTTGTTTTACAGGTCTCCTGTGATTATGGGGGGTCTGTTTCTCTTGCGACAGGAGTATGGGCTGGGAACGGTCTTCCACCTCATCCCATCCCAGCCCCTCGTTGTGCGCCTGTATCCAGCGCTGCTACACCTGGATGACTTTCCCTGTCCGAGTTCAAGGTTGGCAGCTGCTCTGCTCAACCAAGAGCCAAGACTCTTTAGCCTGTTGAATCGTTCAAATGTGTGTCCCTCACAGAAAGCACTCTTTTTCTTTCCTTATTCTTTTTTTTTTTCCCCTCAGTTCAGTCAAATATCGGGTTTTGTTTCTCACCTCCACATAATAAAATCAAAACTATTAGTAACAGAAGAACCTGTAGGAGGTTCTTCTGTTACTAATAGGAAAGGAGAAGTTTTCCTCCCTTCTGCCACTTCATGCCTGGGTGTGAAAGGAGCTGGGATCACGTTTCTCCTGGCAGGCGCCTCGCTGGGCTCCTGGGCACAGGGAGCGAGGAAGGTGAGGGGGAGAACCCTGGATGCGGCTCGGTGATGCTGATGAAACCCATGGTGTTGTCCACTGGGCACGGAGGTCCGTCTGTGTCACTCGCTGCACCCGGGAGCTGGGTAATGAGCCCCGCTGGTGCCCCACCACTGCGTCCAAGGATGTGAGTCCTGTCCTCTGCAGCAGAGCAACAAGTGCTATGAAGTGGGTTGCATCTGGTTAAGAAGATATAAGTTAATGTTCTCCTAAGGATTTCTTTGGGGTCCTTCTTCCTCTGAAAGTACTTTTCTTAGTCTCTTTGAATTAAGGGTGGGAGGATATTTGTTTAGCCTTGATACTCCTTGGTACTCATTGTACAAGCCTTCTTTTTTGTTTGGGAGGATTTAAGAGTTTTTCTGGTGTATGTAGCGGTTATTGCAATGGAGCTACATCTAGTGCAAAGGCAGAGCTGCTTAAAAATGCCCTCAGCCAGAAGGTCCTTGCTGCATTTCCAAGGGTTCCAAGGGCAATGAAGATGATTTCAGGGTAGTGTCTGGGTTTTCTTGTTAAAAGGTTACTGAGGATACGGTCCATAAGAATAAAGATAGGAAATTCTTAAATATGGCATTACAGATTGAATACCTTTGCGTCTAAATCACTTGGGTTTGGTATGTGGATGCTTGTGGTGTTTTCTTATTCTTTGTTAGTCTCTCTGTGTATTTGAGATCATTTCAAACCATAAACTGTTTAGGACATTCTAATGTGAAAACAGCAGTAGTAGAGATCTGAGCTGGAAGCAGGTATTAATCCTGCTTGATAACTCGGGGAAGGTCTTGGTATAACCACTGAAGGTTTCCGATTTGGTTTTGGGCACTTCAGTCAAGAATGTGTTTTTATTTTCTATAGGCCCAAGTACATGGTCTGAATGTATTCTGTACTTAGGAATATTTTACTTATTTAGCGCTAGTAATATTTATGGTATTTACTTTGTTCCTGTTAGTTTGTATTTAGCTTTGCACATGGGTTTTTGACTTCTCCTTTCCATCATTGCATGCTTGGATGGCTTCATCTAGAGACAAAGTCATCAGAGCATTTAAAGTGATTGAAATTTTTCGAGCATCTTCTCAGTGATGCTGCTGGTTTTCATTTTCTGAGAGTAGTGCAGCCCTTCATTCCAGGTTGATATACCTGACGTGTTGGAGGGGAATTTCTGAAAAGAAAACATTTTTTTCAAGGATATTTTATTCTTGAGCCGTAAGCAAACATTGACATCAAAGTCTCAGGCGTTTCTAGCTGGGGTGTTAAAGATCTCAAAGAAGTTCTGTTCTGCTCCTGGAAGATGTTGCTAATTTTGTTTCTATTTGTTTTTAGAGTTCTGTGGTCCTGCTAGAGAATGTCTATTGGGGCAGGAGCGTATTTGAAGCTGAAGGTCAGCCCATACGCTTTCTAGATGACAGAACGTGCACAGCTGGGAATTTTCCATCGCTTTCTTTTTCTTGTGAGCAGAACAGTTTGCTAAGCAGACACATGTTTTAATGATAGCAAACTAAATTTACACATTGTACAGTGGTATTTTGCCACATTAATTACCTTGTCAAATGTAATAGGTAATTACCACATCAAATCACCTTCATATGTTACGTGGAGGCATAACTTGCTAAATTATTTAAAAAAACAAACAAACAAAATCCCAGAAGCCTAAGGGCAACATCACCACAAACCTGTCTCTTTCTCTTCTAAAATAGAACACTTTTTGTATGTGAAGGCAGGAGCTTCGCTAACCTCAGCCAGCATCTGCTTTGGGTTACGGCAGAGGCTCTTCTGTCCCCCCAGCGCGATGTTTGTCCTGGGGCTGGTCACCAGGTACCCCATGCCCTTGCCATTGGGCTGTAGCCCGTCCACTGTCTATCTTGGAGAAGACTAAAAAAACAGAGGAGTTTTGTCAGGGAGGGGAGACTTCTGGTCCTCTTGGGGAATTGATGTTTTGACTCTTACTTTAAATGTCCCCCCTACGTAGACGGACTTTTTATCAGGGAGTGTAGCGATAGGATGAGGGGTAACGGTTTTGAACTGAAAGAGGGGAGATTTAGATTAGCTATTAGGAAGAAATTCTTTACTGTAAGGGTGGTGATGAGCCCCTGGCCCAGGTTGCCCAGAGAAGCTGTGGCTGCCCCATCCCTGGAGGGGTTCAAGGCCAGGTTGGACGGGGCTTTCAGTAACCTGATCCAGTGGGAGGTGTCCCTGCCCGGGGCAGGGGGTTGCAACTGGATGATCTTTAAGGTCCCTTAAAAGCCCACACACCCCACCATTCTGTGGTTCTGTGTGTTTGGTGTCATTTGGTGGTGCCCAAAGAAAGATGAGGAGAAGTGGCAAGCAGAGGTGATGCCTTTTGAAGAGGCATCAAGAAGATGATTCTTTTACCAATATTTCTTTCTCTTACACACTTAACACATACATTCACTTTAGCCCTTTTTCTCCAGGGAATCTCTGTGGGCTTTCACAGGACCAGTAATCATCAGTTCCCTTCTTCATAGCTTGCTTGTTGAGATAAAGGAAACCTTCCTGCTCTTTTATCTAGTTGCCATCTTGCAGTTGTACTTTGTCTCCTTCACCAGGCTGGGATCCGGCAGTCATGTCCCTGGAAGGGCAAGCAGAGGATTGTGAGTGATTGCTGATTGTTTGGATCAGTGCAGTTAAAACCATTACTTACTTTATTTTACCTAGTGATTTATTCCTGGCCTAAAGCTAGTCTTTTTAGTGAATTCATATATAGATTTTTGCCCAGTCTAGGCCACGCTGAAAGGAGCACTTCTTCCATGTCACCAACCGTAGTATGAGAGAAGGAAGAAAAATAGTAAACTTTGGTTATTCTTTCTTATTCAATAGTTAGCTAAACAGCATTTGTGATAAAACTCTGCAACGAATTTGTGAAACTATTTTAATGCTTTACTGGGCAGAGAGCACATGCCATAGAGAAGTACCCACGGGGACCAGTAGCTGAGTGACGCAAGTCCTTGTCTTTTCTTGCCATAGCAGAAGAGGGAGGTGGGGAAAGGGGGGAAAAGGCTGCTTTAAACTGCAGTTTTGAGCGAGTAGAGAGACATGGAGGGCTCAACTAATGCGGACTGAGAGGACCTTTCCCAAACCACATGTTTACTTCAATCCTGATCAATTATGGTCCTGACATTGCTTTTACCAACCTGCACGACTTCACCAATGTTAAAGACCTAAATAATTCCCAGTCTGTTCCCATGTGTTTCAGTTCATTTAGCAGCTCACTTTGCAGATAAGTTATACTGCTGAAGATCCTCCTCACTTTGCTGCCTTTGAGACCTGAGGAGGGTCTTTGTTCTTCTCTTTGGAGAAGAGGAGGCTGAGGGGAGACCTCATTGCCCTCTACAACTACCTGAAAGGATGGTGTAGAGAGGTGGGTGTTGGCCTCTTCTCCCGGGCGAATGACAGGACCAGAGGAAATGGTCTGAAGTTGCAGCAGGGGAGGTTTAGATTAGATATTAGGAAGAATGACTTTACTGAAAGAGTGGTCAGGCACTGGAACAGCCTGCCCGGGGAGGTGGTCGAGTCACCATCCCTAGAGGTATTTAAGAAACGTCTAGATTTGGCACTTCAGGGCATGCTCTAGTGGCAGAGATTGTAGGGGTGTTTTTTTGTGTGTGTGGTTGGACTCGATGATCTCAAAGGTCCTTTCCAACCGTGAAGATTCTATGATTCAAGGCAGGCTGCTGGGGCCAGCTGGCCACAGAGAGTCCCTGCCTGTGGCCCGGGAAGCCAAGTTGTGGTGATTGAACCATCTCGTGTGGAAACCTTACCTGAGCACCAGGATCGGGGAGGTTTGTGATCTGAATCCATCCTGAGAGCCGCTCCTCATCCTGGCAGAGGGTGAGTCTCTCCTCCGTTCATGCTCTCATAGAGAATGGCATCCTTTGTGCCTCACCTACCTCTGAGTCACCTTCAGAGGCAGAGAGAGATGGCAGGGAAAGGAGGGCGCTTCCTCGTGGGTGCTCCTGGCCGCCCGGGCTGGCCTGGCCCCCACACCGCAGCTTCTCTCTAGCCCTGGGGCAGACCCTGCGTCTGCAGCGAACCCGTCCGGGTTGCAGGGCTGCTGCCATCCTCCAGCTGCAGATCCGGGGGGCAGCAGGAGCCCTCCTGCCTCCTTTTCTGAAGTTGTGGGTGAGATTTAGTTTATATTTTCTTTTTTTTTTTATTATTTTTTTTTTTTTTATTTAATTCTTTGGTGGTTGCTGCTTCCTCTTGCCCAAGATTTCTTAGCCAGCGCTCAGGGAGAACTTGCCTTAAACGGGAAGTGTAACCGAATCCATTGCAAATTAGCAGTTAAACTGACAGAAGGACGTTGGAGTTTTTAGTTGTTGTGTTTTGAAGTTGGCCAAGTCATGCTGTGGATATAAAAGGATCGTTCTTCACACTCCGGCATGCTGGGCGAGGAGGCTACTGCAGCGTGTCCGCACAACGTGGTTGAACGTGGCATAATCTGGTTTGAAATAAACTTGATGACTCTCTCTTCTCATCCTCTGTCTGAATTAATACTGGGGGTTTATGAGAAGAGTGCGAAATGCATCACGTCTTCATTTTTCCAACAGCTGGCAGGTAGAAATGCTGTTGTTTAGGAGAAGGCCACTCACCGATCCATCCCCAGCCATGTGGAAAATGTTAGCGGTGCTGTATCCAAGATACAGCACCTCTATTTTCCAAAGAGATGAACGCTGTTAAGTGTATCTTTCTGTGGGAGCTGAGCCTCCGTTTATGATTCTGGGATTTTTTTTTTTTTTTTTTTAATCTCTTCTTTCCTGCTGGGTGCTGACTGAGGTATTTCTGGGGTAGGTGCCAGGGTTGTTCTCTTGCTAATGATTCATGTGCCCTTCACATGTTGCGCTGCAAAATGACATGTACCAGCGTGTACCCAGTATTTACGTTACATCGGTTTTGGCTCTCCAAACGTGTACTTTCGCTTTCATCTCAGAAGTTGTGCCACTCTAATAGATCGGTGGTGCTGCAGTTGGTAAAAAGTTACTCGTTACTCGAACAACATTAATTTAACTGGGATGTTTGGGGCCACGAGCGAAGTGCCTGGTGCTCTGCTGCACTGTGGTTTCTCCAGGTGGCACGTGCTTTGCCGAGGGACGCCAGTGCCGGGCGGAAGGGACCCTCGGGTGCTTGGCTCTGAGCGTGGTGGGCACGACCTGCTTCGCCCTGACGCAGCACAGCAGCCCCTTTGCTCTCCTCCCCCCGTGAAAAAGGGGTGATGAACCATAACAACACGAGACCGGTAGGCATCAGGCTGCGTGTAAATGAACCCCCCTCCTAAATGCAGGCTGAGGAGCAGCCAGGAGGGCGAAGGCAGGGGAGGAGGGAGAGCCCCGAGCCCGCTGGGTCTGTGCCATGGGACCCCCCAGCCGCCGGCTGCCAATATGTTCTTAATACAGTTGTGGCTTTTCCAGCGCAGATACGGCATCCGAGGGGAGACCACTGATTGAATTCCTGGAGACCACTAGAGAGCTATTAACTGGTAATGGCTTTCAAACTGTCCTGGGGTGGTAGAGGAGCGCGTGTCTCCTTCACCTTTGTGTATAACACTTTCGAGTTTATTACGTTTTTCTAAATGACTCAGTAGCGTGTGCTCGGCTTTGGGTGGCCCACTTGAAACGCTCTTAGAAGGGTTTGCTTTTCAGAAAGAGCTAAGTGTTATCCTTAGAAATTTAGGCTCTTTTACAGGGTGGTAACGTATCTTCGGTCTGTGTATTTAACATACGACATAGGCCGGTAGGTCCGTTGGCCTCTCTGGGGGTTGCAATTCGGCATTGCTGCAGAGACTTTTGAAAATCAGAGTTGTAAATAACAGTATAGATAGGAAGCTGAAGTACACTCTGTAGTCTGTGCTGGATCCAGGACCTAAAGTGAGGAATAAATATAGATTCTAGAAAACATCATTTAACTTTTCTTACTCTTTTTTTTCCCTGTTTTTACATCCAGATCATTCAGCGATATGTAAAGTCCTTATGAGCTTTCAAAGTTCATCTTGAGGAAACAGTTCTAACAATATAATCTAGAAAGAGCAGACACTTGTTTTGTTTTTTTTCAACCTGTGATTTGTCTGGTACAAGTTTCTGTTCAAGAAAATGTCATTTCTCATAAGAGAAAGAAAAGAAAATACCTTCTGAGCCACCCTTTGTCCACAGAATTTATGTCCTGACTGATCCAGACAGTAAAACTCCATGAAGATGTATCTGTTGTTTGAGAAGTACTATTAAAAATTAATCCAATTTTCTATTCTTCCGGTGTAAATAAATGACAAAAAAACCAGCTTGAAACCAAAATGGCCACTTTCTGAGTTTTATGCAGAATAAAAGGCTGTTTATCCTTTCTGCTTTATTTTAAGCTGCGGTTTTACTATTCAGGAAACAAATTCTAATCAGGCACCGTATCAGACAAATGGGAGCTTTAGTGAGCGGTTCGTATGTTGGGAGGGAGCACTAAGATTCTCATTATAGTGCATGTCTGAATAATTAGTAGGACCACTCTGCACTTTTTTTTTTTTTGGCAATAAGAAGAAACTTGCTTTTCACTGCAGCGACAGGCTGACAGGAGCATCGAGCAGTTTGGTCATTAGTGTGTGCCTGCCATCAATGTCATGTTACGGTGTCAAATTAGTTAGTGCCCCCTCCGGAGCCAAGCTGGACCTGCAAATTATCCTCCGATGTCCCAGGAAACCGTGTTTGCTAAACCTCAGATCAAATGGGAACAAATGATTAACATGGCTCATAAATTAACTAGTTTACAGGCTTATAACTTTTTACAAGTAGATAATAAAGACAGAAGTTTGAGGGCTGCGTTGTGCTTAGTTCAAAGCTGGGATGCTTTTTGGGTGCTTTTTTTCCTCTTTGCTTATTTGTTGTGATGGATTTGCTTTTCTCTTGGTGGAGGGGGGGAATTGTACGTAGCCGAGGAAATAATGTTTAGAAAAATCTAGTGTCCTAAAGGAAGCAAATGTAAATCCACTGAAAACAATATAATTAAGTTTGTTATCTCATTGCCCGATAAGTCGCTGACAATAGTCTTTCTTCTTGTAGTGGCAGTTGTTCGTTAATGAGTTCACCAATTAAGTTTGAAAGATTACAGCCTTTGCCAAGAGGATTTATCTGTTAAAAGCATTATATTTTTTGTGATACATTCTTACCATATTGTAAGCCTCTTTGTTAAAGAGGTATAAGACTACCTCTTAAACACATTAAATCCTATTATAGGCCCAAAAATAATTTTACAATCTGTTTACACATTAGCATCTACAAAACTGTAACAAATCTGTCCAGAGATGTCTGTTTTGAGACTAGGATGCTAACAGATAGTGCACTTTCTTGAAGCCGGATTGCCCTTGTGAAACGAGTGCTTTTTTGCTACAGAATAATTGTTTTATAATGATTTATGACTATGCAAATAATATTCTTTTTATATCTCCCCCTTTTAAATCTCTCCTCAGCTAAGTTTTTCAACCAATGCAGAAACAGTACAGAATTATTAGTGCTCTTTTACGGCTTTCGAATCTAAAATAAACTAAAAAGAGTAAATTTTGTGCTTTCTATATATTGAAGTCTCGTTCACCCACATGCAAGCTACTGCTACCTTTCTTTTGTACCTTCAAGGGGGTGAGTAAGCCTTGATATCAGAGATCAAATCAGCATTTTGGAAAGGGCCTAGCATGCAAAAACATGCAAAATATATCTATTCATAAGAAAACGTCTGAAAATGCCAGAGGTTATGCTCGGTTTATCTGTCAGCAAATTTAACTTAAAGTAGGTGGTAGTCAATTTAGTAAATACTTTACTAATATTGTAACTATAAAGAAGCACAAATGCAGCCTCAGCATCCTGACCCGCGCACGTTTTAATGACTTTGCTAGGGAAACACACGCTGTATCGCAGATTAGCAATAACGTTTAAAATGCAAGTAATTTCTGCAAGCGGGTTTGCTTTTACACAGTCATATTGAAAAAAAGGAGAGAAAATTGCGCTCTTTAGTTAATCCTGGGAAAGAAAACTTTGTTGTTGTTCGCTATATATCCAGTGTATTTGGGCAAATCCTGTTCTGAGTAATACTCGTGTAAATCTTTATCAGGGGTAATACTGTGACATGAGTTTTTGCTGAAGTTTCGGTGCCTCTTCGCTGTGTCCTCCCCGTCACTGTGTGCACCTTACAGTCTTTTACGTGCAACTGAAGAAAGGGGCAAGAGTGATTTCACACATCAGAGTTGCCTTAAAAGTTCGTTACTCTGAATTCCCTGTGGCCGCGCGCCTGCAGACCCACTCCTAGCACAAAGCCCTCTCCCCCCAGCCTTGACGACGCCCCATGGGATGCCCCAGCCTCCAGAGGCAGCATGGGCAGGGCAGCACCACCTTGTTGGGTTATTTTTTTGAGCTGGGCATTTATTTCCCTGCCATTTTGCCTTTCTGTGAAGCCGGGGCCCTAGGCAACGCATTCCCCCCGGGCGGTTTCCCAACCCCTCTTAGGAAACGGCAAGGCCGAGGCTTGGATATTTGCTAATATTATTAACCAGATGCATTCTCTGTGCCCCCGCTTCAGTCCTGCCTCAATGATTCTCATTGCTTTCTTAAATATAAAGTGCCTGCCATGAGCTGATGGCTCATATCTGAACAGTTAATAAATGGGATCTAGCCCCAAAGCGTGGCACCAGAAGCCCAGCAGCTCTAAAATGAGCTGAGCAGTGCCAGGTCTGGTAGCTGGGGCTCTGGTCCACATCACCTTCAAAAACGTAAACCTCTGAGCTTCTAGAAGCAGAGTTAAAGTTGGGACTTGGTATTTAAGCAGCCACCTTATTGTGGTTTAGATGTTTCAGCATTGGAAATAAGACCACCCACTACCTCACACATGCTGTGTATGTGGCTGCCCTGTACGTGGCATTTAGAGAAATAATGAAATTATACCTGTGGGATAGTGCTACTCGGTGCCTGTTTAACAAGACAAAATTACACACCCAGTTGGGGGGGGGGGGGGGGGAAGAAAAAAGACGTGTGAATTGAATATACTATGAATTGCTTAATTGTTCAGAAAAACGTAGGAGGTTTTATCACGATTTGGCCATTGTCAGAATCAATCTTATGGTACTTCTCAAAAAGTTAGTGCTTTCTTTTCCCCCTCTTGGTGCAGTCGGTACTTGTGAGAAACATTGCTGGACGTTTCTGTTTGGTTTTGATAAGTGGAGGTCGCTCTGGGGCGCAGTGGGGTTTTGCCCATCACGTCGCTGTCTGCTGTGTCCCAAGCAGCCATCTCCAGGCTGCGACTTCTGAGGATGCTGCTGTAGTCCCGAATCAGACTTTCCCTTCAGTTCCAAACCCCCGTAACTTCTCCTGTCTTTGCTCCCTTCCTTACCTTCACCCAACCACATAATTGCTTTATATTACTTTAACACGCCAATCTGTGAAACTGCTCCATTTTCTCAGTTATTGGGCTATTTTCCTTGTTCTTTTGCGATAGAAATCCTTAGAGATTGTGCCTTTCGCAGAATAGCAGATTTATGTTTAAGGAGACTGGCAGTCCTTGGAGAATGGGAAGTCTCATGTCTTTATCCTCAGATGATGATGATACTGAAGAGAGGATTTCTAGTACCAGTAGGCTTGGATGTAGGCATGTAAAAACAATGCCAAAAGCCTATTTGATCTAAATATATGTATTCACGAGTTGGGGGGGGAAATGCTGATTCTGATAGTGAGCACTGCAGTCTGCTTTGTGTTCTAACCTAAGTGTAGCAAGCTGGCTTAAATCATCAAATATTTTTGAACTCTGCATGGAGGCGGATGTTGTCTTACAGAGTGAAGGGAAAGCTGACATGTACTGGCATGCTCGGAGCAGACTTTATAGCACTGAATAAGGATCACATCGTATTTAAATCACAACAGGACAAACCACCCAACCTTGCCTACCCTCGGGAGCGGGGAACACCCCTGGCACTTCCTTTTGGGGTGGGAAAGCTCCCTTCCAGATACGTCCCAGGTACTGATAAGGAACTTGGAAGCTTTAGTTAAGCTGAGTTAATCAGGTTTGTTTTCATTTTTATGGTACATGTTGATGTGTTTGCAGTGACACCCTCTACTATTTTTTTTTTTCTTTCTGTGCTGTTTAAAAAGAAAAACCAAGAAAACAATGTCCTGTCTGCAGTCAACCAGGAACTTTAGGCTACAGCATGGAAAATGAGTTAGAATTTGAGTCTTGAGAAAAACATACAAATTTTGTGCTGTGATTTTTGATACTGAATTATCAGGTTCGGTTTTTATTAAAGCAAAATACATATATTGTACAAGAATAAGCGCTATGTTTATAAACACTTCCCTGGCTCCACGAGCTCTTGTTCACCGTACAAAAACCCCTCTTCATGCTGCACTAAAAATACATACATTTAATTCTTAAGCAGCAAGTTCGTGCATTTTACTCTTAACTCACAAAGAAAGTTTGGCTTAACAGAAACCTGCGGTTCCTTTCAAGGCAGCTGCGTGAATTTACACAGAAAATACCAACTGGCACGAGGAATAAACCCCTTAAGCCCGGAAAGCTCTCTGCTCAGCATCCCTGTGCAGGGATACCTCGTTCGGAGGTGTTACGGCGTGCGCGCTTTGCGTTTTCCTGCGCTGTCCTTTTGGTTTTCTTGTACCAGCTTTAACTCTGCTTTTGGGAAGTTAAAGATGCAGCAAATGTGGCAGAAACTGCTTTGGGGGCCGGGGCAGGGGGGGAAATGGTGCTCTATCCAGGCCTGAGACTGCGGGCAGGCATGCCGGCTAGTTGAGTAGCGGATAGTTAATCCACTAGTTTGAAAATAGTGTTTCTAGGTGGACATCCATGGGAAGGGTGAGGGGGAAATTGAGCAGTATTTCAGGTTTGTTGGCTTCCGTGCTGGTGTGGGCTGTCCAGAAGGCTCTGTTTCTGCTGGTGTTGACGCGGCTCTTGCAGGTTGGGATTGGGGCTGGCTGTGCCCCGGCTACTATTTCAAGGGTAGGGTGAGGGCAAGGCATGTTCTGGACTGAACCCTCTCCCCGCCATGCTCTCCAGCTGTGTTTGGACAGGGTGAGAGCAAAGCTGCAGGTGAGCATGAAGGGTGTACTTTGTGCCACCGGGAAGCGGCGTGGTGTCCCCAGGTGGTGGGTGGGATCCGGGTGGCCCCTGCCCAGCTCCCCATGCTGACGATTATGCATTTTCCAAAGAGCTGGTGGCAAACCTTCAGCTGCTGGCAAGCTTGCGTGCTGCCTTCACCACTAGCTTTGGTCTGACCACAGGCATGAAGAAAATGGAGGTCGGGGATGAGCCAACAGCTGGCGAAACCTTGGGTAATCCTTCTGTAACCATGGGCAGGAGCGCGCTGCCCATGATTTGTGAATTCATCTGCTTTGAAAACATCCCGAGTGTGACTGTACCTCTATTAACGCAGGGATGTGCTTTCCAAGCTAAAGAGTTAGTGTGACCTTTGATGGGCTCAACTGAATGAGTACAGGGATTACGAAGAAGCAAACCCTTTGCTAAATTGAATGTCTCAACTGAATAATCCTTCAGTGGGCACGCAGGACTTGGAGAGCCAGCAGCAAGGCAGCCCGTACCAAAAATTTCAGGCTAACTTACTTTGGGTTAACTGGTATGACAAAATGATGAATGCTGAGGTTTTGCGATGCAGCAATTGCACGAATGTTGAAATGTTAATTGTGTGGGCTCAGCTGCCTCGGGCTGGACGTGCTGTCCCTTGTACACAGCTGCCCCGGCAGCTGCCGACCAGGGGACGGGCGCTCGGCGAGGCAGCGTGGCTGCCGGAGAGGAGCTGAACCATGTCCTCAAGGCCGTCTTGCCCCTGGTAAAAATGGTTTCTACCTTTTCTTTTCCGTTCTTAGTGTGCTAATGTGCCCCAGAGTGATCTGTGGTTGTTCTCCTACTTGTTTGTGGGCACAACGCTCTGCCTTCGCGTGTGCGGTGTGGATGTGGAGAAGCAGGGTTACCCAGTCCCGTGCGTTTTGATCCAAGCACCGTGACTTTGCAAGTGAATATGTGGGGCCGTGCAGTGGCGCTGGGAGCAACAGCTTACCTGCCCCATCTCTGCAGTGGGAATACTGTTTGGAACAGAGGTTAGGGGACAGCTGTGTAAGAGGGACGTGCAATTTAATAAGTCACCTTTGTTGGATGGTGTTAGATGCATTTTTCCATAGGCTGCTTTTGAAAATCAAGTCCTGCATAATTTGCCCAAAGAGATGGAGGGGTGGAAGCAGACCGCAGGCCTCCTGGTTTCCCTGCATCTACTTCAACCACAAGATCATGTTTCTCACCAGTTTCACACATACGAATGCATGGGTTTGAACACACAAAACTGTAGACGCACATTTAGATGCTGTCTTGAGGCACCTTTGGTCCTTTCTTCTGTTGTTTCCCACATTTGGGGCCTTAGGGGAGGTATGATGAGATCTGATTAGCTGTAAGTCTGTTAATTATAACTTCTAAATTAGAGCATCAGTGCAGAAGCATCACTTTCTGATTTGGATTTAAGAAGCCCTTCATCTCAACAAAGCACAGTCAGTGCAGATGATAGAGTGCCCTGAAATGCATCAGATCAAAGTGATGCACTTCATGTGTGATGCCAAAATGGCTAATGAATTACTTTAGCCTAAGATTTATTACCCACAACTTACTTATGCTCTTGCAACTTACTACCCAAAGCTATGAATTTATGTGTAAACTCACCTGCTATTTTATCTTTCTGTTCCACCGAGAGGCTGCCTGTATGAGGAACCCGACCTTAAATTTAGTCCAGCCTGGTGTGGTCCTTCCTCTGACTCATAAATTCTGAACTTGGTAGAAGTTCATTCTCGGGAACTTGACTTGAGGAACTGGACTTGGAGGCTTCTATCCAGAGCACTTGTAGTTCCCTGGCCTTGTCCACTGTCACCGTCCCCGCATGTATTTGCAAAGGAGGGCAAGAGATAACATCTCCCTCTCAGCTCTCCTCTCTTCTCCCTCTGCCCTCTCCTCCTCTGGTCGCTCTCCCTCTCAGACCCCCAGGTCAAGGACCTCTCCCAAAATACCTCTGGGTCATTTTCGCTTGTCAGAAGGTCTCCGTGTGTCCCCTGGATAACAGGAAGGCGCTGAGGAGCATTGCACAGAGATCACTGAACAGCTTCTGACCATCTCTCTGCTTTTGACAAGAGGTTTTGGGGGTGCAGGCCCATGACATGCACTAAGCTGCAGATAGGGTGGGTTTTTCTGCTTTTGTTGCTCCTGTGCCAAGGTTATATCGTGCACGAGCGAATCCAGGCTCCTGGAAAATGTTTAGGCTGTAGATTTGAGGGCAGGAGATGTTGAGACGATCTACTTAGTTTGTCGTGAAGCCATGAAAGATGGGAGGGCCATCTGAGACCTGAGTTATCAGGCCTTCCTCTCATGTCCAAATTCCTTCACACCAGGAGCCACTAGCCAGTGGTACGGCTTTGTACATTACAGGTTTACACAGCTGTCTTTCGTGGCAAATTGTCTAAAAATAAGGTAAGCCAAAGCACCTGTGTCTGCTGGGGTGGAAGCCTGACCCAGGGAGGTGAAATGTATGCATTTCACCTGTATACAAAGATGCAGGAACAACCTTTTTTGCCTTCAGGACTTGTTGGGCAGAAAATAACTTTGTCCTACTGAAGCTAGGACATCTGGTGCATAACAGTGTGTGGTGTTTTGTAATGAATTGGAAATGGCATTACTGCAATATATATAATAACATGGAGATAGTGCAGTATGGTGTGAGGAACTTGTGTAGAATATATAAAATGTCATGGTTTTCACATACATTGTGGAAAAGAGAAAATAACTTCAAGTGTAAAGGATATGGAAATTCGGTGAATAAACATCGGTGCATTCGAGGATTTTTCATGCAACAAGCTAGATTTATCTTTCACAGAAAAAAAAATATCTATAAACATCAATGACTGCAGTTACATGAGGAAGCCTGGGTGTGCAAGAAAACCTACTTTTCAATAGATCTCCATTTCCTTAAATTTAAGCAATCGAACATTAGAAGATCTAAGATCTGATTCATTTCTCATTCGTATCAGTTTCATCCAGGACACCTCCTGAGATTTGAAAAAAGCTGTGCTGTTTAACACCTGAGTAAGCGAAAACCAGGTTCATTTTTCTGTTTGAGATCAACGTTTCAACAGCATGTTTCTTAACAGGCAAAATGAACTAGAACTATCGAAACACTCGGTTCACTTTGGGCAATAATTCACCAGGGCTGTGCAACTTGTAAACACGTTGAGAAATTGCCCTTCCAGATCTAACTGGGGCTGGGCTGGAAGTACGAAGGAAATCCAATGTTTCTTGAAAAGCTAGGATTTTTCTTTCTTTCTTTTCAAGCCAAAAAGCTCTCACGAAAATGCAGGTGCAGCCCTAACTTACATCTAGGCAGTAAATGACTCAACGAAGAACATTATCTCCTAGTTCAGAAGCACATGTGATGCTCTTACCTATCCTGTTGCGTGGGAGAAGACATGGAAACCTGGAAATGCAAGACCACCTTCATGGAATATCACGTATTCCAGTATTTTTGTTAGCGCATGTGTTCACAAACTACGTCCACATGGTAAAACACCCCAGAGACATATAGCATAACATGATGCAGTTTACTTCTAAGCCAGACCCCTCTTGTATGGCCTAAAAGCTTTGTAAGAATTTAGCAGCAATATCAAGAAAAACCAATATAAGTGGTCCATTAATGAATAGGTCCTTGAGTGTCAGGAAGCAGACGTTGTTGGAAACTTGGGTAATATTACTGTTGGGTTTTATTAATTAAATATAGCTATTAATATGACCTTGGATTTAAACACAATGACCTCTTTTGTGAGTATGATTAGCAGATGTTTACCATAATTCTTCACTCTGTGAAAAATGCTTGTTGCACCCAATAAAAACAACCGTATTTACTTTGCTAAATCAAATATTTGGAACTTGGGTCTTACTTTATATATCATGGCTCCAGTGTCTTAGACTTTCCAAGTTTAAGATTGAGAGCCCTTGGAGTAACATATGTGGTAGATCTCAGAGTACAATCACCTATTGTATTAGTGACCGCTTTTTTCCCCCCTCCTCTTTGGCATTGTGTCTTCTACAGTGAAAGCAGTGTGCTCTACCAGCCTCTGGATTTTATTTTTACAGAAATGCGGGGAGAACATTTTTGAATCCACAAGGTTTTCTGTATTTTATCCGTTACGTGCGGGCAACTTCCTTTCCAGAAGAACTGCAGCAATGGAAGCTGGAAACACAATTCCAGTTCTTAAAATAAAGCTGGAAGCTATTTTCCTTTTCAGTAGCATCTCACCTAATTTTAGACTTTAAATAAAGTCTGTTCCCCCATAGTTTTCCTTTTCTCCTACCAAGTCCAGAATGTAGAAGTGGTAAGTCCCATTAACAATCCAGATGATCCCCCCCAAATGGCCACCTGCTGCCCCCAAACTGCAACAGGTATTTTCTGTATATGTGAGCGTTGTTTCCCGGCTGCCGGGGCCAGTTTTAGTGGCGGGTCTGCTGCCTGCTTGTCTGCAGTGCCGAAAGGAAATAGCAAGGGAACAAAACTATGCTTTTCTTGGGAAACCACTCCCTTTGGAATGGAGAGATATGGCTTGCCACTTCTATTTTGTTTCCCCCTCCAAAGTAAGCAACAACATCGCAAGGATCAGGGCCAGCGAGAGAAGAATATTATTTAAAAGGCGTTATCTATCTAGCTGGTGTGTTTCAGGAAAAGGAGTCTCCTGCTTCATATTTTAAGGAGTGTAATAAAAATAGCAATCGGTTTAAGAAAGGGGCTGACGGACCGGAGAAAGTGACAGCAGCAGCACAGGGAAATAGTACTCCATTTATCTGAGCGAGCTAGCACATTGATAACGCTGCTCTCCGCAGTAGGTGCTATCAAATCAGAGACAATTTGTATCCCCGGTGTGGCAGGTTACTTACATGGTAACAAGTCTCCCCGACGTTATTGCAGATCATCATTAACTAGCTACTGCTGTTTGTTTGCCGTTACCTGCTAGACGATGGTCGTGAGTCATGTCGTATCATTTATATATCTCGCCCAGCTCAGGGACCTACTGCTTCTAAAAAGCCACTCAGCCTGGGATCTCTTCCCTTGCTTCGTTTTACATGGTGGGGAAAAAAGTAAGGAAAAAAAACACTACTAGTTGCAGCTTTCCTTTTGCTTCAACGTCAGCAAAATGAAGGTTGTGTAGCATACGTTAGCAGGCTGTGGGGAGCAGCAGCAGTGGGCATACACGAAAGAAAGGGACAGAAGTAAGTAAGGAAGAAGGATGGGCCGGCTCTTCGCCATCCTCAGATCTGATGTTGGCAGGGGTGTGGGTGTGTGTAAGGATCCAGATAAGGATTAACGGCTCTCGGTGGGATATCGTGCTTTCTGAAGATCTTTAATCAGCTAGACTGGCATCCTATAAGCACATTTCTTACTTGATTATCTTTCTCGGCGTGTTTCGGTTTCCTTTTCCTTTGTTCAGTAATATTTGTAATTACTGCCTATTTATTAAAACATGAGATCCTTTTCAGCTCATGACCTGAAGGCTCTTTAGTTTTGCCAGTTTTTAAAGTTTTATTTGGTGATTTTTCTAGCCTGCTTTGTTTCCTTTCAATAGCACATTTCAGCCCTTTACTGAAAACGTGGGGTTGGATCGTCACTTTGTAAGTCTTTGGAAGCCAATTGCAAAATCTCCATTGAAGCCAGTGCATCTCTTGATTTGTAGTTGACAGTATGCCCCATTATATCTACCCTAAATAGTTGCAGGTTGGGTCACTCAGGAGGGAAGGCTATAATTTTGTATGAAAGCACAGTTTGGTGAAACTATGATATCAGCACAACTGTTATAAAACATGAAGTGCTTTGTCTTCTCCCTTATAAAATGGGTAATTTCTACCCATTATCAGAATTATTACAAGAGTCCTTGCAGTAAAGTTGTCTTTTGATAGGCAGAAACTTGTCTTTGCTGGGAACGAATACAGTGAAGTGTAACTTCTCTTTTAAAGGAGAATAAATAACACGAGTGAAGTTTACTAGAACACAATAAAGCCGTTTCCAGGAAGGCTGCTGCAGAGGCAGGTAGGATATGCTGAAGATTTATACGTAGGGTGAACACGTGCAAGTACCTTAACGATGCTGTAGAGAACATTGGAGTAAAATATTTGATCAACAGATATGCCTAAAAAAGATACATGGTTTGGCTTTCTTACTAGCTTTCAGATTACAGTAGGACTGTTAAATGAGTGTTCCGTTGAACCTATGCATGAATAAATCATCGTGGCTGGGGGCAGGTCAGATCTAGCACCGTTACCTCTTTCCTAACAGAGAGAATTTTGACTGCCCAGCAATCTGCCAAATTTTGTTTAGTGTGTGGATTCAGGGATGAGCACCAGGAGAAGGGAGAAGCTAAGAAATAAAAAGTTGGTCTCAACAACATCACGCAACTCACTGTGCAGCTGCCACCACGAGACGGGTTTTAGAACTAAAGCGTGGCTTATCCTGGCTAGGTGTGCAATTGTTTTGAGCTAATTCAGTCAAGATCCAGGAGATTATAGTGAAATAAAGCAAAAAAAGGAAAAAGATCAATAAAAAGGGTGGAGTAGCTGCTGTGATTAAGAAAAAAGATTGCTGTTGATTTATGGATTTGGTCTTCAGCTTGCCGTCTCAATCAGGGTCTTTTTTTGGTTAATGTTATTAATATTTATGCTTTAGTACCATGTGCCAATTAGAGAATAATGTAATTAAGTCTCCAGGCCTGAAAATATTAGGCCCCACGTAGCACAAAGCCTTCACATCGTGTGTTACTGGAAAGAGAAACTTAAGTCTGGCAATCTGGTGCAGAGCACGGAAAAAGGCCCGTTCTCCTTTCAATGCAAGAAAGAGGCAGTATTTGTGGTTGCCCTTCCTGGGAACATCAGAGGGAGATGGTTGCAGAAGCCTGTTGCTCAGCTTTTGAGTTTTGAGGGAAGTCACCCTGGCCAAGCCCATCTTCTCCTGCATCAAGTGAGAAACGTTCCTCAAGCTCTCGGTGACTGTCACCTTTTTTTCCCTGCAGAGAACTCAGTTTTGGGGCACTTCTGTCTTCAGGCAGCGTTTCATGGTGCTGGTGTCTGTTTGATGGGTCTGGGGCTCCTCCAAGTTAGCGCAACACCTTGGTGTAGGGTCTTCTCTGCAACGAGGAGCATGAATTCTAGGAGCTCTCAAGGTCTTCCCTTCAGTTTGAGCTGAGAACGGGATAGTTGAAGACTTACTTTTTTTCTGTGCAGAGGGAAACATGAGAACTCATTGTTGTGAAGCGGCAGAACTGAGTCACTGAGGGTTTAGTCAAAGAAGAAACGCATCTCATCAGTGCAAACCAGAATAAAAAACGTGCTTTCTTCATTACTCATTATACCACAATGAGAATCAAAATCACTCAAAAATTGTTGTAACAGCTATATGTTGCTTAGATAAAATAGTCTGGAAAGGATAGATTTTGTGGGAATCGCTTCTGATTTATGCAATGCAATATGTGGAGCCAACTTGCTGTGATTTTTTCCAGTTATGTGCAATTATGTTAGATTTAATCAAAGAAGTTCGAATTACTTGCACCATTCCATAGCGCTTGCATGGTACCTCTGGGTGTCACTGAACAAGTTGTGGCCATTTAAGCGTACTGCTCTTGCAAACAACACAGTGGGAAAATTAATTTAAAAAGTCATTGTATATCTGGATGCTTAATTTTTAGAGCTGTGCTATGTTCTGTGTTGGTTTACTGTATTTTAGGCATAAATCCTATTTAATACAAATGGTAAGCAATTCTATTTTGCTTTTACAGTGTAAAAAGATTTCCTGTATGGTTTACTGGGGGCGGGGGACTGAGTTTAACCTATCGTGTCAAACCCGGTCCTTCAACTTCCTTTTCTGCTTCCATATGGGTAGCCAATGTGGTCAAGATTTGGTCTTGAAATCAGTGTGGTATAACACATCCCAACGCAAACTACCCAAATCACCCTGCTTAAAACAACCTGCTCGGCCGCCCTGCCCACCACCCCCTGGGACAGAGCCACCCCCCCCTTAGGGTCCAAAAGTGATGGAGCCACCAAACCTTGGCTGGTTGGGATCAGGGGGACAAGTCAATGTGCATGTTGGCTGCCAGCTCTTGAGAGGAGATAAAGCTCTGAGGACGGGTGTAAGCACACATGAACAGTTTGGTAGCTGCTTCTTCATCCGTGTACCCCACCTTGCTTGTCTCCCCAGTGGGATTTTTTTGCCTGTGGAGTTGAAGCAAGTGTGTTGTCCCCATTTTTTCTCTGTTCAGTCACACACAAGCAGCACTTTAATATTATTAGAGGGAGGGATTTATGAGTTTCTACTATTTGAGAGGGCTTAATTGGTTCCTGTAATATTCCACACTTCAAGCATAGGAGAATCACAAATGGCTCCTGAGGAAAACGGAGCCGGCGAGAAGTCCCTCTCCATACCACGAGAAGCCTTTTTAAAGGCAAAAAAAAGAGGACAGTCTTGTCAGTTCTGTGTCTCCCTCATTTATTTATTTATTTTTGTATATAACGACTACCTCAAGCAGTTGGAGTTGTGTATGAATCTTCTTGGCGTGAACCCACGGGTTGTGGTGACAAATAGAACACGAAAAGATCTGGGCCAGTTCTTTCTACCACGGCAAACCCGTGCTGCCTGCGCTGGTTTGTGCCGGGGGCCGCTACTGGGAAGCCCTCCCCGGTTGGGTTGGAGTGACGGCCAAAGCTCTCTTAGCAGGCTGAGCATCGGGGCTTCAGGAAGCTTCGCAGCCCCTGAGTAGTCAAATAATGGAAATACTTTTTATATTATTTCTCAGAAAGACTGTGACTTTTTTCACCATCAATTCAACACATTTGGACTTCAAATCTAGTTATTCTTGCAACAGTTGTGAAAGAAATGCACTCTATTTAGTAAATCTGTGTCTTACAAAAGACAATAACTGACATTTAACTATACAAAATAAATAGCTATATAAAAATGAGCTTGCCCCCCCCTCCCCCCTGCCTCCAAAGCAATAGAACCTCTAACATTTATTTATTTCTCTTTAATCTTTGCCTGCCCTCTCGCAGCCGCTGGAAGAGTGGCTTTGCATTTGGAGAGCTTGGTGTGGTGCACAAATAAAGGAGTAAATAAAAGGGTTTGCTGACGCAAGCGTCGCGAGGTACATGTGACACGTGAGTGGAAAACCGGGCAAATGGGCAAACAAAGCGATGTGCCGCCTTGAGTGTCCCGGGCAAAGCTAGGAGGGATGGAAAGCAGTAGGGATATTTTGTTTTTTAGCGTGAATGTTTTTCAAACATTGCTGACTGTTAGTGTCAACAAAGAAGTACAGAGGAAGAAAAGCAGAAATAAAATGCGTGACTGGAGAGGTGCATCAGAATACAGTAATTATATAAGCTTTATTTTTGTTGCCTTTGACGCCAGTGTAAGTACGTGAAAACTAATGCACTACAGAGGACAGGTTTGTGGTTGAAATATACTTGATAGATTTTGACAAATTAAACAGTTGTAAAGATGTTTGGAAGTTTTCCAGATCTTTACTGTTATTTATGTCACTGAACTAAAAAATCAGTGGTTAATTTGCAGTTCTTATAATTTTTATGATACTTCTGTTGTTGTAAATTTAGCAGCGTGCGGCATCAACTCAGCGGGATACATTTTATGTTGTCAGCTACCTTTTGACATCATAATAGATTTCAGTTGCCAAAGCTTCAGGGAGAGAGAGAGAATAAAATGTAAGAGCTGTGCGAGTGCTTGGATCAAACCCAGGTAGGAGAAGAGCTGGTCTGCGGGGCGGCCGCTGAAGCCAGGCTTGGTCCTTGGGGACAGTGGGGATGCTCCAGAGCCCTCGTGCACATGGTGATAAACGTGTTTTAAGTGGCAAGGATGGCTAAGATGCAGATAGGATTGGGCCCCACGGTGTCGTTGACGGGCCTTTGAAGTCCAGCTGGCAGCTGCTTGTAGCTGATAACGGCGGCAGTGCTGAGCTCCTCGGTTCTCGTCCCACCACGTGGACCTTCTCCTGACCACGTGTCCCAACGGCACCCGGAGTGGGCTGTGGCTAAAGGGCAGCAGGTTGAGATCTGGTCTTCCAGCAGTTGTCAAGCTCATGTCTGTCTCAGCGGGTAACCTGGTTTTGGGGGGGCTGTCCACCCCCACATTATTCCTGCTAGCGACTTTCTCCTCACACAGTGGTCCATGGTATGTTTCCTGGGTAAATACAAGAGAGAGACCAACCAAGTAAATGTCCAGCATGTCGTACATGGGAGCAGCTTTTGTCTTATGGGACAGCATTGATCAAAAAGAGAAAGCCCAAACAGGAGTTTTACAGAGTGCCTCTGATACCTGAATTCATACATTTTGCAAGCTCTTTTATTTGAGACTTTTTGCAATATTTTTCTTTTTATAGAGACTCTCTGTTCTCTCTATTTATAGAGACTTTTCTTCTATTGTCTCTTGTCCTGGAAGAGGGAGAGACATCTTAAGTTTAGGTGGCTTAAAGAACAGATATAGTTGTTTCCCTCTGGGGAGGCTTATTTTAGTGGGTTAAAAATTATGGGTTTTTTTATTTTATTTTATTTTTTTTAATCTGAGGAGTGAGACCTGCCTTGGGAACGTGTGACACATGAAATGGACTTCTTATAAAGCGTAGCCGTGCCCTTCCCATCTTCTGCTTCTTTCAACATTTGCCCTTTGCCTCCTAAGCCTGAAAATGGAAGAATTTATTAACGGTTGTTTCCTCGGTGTTTGTGGCATTAGCCACGTTTCTCAAGGGCGTTTCACGTGCTCTTTCCACTCTAATGGGATTGTCTATTGAGTTCAGCTCTGGCGCATTGGGGATCCATTCGCACAGATAGCTGATTAAGCTGAACCTTCCTCATCCGTAGGTAATCCCAAAATACGCAAATTGTTAGCGTGAGATTGGTTTTCTAACATTTTTGGGTTTATAATTAAGCGCTTTGTAGTTGTCCTCCTCCTCCCTCCTCATTGGAGTCTTTAGCCGTGCTGACTCCAGCTCTACCATTCCTTTTTTCTTTCCTGATCATATTTTTTGTCTTTTCCCCTGGAGATAGTTTTATGTCCGACGCTTTCTCTGCGTACCGCTTCAAAGCTGCACGACTTGGAGTAGATTTGGGGCACAAAGAACATTTGTGAAGAGAGCATCGTGCTGCTGCTTGGGTTTGGCTGGGTCTTGCTCACCAAGATCACAGCAGCCACCGCTGGAGTGAGCATGGACGTAGCTTCAGGGAAAAGGCACACATTTACTCTTGACTGATTTTTACCATCTCCATCTCTTGACAAAGGAGAGCTTGGAGATGGGACAACGTGCAGATAGATACCTGCACCACCTTCCTTCGGTGCTCTTCGGGTGGAAGGTGCTGCCCTTGTGTGTTGGAAGAACGAGATCACATTTGATTTTGCTTCGCAGCAGCAGGCTAGTATGTTAGTCTGTGTTCGCTGGCTAGACTTATTCTGGCTAATGTTTGCCAGATTCTTCTATTACATATTAAAATAAGATCTTATGAGTGGGTTTTGTTTTTGTGCGTGTTTCAAAAAACTAGGCCAGCCCTAACAAGCACATTTTTCGTGTTTTTGTTTTTGCATTTTGTCATTTTACATATTGAAAAATGGAAGGCAAAAAAAAAAAAAAAGAGCCTGCTAACATCAGAAAGAAATAAAGCTTTGCATTATTCTGCATAAGTGTTAAAATCTGACTGATAGTTTGTATATACAGACTCCGTTTTTTATGGTGTTTCCTTTCCCCACCCAGAGATCACAGATGCTACGATAAAAATTAATGCCCTTTTACTAAATGCTTTTCTTTTCTGAACTTGGCCTAAAGAGGGTCACGCAGTGCTTTTGTTACTGATAAATGTGGCAAGATTTAGGTACAAATAATAGGCAGACATTAATTTGTCGGGGCAGGAACTTCTAAAAGAAAATGCGGAGCGTTTCTTCCTCCTTAAATCCAGCTATTTCAATATCATAAAGTTTTTATTTTAACCATCAGGAGAGTAGCCCTGTTTGAAGAATTCAGCTTTAAAAAATGTCTTTGTAAATTGAGATTTTAGGACTACCTATTTGGAGGACGTTCTGTATGATAAATGACCCTTATAAGACAAAAAAAAAGTAATTTTGCATGTCTGCTTCCTAGGATGTGTGATAATAATAAATGAACATTTTATATATCATTATATATATATCATGGCAGAACAAAAATCAGAAGATATATTATTCATTATTCCTGTTACTTTATATTTAAAAGGCAAAGGTTTTTGCTTCTTTGCCAAAACAACGGCTACAGAATATATTTGTAATAATCCCCGCAAATACGAAGGAGATCTTCCAGGTCGTTGGCACTGGAAGAAAACAGAGATGCCTTTAATTGTATTCATTTGAACATTAATACATTAATGCTGAGATTTAAGTACTGTTACTATTAAAAATTAAACTGGAGGGGCAGTGTGCAGATCATATGCTTTAGTGTAAGTTGTCAGGTGCAGTGTTTGCATATTTAGCCTGCCATTCCAGCACTGAAATGGATGTTTGAGGCTGGATTTGGCTTTCTGAGGGACATTTTTTTTTTTTTTATACCACCTCCCTGGTTCCATTTCTAGTAGTAGTGTTTCCTTTCACGGATGCATTTGCAGCACTTGAGCAAAAGTTGCACTGATTAAAATCAGAGAAGGCTGAGGAGTAACTTCTTTGCCGTCCTGAAGTCCTCTTGTTCTTCTCCCCGTCCTCCCCCTGCCGTGTCCGCAGCTATTTTGCAATATGCAACCCCCTCCGAGCACCGCCTGCGGAACTGGAGTAGCTCTGGCATGTAGATTTCCCAGTGGGAGAACTTGTGTGGATGGTAATTTTAATGAGACCTGATTTAAGCAGTAGAATAGATCCATAAAACTAATACAAGCAGACTTTCAAGAGCTCTACTATTTGTCAGGGCAGTGAATTTTAGAGGTGCATCCATTGGCTTGGTAAAGAATATTATAATCTCGAAAATTTAACCGGTATTAATTCAGATTGTTTCTATGCAAAGTACTATTGAGAACTGCTCGAATCCGGGGCAGGCCAAATATAGACTTATTTATTTTTGGGGCTCAGCTTTCTTCCAAAAATCATGCTGGAACCACAGGACCTGAAAGCTGTGCTCTATATGAATGAATGCAAAGTCTGTACGAGGGCACACAGCTGTGTGTCTAAGCTGTGACAAACCCTTCGCTTTGCTTTTTCCCCCCCTTTCATTTAAGGCCACCGCTTGGTCCATACGTATTTCAGCCTCTCCCACGTTGTCACATCTGTTTAAGTATGGCAGCAAGGCGGTTTTCTTCTGTCCTGTGGATACAGGCATCATACCATCCCAGAACCTGGATCCCATTTGAAGTAATAACGCTTGGTCTGGGGCTTTTCTTTTTCATCCTGGTGCTCAGGAGCGTCTCTTCCTGTTGTTGGAAATTGGGTAGTTCTGCTTGGTGTTATTAAACTGTTTCCTTGCCCTCACTCTTCTCTACAGCCCCTTCCTTCTGTCCTATTTGGTTTTGTTTTGTTGTTCTCCCCCCCCCACCACCACCCCCCCAACTGGCTTTTTTCACCGCAGCTATCTCAAATGGCAGTGAGAAAGAGAGCAAGTCGGGGGAAACTCAGGGCAGGAGCTTGAGGTGGGAATGGGAAGAGCTGGAGCACGTTGATGAAGATGGGGACCCGCAAGCAGCAGGGAACGAGGGGGAAGAGGGAAGGAGAGCATCGCAGGGTAGGGAAAGGGGGAAAAGCTCGGAGGGAGGAGTGGGCACAGAGAGGGAGGCTGGGGATTCAGTGTTCCGGCTGAGCGGGGGGATGCTCTGCGCTGCGGGAGGGGGACCCCAGCTCTCCCACCCCCTTCTTGGGCTCGGGCATCCCACCGACTGCACAGATGCCGGGCGGAAGGGAGGTGGCTTCTGCCAGAGCCAGCGGTAGCGGTGACATGCATTTAAACGGGGAAAAAGTTTATTTGCTTTTTCTCGCAGGATATGCTAAGTGATTTTGCAGTTTGAGTGGAGTGGCATTATTGCACTTAGCTCTGCATTTATTAAATAAATTTGTTCTCCAACTCAAGTGTTAAGTGTGTATTATGAAACCTCAGAGCCAATCTTACTGGTTGCAGTGTGCAAATATTTTTAAAATTATGTAATTAAACAGGGCTTGGGCTGCAATGTCCACTGAAGTGATTTATTTAATTGAATGGTTTGATTAAATTTAATGTTATTTTAGTTTATACAGAAAGGCTTGGTATCTGTTTCACAGATAGGGACATCTTGTGGGGCTGTCAGTGATGGTTCAGAGGTCCTTGGGAGGAATCTTTAGCACCCAATTAAATATTAACCAAGAAGATGTGACTCGTTCTTTCTCTGTCCCTGAAACTGTGTTTTGACATCTAAGGCTGGTGATAAAAATTTGCTCGGCAGAATCACTCGCAATGCACTCTATTTATCACTAGAGTATTTCTAAATTAATCACGCTAAAAATCTTTCCGTTGTAATTGTGCTGGGGCTCAGTGCTGTATGATATGTGTAAATAAAAAATGCCCTTTTAATTTCACGTTAACTGTATCTAGCTGCTGTTGCAGCCAAACTGTATCTCTTTTTCGGTAGAATGTCATGTTAAAGGTATTGTGGTTACTGAGCGGCAGCTGTGATTGAAAAGTATGTAAACTAATCTTTAGTTGCTCGTGTCATTTTTATATTCTTATGTCAGAACACAAGAAGGCTGCTTTAAATTTGTCTTTCACTGTGTATTAATTTTCAAGTCTAATTTTTCTTGGGTTAAAGCATATACTGCATTATCTACTACACATTACCATTCAGTGCCAAAGTAAATGGCTACTTGTGAAAAAGTACAAAATTAGTTCCTGCTTGATTACTGTAAAATACATATTTATTTTCATAGGGAGAGTTTTTATTACCAGTGCATAAAGTACAATTATCCTGCATGGTATCAGCGACTTAGAAGATGAAGTAATCAAGCACCATGTATTTATTGCTGTGAAGAGCAATAAGTTTTAGGGCAGTGTATTGCTTTCCCAAAAAAAGAATGAAGGTGCACAAGGCATTTTGGTTTTTGTGGGTTTTTTCTTTTCTTCTAGGCTTGCACGATGCGTTGTTCCTGCTCTTTTAAATGCAGACCATTTAAAATTAAATCCTCAGTTAATATGTCTGCATAAGAACTTCTTTGTCTCTTGATGCCCAACCATTGAAAATTAAATGTGGTTGCGGAGAAGTATTTATTCATACCATACCTCACACCTGATCTTGTGTCAGTATGACATCATCTTTGCCACAAAGATTTCTAGTGGTTTAAAAATGTTCCGTTGTGAAATAAGTGGGAGAGGTAGAAAAGGGGCAAGGAAGGCAACAAAAATAAACTACTAGTGGGATTTGATGTTTTGCCAGTTAAAAAAAAAATAAAATTAAAAAATCATATTCTGAGGTCCACATGCTGCCTTTGATCCGAACACAGGACTTCCATTTGTGCCGGTGGCTGTTCAGCCTGCAGAGGGAAGGCTGTATATGACTTAATTTGTATGTTGTGGGAAGTACATTTTCCTAGCATGTGGTCTAGCTTACTTGAAGAATCTGAAATGCGTTATAAATGTAAATGCTGTGTTTAAGTAAAACTTCATTATGTTTTGGTGGTTTCCAAAAATTCACAGGATTTGACCTTAAAGTGTTATTTCAAGGTGTTATGATGTATGAGCTAGACTTTGTAGTCTTCTAAATTAAATCTTTGAACATGTTATTATTGTATTTTGGCATCGGCAAGATGTAGTTCTTAGCTATTTTCTGTCACAGCCTTCATTTTTCTAACAAGAGTAACGAGACAGGGCCAGATTCTTGTCTAGGAGGCGTGCGCGGGATGGGGATTACCCTGCGTTAACTGTGGTGTAACTGAGGACAGGTCTGCCCTTTGCATCCAAGTCCAAGGTTGCGACGACGACTCGTCTGTGTCTCGCCATCGCGATGGAGCCAGTGCTCCCACAGAAACATGGGTGCAGCCGCCACCCACCACTGCTCCCCTTGACCATCGCAGAGCCCCACGTAGGATGTGGTGAAGGGTTTAGCGTTTGGATCCAAATCTGGTTCATATATAAAAGGGGTTGTGTTTCTGTTTGGAAAATATGAGCCCCTTTTACGTAGCCCAGGTGTGGATTAGCTCTCTAAACCATTTGCCCATTTCTGTGTTTGTGGGAGACCTGTTTTCAATTCTTACAAAGAGGCTGTACAAGTCAAGCCGTAGAAACAGCAGAAGCAATCCAAAAATGGATTTAAAAAAAAAAAAATTAAAAAAATAACAAAGTGTTTGTGATCTCAGGTTGGTAGTCTGGATGTAGGAGCAGACATAACTGCTATACGTACACTCATTTCCAAAGAAAATAGTTGCAAAATGTTTCCATCTATGCCATGAGTGCTCAGGGCTTCTATTTCTCCTTCCCTATGTAACAATCATATATTCGTGCTACAGGAGGGCAAGAAGCGCTGCCGGCCGTGAGCCACCATCCACACTGGAGGGACAGGGAGGGTGTCAGCCAGCCACTGCCATGGGACAGGCCGGGGTGTGTTGTTGCAGAAAAGTCGATTAAGAATAAGAGCTCTGAGTCAGCGCCCGGGGCCACAGCCGCCGGTCACCAAAGCGCCAGAGAGAGACCGTCTTTGAAGTGTTGTTTTTGGTACCAGTTTCACGTCGCGCACTCGCAGTATGAATCATGATGGTTACGCGGCTGATTTTCCCTCAAGAAGGAAGCCAACCCCAGACAATGGTGGGGCCACCCTTTTGGTCACTTTGCATGGCTGCCTGTCCATCCTGGCGTGGTCTCCTGCTGTGTGCTTGGGGTGGGAAGGGAGAGCGGCCGTGCAGCCAACACACGTTGGAGTCTTGTCCTCTGTCTGTCGCCAGGAGCTCCCTGTTTCCTCCTCCTTCACAAGCAGGCTGGCTCTTGGATGGGGGGCAGCCTGAAATAATTGGTGCAAATATTCAAAATCCTAGATGGAAAAAGACACGTAGGATATCCCGCTTCCCCTCTGTAATTCCTTCCCTGCATCCCGAGTAGGGCAATACTTAGAAACGCATCCAACCTCGAGTTCAAAACGGATTGCTTACCCGTGTTTCTTGAACAGCTAATTTTGCTGGCACGTTATTATTCACCCTCTGCTATTTTCACACTGTGACACAAAACTAGAGAGAAGACGAGATTGAAATTTTGACCGGTACGTTATCCTCATACCTGAGACACTGTGTCGATATGAGAGTATCTTTACCACAAGGACTTTCTTGGTGGTTTTACAGATCCCGGTGTGAATAAGTAGAAAAAGCAGAACTAATAGCTCAAGAAGCAAAAATATTTTTTTCTTAAAGAAATTGATTAACATGCAAATATGTACTGTATGCATATTAAATATCATTTCAAAATGTGATGGGCAGGAAGCATAAGTGATGCCATTTGGTTTTGTGGCATCAGTGTGGGTTGATTAAGGGGGTGGGGATAAATTTTGGGGATTATTGATATAGCATGAGTAGAGCCAGATGGTTGTATTACACATCTTTTGTGTTCTTGTTTGCTTCTTAAAGCAGTTGCAGAATTTTGCCCTGGGCAAAATTTACTCTTTGCTCGTATGTTCCCCTGTGAATTTACTTTTGACAAAGTACTTCACAAAGAGGGGAAACGCTGTGCTTTGTGCCCACAAACTCATCTCTTCCCTTCGCGTTTGTGAAGCCAACAGCCCTCTACTTATGAAATATTTTGTAACTTGTGAAATAAATTAGCAGTAGGTGCAAGTTCAGTGCATGTGTGTTGTGTATTGCTACCCCTCGGTATGTGATATTGATTTACAGAGTGTGTCATTTTTTAAAAAATTTCCTTGCAGTGTTTTGGAGAAGAAACGGTGGAAATGGCAACCAGTTCGGTTTAATGTGCTACTTATGTAGTATTCTTCCATTAAAGAAATGTTGTCTTAAAGATTAATGAGCTAATTTTTCCACTACTTTTTTTTTTAAGTTTTGAGATTGTGGTATACCTGATTCATGTGATCAAAAACACATACTTTGTGGTATTCAGGCTGAGTGGGAGAAGGTTGTGCTAGGTAGGTGGTTCTTCACTGGGTGTTTGTGACATTTGTTGGAACTGCTTATCACTGGAACCACCAAAATTTACATGTATTTGTTATTTCCCTTTCAAAGCAAATTTTTATTTCCCATAAAAAGATGAGTTTTTGTAAAGGCTGTGTAAGAAAGAATTTATGTCTTATTTGTGCTTCACCAGTTTTTGTGGGTGCAACTCCATTGACTCAGCTGAGGTTACTCCTCATTTATATTGTTGTAGGCCACTGGATGATGAGGTCCCATCTACAGCAATTATAGTGGAAACAGCCATGCTTGTAAATATGTTTTGTCCTCTGCCTTTGTCCCCGTGTGAAACGGCATGCTTGCAGAAGGTGAGGGGGCTCGCCTCGCTCATGGCAGCAGGACTTTTGTTGGGGACCACCAATTCATGCAGCTGCTGACTCGGTGGCCCCATGCCTACATCCCCTCTCCAGGCAAAGCCACCCCATGTTTTGCCCAGGCTGTAAGCAGCATCTTCAGGCGTTTTTTTGGAACCGGTACTTGATGTGAAAATTGGGAATGGGCAGCTCTGGCCCTATTGAAATTTCTGACTAGTTTAGTCACAAGTCTGAGGCCGAAGCAACTTAGTCCTCATAATGATGCCATTGTGCTCATCCTATCTGATCAGTTCTTGAAATGTTTTAGTAAGTCTATCTTACAACATTATAAGAAGATAATCAGCTGCCTTAGAAGGTCCCCATCTGGAGTATAGAGTTCTTTTACTGAAAGATGTTTTGCCTTTCCGAGATAGCTCTCGCATTTCATCATCTGTTGTGCAGAGATGAAGTGCATATGAAAAGTCAGTGACTCTGAATCCATCTGTTGTTATTATTTTCCACTGATAATTGGCTTGAACAATGAAATGTCTGTGTCTGTAGCCTTTGAAACTGTACACCCTGTTTATTTTCTGGAGGTCTTGCTCCACTCTCACCCCCTCGCCCCACCCCCCCCTTTTTTTGTTTTATTTTGGGTTTTTTTTGTTTCATTTTTCTCTGAAGCTCATAACTAGTGGAGCTTGCATGAAGATGACATCTTTGACTCCGTGCATCAGTATGTGTCACTCAGCATCTAAAGCTTGCTTGCCAATTTTTGTTAGGGTCCTATGTCTGTTCTGTGTGAGTATAGAGTAGGCTTAGAGCAGGAAGGCTGGCAGATCCAGAGTTCATAGATATCTTACCTGAAATGTAGTATTTATTTCACTTTCTCTATTAAAATATTAATTTAGAGCCCAGTATCTAATACCTATGGAATTAGATACTACCTTTAATTGTACAATATATTCAGTTGCATCTAGTTTTGCACGATGCAGGGTATTAATATTGGATTCCACTAACAGCCGTTCCATTAGCTTGCTCAACCAGTATGAGATATATATGAGCAGGGAGGCATAACTACCAGCCAGAACTGCCAAAACAGTCATTAGAAGCTCCATTGGGATGGACAAAGGCTTTTACACAGTGATATACTGATTAAATTTTGTTCTATGGTTTATTTGCATCAAGGTTAGATCACTATCTTCTATGTGAACCGTATTATCTGACACCTTATTTGGAAGGTCATTTCAGTGCAAAAATAGTGAATGATACAGGGGCTCTAAAATTTCTTGCAGGATTCTTTGTGGAGGATTTTTATCCGGTTAGGCTTGACTAGCTCATGTTAGCTATTTTTTTGTGCTTTAACGTGGTGAGTTTATCCAAGGAAAAGTAAAACTCCCTCCGTACCGTATGAGTGCTCAGTGGAACCGAACATGCTTGATCCGCATTGAAACTGTGAGTTTTATATCCAGTATTCTTTGAAATAATCTGTGGCACATGCTTGAGAATCCAGTAAATATGTGTTGCATCTTTTAAAGCCTGAATCTTCTTGTGTCTGCCTGTGTGTAAGTGCTCTTTACGAATGAAATTTCAGTGCCGGACGCAGTCGTGTTGTCCACGTTACGCTGTAGTCTGGAGCGCAGGAGAGTAAGGCAGAGGAGTATAATCTTATTTGTGTTTCAATGGCAATCATTTAATACTGCAAGTTATTAAAAAATAATTAAATTACTAAAACCAACATGTAGCTAGGACTCACAATAAGAGGTCAATGTGATTTGACTCCTTAAGTTAGGAAGGGACACTGGTGAATTCCAATTGCTTCAAAATTGTGCTGCTTCATTCTATTTCTGTAATGGAAGGATAAACGAGACTGAAAAATAATTTATTTCTCTAGAAGCAAGAGTAAATCACAGTATATAATTATGTATATTCGATTATAATAATAAATGCTTAGAGGTGCTTGGTGGTTATCACAGTCTCTAATTTAGTTGTTTTTTGAAGTAAATATAGTTTGGAGGGGTCGTTTTATGAGAGTAATATTTTGAAAATAACGTTTTTAAGGGAAAGTTCAGAAATTTCTTCCTTTTCCCCAAATAAACTAGTAAATAGGTGTGCATTATGCAGTGATTCATAACAGCTAAAATAGGTCTGTGTGTGGAATGTATTTTATATAGTAAACAAAACAGGGACAGCATAAGCAAATTCAGATTTACTCTGTCAACCCAACCAAAAGTCTCTGTGTTAATTTTATATCCTCGTTAAGAAAAGACTGGGCCAGAAATGTATTGGATTTCAGTACAGTTAATGAAAATGAATTTTACAGGTGGTGTTTGGTTGTGTTTCTTCTGCTCTGGCAAGATGGGTGGCTGAGCCAAAGCGGGCATAGCACACGATTCAGCTCTTTGCCAGAGCAATGCTTAGATTAGAAATGAACGTTTGGTGTCGAGTTGTTGGTGCTGTTGTTATTTACTATTATATGAGCAGAGCGTTTAGCACTATGATTTGATTTGATTTTGCAGTTCCTATCCCCTTAAACAAGCTGTGTAGCTTGTCAGAGATCAGGACAGGTAGAATGCACAGCAGGCGTCTGATTTGAGCCAGTTACTCATTTGCTGAGTGTTTGTGTTTATGCAAAGGGGCCTCTTCCTGCATATTTAATCTAGAGTAAGGCAGTGGCTTTTGTTGTGTTTAGACCACATACCTTCAGTCCTTCCTTACACTGCAGCCAGTGTTGAAGCACAGAAAGGCTGGATAGTCAAAAGTGCTTTAGTGTTTTCAAACTCTCAACTTTTCTGCAGTTAGTTGGGAATTACTGTACAGCTCTAAGCCTTTTTCTTCCTCATTAATGGGTAAGTTTTCTCTCCGGTAGAATAAGATACTTTTGTTTCTGTTCCGTTTTATAAATGCAAAAAAATGTTTGTTTGTTTTTTTCTAATTTTCCAAACCTCCTTAAGCAAACCTGGTCCGCTGAGGGAGTTTGTTGCAGGGAATTAGATCAAGAATACAGGTGTTTCTGGAATATACTTCTGAATAAAGTACTAAATGCCGTATTGCAATAGGCAGGTATTTGGGGGGGGTGGCGGCGGGAGGGGGAAGAGTTCGGTGTGTTATTATTCTTTGTACTAACAAATCCTGTTTTGTAACTATCCTGAAGATAATGCTTCCATTGTTAGCTAAAAGCTTTCAAACAGTGTGCAACGCAGAACTGCAAAAGCAGCAGCGCAAAAAAAAAAAAAAAGAAAAAAAAAAAAAAAGAAGGAGGGGGGAAAAAACCCAACCCCAACCCTCTGGTCTTTATTGTTTCCTTCGCAAGGGTCCTCACTAGAATGTCTGTGCTGTAATAGGAAGGTTTTTCTTATGTGGAAATTGAATCGTCTCTTCATTGATATTAATAGCACACTAGAGATGTTAGCCATGATGCAGAGTACCAGAACTGTAGAGTAGGAAACCTGATATTGCAGGGGGAAAAAATGACAGTCCTATTGCTCCTCAGTGTGGGAGACATCCCTCCCTGAGAGCAGAGTTTGCATAATGGCATCCCGGCTTAACTATTTACTTATAGGTATTTTAATCTCGGGCTCTTTGCCTTTAGTATAGGCGTAATTACTGTCGCTCGCTCTTGCACTTATTAACTGCACGGCTCGGTTTCTGATTCAGTCTGGACAAATTAGTTTTAAAAATGACTTTCCAGAAAATCTGTGTGGTGTGCCTGCACAACGTATGTACTGTGTATGTAACGTACGCCGTATGAGGAGAACGACAGAGTCTGACGAGCGGGAATTGGTATCAAAAATTAAAGAAAAGATGACAAAGGGCACGTCTTCAAGGCAGGCGGTTGTAGCACAGACAGCGTTGGGAGAAATGTGGAAAATGTGCAGCGAGGCCAGAAGTAGTAGTTTTGGTTACCAATTAACTATTTCCTTCGTTTGAGTAACTCCTCTCAAACAGAAGAGTGTGCTGTTCCACCACATGTTGGAAAGTGTGAGAATCTGAATAAAATTTCATCAACCTTATTAAAATATGTAGGGACTTTGGTCTTCTTGGGTACAAATCAGCCTACAGACTCAGAGGCATTTATTAACAATAAGACTGCTGAGGGTTTTTAATAACAAAATTACGAATACCGTATCTAATTGTAAGTGTATTACTTTTATGCACCAGTTAAAAAAAAAAAAAAAACTTTTTATGAGGAAAAGTACCTCAGTCAAAGCACCTTGTGTGATTAGTGCTATTGTATTCTTAAATTTTGATTGATAGAGATAATAGTTTTCACTTAAAAATACAGACAGGTACTTTAACTTTCCATGACAATAGCTATTTGCATTTCTTTTATCTTTTTGTTTAACGTTTGTGGGGGTTGGGACGGATTTGATTATTAACTCTTATTGCACACCGAGGTAAATGCTAAAACAAAGCTTTTGTTGAAGCTTCAAAAGGTAAAACAGCAAATATTGTTTTTAGGCTTCAATATTTAAAGGCTGTTAAAGGATACCTCGAAAATATTTTCACATGACCATGACCAAGAGTGTCACTTGCCTGTCAGGTAAGGAGAGGCGAGGCGAGCGGGCCGCCGGCGCTGCCCGCGCTGAGGGGAGGCGGGCGGGGGGCGGCGGCGGCGCTCAGGGGCTGAGGCGGGAGGGCGGGAAGGCCGGCGGCGGGGCGGGGAGCTGCGAGGGCTGCTTTGGCTGGAGGGTGAGGCAGCCAAGAGCAGCGCAGGGGTCATGGCCGGTGTGTGTGTGTGTGTGGAAATTGGCATTTGGGAATGGTGGGAGAACCGGCAGCCCTGCACGAGTAGCGTAGGAGTCCTGGAAAGTAGTGGGTCCGGCGGTATGGGCTCTGTGGAGAGGCCAGCAGTCCCCTAAGCCCTGCACCTACAGCGGTTGCTCCAGGGTGCTCCGGGAAGGGGATATTCCTCCTCGTTGCTTTAATTGGGTGAGGTCAAGTTTCAAGATGAGAGTTCCAGCACAGACATAAAATGGTTAAGGCTGCCATTGAGGCACGGTGGGTTATTTTAAGAAACGGGGAAGATCTGGCGGGTATAAAACAGGCGGCGGCGTTTGATCTCCTGGCTCTCAGCGTCAGTGAGATGGCCTCTCACCATTTGATTGGGCATTTGACAGGTTTGATACTTTCTGGGAACGTGTTATGGTCTTTACGTCTGATGAATTCAATGAGGGCCAGCTCTGTTATGCAAAGTAATTCGTGTGAGGCAAATAACCAATCCATCATTAAAAGATGCAAGACTTACAATCGCAGTTCAAATCCTGTATTGGAAGCGAGCTGTTCTTAACTTGTCTATTAACTGTACCCATATTTCCTATAAGAGCTATTAAAAAGCGGGGGAGGAATGGATCGTGATTAGTTTCGTAGCACTGGCTTACATCGAGTGATTCTTTTCCAAGGTTACAGTGGACTTGAAAGGTAATATTATTTTGAAAGAGAAAATGTGCTGTGCATAGCGTTGTCCTCATGATGTTATTTATTTTTATTTTATTTTATTTCTGTTTAGAATAAATAATAAGCACCAGCCAGAGATTCTGAACAGCCTGCTAATGACTGAAAGTGAAAATACAGTATGATTTGCTCCCTCCTTCCACTGAGAAGCGGCAAGGTAGCGAGCATTTAATATCCCTGTGTTTCGGCCTGTACCAAATCCCTTTCTCCCTCTTCAAAGCGAGGTGGAAGAAGTGCACTTAGTCGCTCCAGTTTTACTGTTCACCTGCATTTCACTTTCTGAGGAGGTGATAATGACTCCTGGTATAGAAAATCTCCTGTACTGCGCCTCCTAAGATTTAATACAGGCTGCACGATAAAAAGTAGCCCCTTTAACAATGGTCAGAAAAAATATTGTTCCCTCAGATTATTGAAAATAGTGTGATATATTTTGAATTTTTTTTTTAGGTTAGGGATACCTCTTTAAAAAAAAAAAATAGGTACAACAAAACTGAATAGATGACTACTGATCATCCTCAAAGCAATTCTGTGCATGACCGTGTGTATTAGTGCAAGTAACTCAACCGACTGCACTGGGTGAGAAAAGTAACCTGTATGCAGGATTGGGCCCACAAACATGCCTGGTACCAGACGTTGCTCTTCACGATCACTGTACATCCTGTATTTTCAGGATTAGCAAAATACCAAATGAAAAACATTATTTTTTTTTTCTCCTACAAATGTACAGTTGAGAAAAATCATCGACGGCATCTATTCCTGCACAGGACAAGAAAATAATAATTATGAGAATAGTAGGACGTATTTCAGCCTGTGTGCAGCTGAATGTGACTCAGGGAGTTTTGAAGGGAAAGAAACAGCTGTACTAGATGGTTATGGTTCGCTGTATTGAGAAGAAATTACTGCACAGAAGTGCTTATTTTGATGATCAAGTTTTGGTATTTTAAAGCTTTCAGGAAGCCTTGTAGTAAATATTTTAATCAGACATGTTAAATATATTTCAGCTGGTCTTATATAAGAAAAATGAATCAAAATCAAATTTCAGAAACAATTTTTTATTGTGCTATTGGGTATGTGTTTTCGCTCTCTTTTTTTTTTTTTTTTTTCCTCTCTCCAATAAAATCTGTGCTTTCTAGGTAGTGAAGGGGAGATTCCTTTGCTACTTTAGGTTTCCAATAATGAATTATAGGCTTCTCAAGGCTGGGGCACAAGCAAAAAAAAATGTACATGTGTAATTCTAAGCAGGGGAGCAGCTCAACTGGTGTTCTACTTTCCTGTGCAAAATTACTCACAGCCAGTTTGTGTGGGATCAAGGTCTTTGTTAATCTATTTTTGGCTGTACCTAAGGCTCTTCTCATTTAGATATTAGTAAAAATGTTACTGTTTTAAGTACACTTTCATTCTGCAATGCTCTCTATTTCTGCATATTCTTTATATTATTAAATTTGGCTTTGCAGTAATCACTTTGAGTTAGGGCTCCATCCTGCAGCCTCCCTGTAATGACCTCCCTGCTCTGAAGGAGGAGACCACTAAATCGAATAAGCAGTGTGGGATCAAGAGAGTTACAAGGTCCAACCCAACAGCAGGTATAATGGCAAAGCCTCTGATCTTTTTGTCTGGTCCCTTGGTACCAGGTAAATAGGTAGGACCTGATCCAGAGCAATAGGGGAGTTTCTGTCCAAGTCGACTGAAAAGGTTATGGCAGTGGCTCGGGTTGTGACCTTTTTAAGATTATTACCAGTTGCCTTTCCAAAATCCTGCTGAAAACAGATACGTTTAAAAATACCTTTGTATTCAAGGACTTAAAAACATATTACAGAAGCATTTATCCATCTTGCCGATAGGTAAACTGAGGCACTCAGTGAGTAAACCCAGTGTTTTTGGGAATATCTGGTTAAATCTGAGCGGGGCACATAGCGTTTTGCACAGACTGTTCCTCGTGTGGGATGCCAGTTGAGCCGAGGGGACAGTGTCACGGGTGCTTGGAGACCTTCCCTCCACTCGTGAGACAGCAGGACCACTACTGCTTGCAAAGTGGATTTTTTGTTTGTGGTTTGGTTTTCTATTTTAATCACCTCCTTGGGGGAAAATATGAGTGTAGTGAAGTGTCTTGCTTTGGTAGGATGGGATTTTTTCTTTGTTTGCTCCACATGCACACTTACCGTGTTGATGGTACTTTGTGTTTATCTTACGGACAGCATGATGGAAGGAATGTGTATTGCCTACATCAATTCGCTCACCCATATAAACATTTTCAGGAGGAAAGTCTGTATTTGTGTTTCTATGTTTTGAGATACTCAACTTTTCGACTATTAATGAGAAATTTTCACAGGTGGCAACAGCTGTCTCTGCCGCTCATTTTAACTTCAATGGTACATTATCCAAATTTTTGAAAGTCAGGTAGGATATAGTGAGACTTAAATAACCAGAAATGAAAGCGGCCCAGATTTCAGTTAGGGAGTAATTTGTGAGAAGAGCTGAAGTTCTCCTCAGCCCTCCATGTGTGTCGCCCTCGGCAGATATCGTTGCTCTCCCATCAGCTAGTGGTGGGCCAGTGTTACTGGGTTTCTGTGGAGCATGTTCAGTTCATATATGACAAATGTGTTTAGAAAATGTTACCTGCCTTTTACAGCACTGCCAAAAGAGATATTATATGCACATTTTATGCAAACATGTAATTTTCATCAGTTTCCTTAAAAAGTACATTTTAAGATGGTTCATTTGCTATCATGAAGACTCAGGGTAGAAATGAAGTCTGCTTGCAAAATACTGCCAAAATAAGGATTTGACTGCCAAATACCCAGAAAATTTATAAAACAGATAAATATGAAAAGAGGTTTAAAGTGTCAAATCCAAGATAACCCCCACAGCAAAGCAGGATAAAAGCCTTTATTGTTGCTAATCTAAGAGCACATCGTATGTCAAAGGTCACGTATTTTACATAAAAGATGTATTGTCTTACGTACTCTCAGGAAGGTGAGACCTGACCTATTATGATGGAGTAGTGTTATGTCCTCTACAGTGCAGAATCGGGAATGTCTTATACGTGTACCCCAACGAAGCACATAGGGCTTCTTATATAGCAAACCCATAGAAATTTTGGCCCCTCATCTTCCAGTACCTCATTCCAAGAACTGTGAAAAGCTTCTCACTCAAAATGTGAAAAATGAAATAAAACAAAATGCCATTGAGCAACAGACAAAACCAATATTCATTTTGTCTCAGGGTAACCTTTTTTTTTTTTCTGGCTAAAAAAAATCATGTTTCAATGGTAAAGAAGTAATGCCTCATTCTCATTGTGAAAACATTTTTCCTTCTGTAATAAATGGCATATGAGTGTGTTTTCTTTTGAAAGAGCTTAATGAAGATTCTGATTTTTTCCCAGAGGTTGATATTTTACTACTTCAGTAAAAAGCTTCACCTACTGATGTAAATAACATAACTTACCATTTGATGAGTTTCACAAACACCCCCAAAACTCCACATCACTGTGTGAAATTTATGAAATGGAGTTTCACGTAGCTGTCTTACACATCCACATGTCACTGACTTTCCGTTTCGTATGATGTCATCTGTGTCACCAAATTGCATATTTCTTTCTGTCTTTATTACGTATTATTCTGCACCTCTGCAGCAGAAGATCAACATTTCAGTGAAATTATGTTATAATTTTACTCTATTAAGGTATTTGGTCAATTGATGTGGAATTAATTCTGAATGCTGTTAGTGGTTTGAGTTAGTAACTTGATCTAAATTAATAAACAAATGTTTTTCTTTTCTCTTGTACCATATGTTGATCCCAATTACATGAACAGAAAGTGGCAGATTGTCATGTTTCTTAAAAGATTACATACTCTTTTGCATAAGAGAGAGTACACAAGATGCAGTAATATACAGGGTAAAAAAAACCCTACACGTGCTGTTTTCCCTCTCCTACTTCTTATAAAGATACACTTTAATTATTTTTCTTTTTAATACCCACTGCTCTTACCACCTCAGCATACTTGGTGTGCTCTTGGTAATGCTTAATGAGATGATATCCCAAGACAGTAAACAACTTTTGGAATTAGGCATGGAGGATGCAGCTAGTTTTAAAATCTCATCTAGGACTATGTCTCTATGGAAAAGGATGAAAAAAAAAATAAATAGAAAGGATCCAGAAGCTAAAATAGCAGTGGTTACAAATGGTCTTAAAATGCCTTAAGTAAGGAGAAGCCATTCAGACAATAGTCAGATTTCTGAAACAAAGAACTGAACTCATCTATTATTCAAACTGAAAATAGATTGATAGACATCAAGATTAAGAAAGTTTATGCTAGAGAACAAAGAAGTCTCATCTCCATGGGTTTTTTTCTTCTTTTTTTTCTCCCAAAGACCAAGTTGTTCGTGCAGAACTGAAGAGCCTCACACTGGCTGGTACTGATAAGCAGCAGTCCTGTGACTTGCTTGTTTTTATTAACTCTCTCTGAAAGTCATTCACCATTAAACACGATTAGATTCATTTGTTGCTTTATTTATGTTTGTACTTGCAAATGTGGTGCCAATGAAAATGCTTTGGGTGTTGTTGCTGACACTGACCCAGCAGTCACGTGTGTTACCTTCTTTCTCTGCAGGGTAAGAAGAGTGACCTTTTTGGGTGGCTGTAACTGAAGATTGCTTTACTGGAGCATCTGAAGAAGGTAAATACAAATACTGTTTTGCACACGGTTTCCGAAGCATGCCTGAAGGAAGGATCTGATCCTGCAAACCCTAGAAGCATGCCTTAGTTGCACAAGTAAAGGCTCTTCTGGCAACATGGTTAAAAAATTGCAGCGTTGGCTTGGAGCTAAGCTTTTGGAGCCATTGCTGTGCCTTAAAAACCCATGTTGTTTTTTTTTTTTGCCTGGGAAGCCAATGGTTTAGGTGTCCAGTTCCATGTTAGGAGCAAGTCCACAAAGATGCACTTCTTTGCTTTCAGCCGTGTTCTGAGAAGGCTGTTTGGTAACCGGACAGAGCCTGTGCGCGAATGGGGAGACCTTGCTCTGGCTGGTCTTGGTGGCCACATGGCCAAGTCCATGGCCTAGCATCCATGGCTGCTGGGCTGGGAGCTGCAGTGGCACAGCCCCACAGCAGAGGACCCCTTATTTGGGGCAAATCCCTGGGGAGTGGTCAAGTCAGCTTCAATGCTGCTTCATCCCAGGCTGAGACACTTCTGGATTTACAGCAGCACGTCGAGCAGAGCAGGAAGGCAGAATTTAGCTGTTAATTTGATTGCTTATTATCACTGGAAAAACTAAAACACATGTTTTTTAGTCTTTTGGAGCATAGCAAAAAGGAAAGAAATATCACTCTCTGCAAAATTATTTTTATTTAAAGCAACGTGAAAGTCCCTTGCTTCTAAATTAACTCCTTGCCTCTCTTCTGGTCCAAAGTTTGAAGTTGGAAAGGAATATTAACATCACAAAAGTGGTGATTCACAAAATTAACTTGCAGAAGAGAAGAGTAACACAGATCAGTGTTTGGTACTGAAGGGTGTCATCTGACTGAGGTTCATATGGCTGCTTTATAATCACCTTCTTTCAGAAATTAATAGTCGGTTAAGCACCATAGCAACAAGCAACACTGATGTAAGCGTTGAGCAGTGGCTGCTGTTCGCTGTGATGTCAGTGCTCGTTAGTGCTGTTCTCTTGACCTTGTTTGAATATAAAATGGTGATTTCATTTTAAACTTAGAATTTTACGGAATGACTAAATGCATCGGAGTGAATTAGAGCTATTTTTATTTTTAATTTTATTAAAATGTACTTCAAGGGGAAAAAAAAGTCCCTGTTCCTCTTCTGTTTTAAATTAAAATAGATCTGAGGATGATGTGGGGTTTTTTTTCAGTTCTTTGTTGCCAAAAATAGCTATTTAGTGAGGATGAAATTCATGAAGTTCAAGTGAATATTGCAATCCTTGGCCACGCCAGTGGTGTATGTCAGCTGTATGGTATATGCCCCTCTTCAAGATTTGAATATTACTGTTATTTTGTGGTGGAGCCCATGAGGTATTAGATACATTTCAGCTATTGAAGAGGAAGCAGCAGATCCTGCAGTTTAAGATGGTGGTTTCTTGCCCTGCAGTTTTATTTCCCCTTTGAGTTTTTGTGAAAAAGTGAAAAATTTTAAATCCCAGGTACATCAGATGGCCTCAGAATTAATGGGATTCCTGTGGAGCCGCAGTTCATACGTGGCCATGATGCTATGTGACCCAGAAAAATTAGGAATTTTGGTTGTGATAAATGCAAAACACTACCTTTAGACTCACCTTAGAAGTTTGTAGGCTATGTCTCCAAAAGCAGACATATTTTGTATTGCTGCCATCAGGGCACCACGCATGCCAGACATACCCTCTGGCATGCATCCTTCAGCAGTAAGCAGTTTGGGTGATTGGTAGAATATATCACTGGAAAAGACCATTAGATTTTTCAGTCTGACCACCTGAGTATCATAGGTTATTGAGCCTCACCCTGCACCCCTGGGCAGAGCTGGTAAGTAGGGTTCAGCCAAACTCTTGTCTCCTAGAAGCTGATCTGGGCTCAGTGGGAAGACCCTGACGGCTGGAGAAACATGGGTCAGAACCACGTATGCAAGCGGGATGCATGTTCAAGCACATGTTTTCAAACAACAAAATTCAAAACTTGATGAAAAATAAGTTGTTCTATCTGTCCTTTAATAATAGGACTTGTTTCTGTGAGAAGGTTTAGCTCTCTCCTCCTTCCATTGCAGTGAGGGGTGCCATTTTCAACGAAAACCTATTTGCTGCAGGATCAGTCCATAATCTTGCAACATATTTCATAAAATAAAGCCATAACGAATGATATGTGGTCCAAGAAACTGGATGTTAAATTTCAACTGGGTGAGAATTGAAACTACCAAGATAATAAACCATGAGAATAGGAGATAGTAATGGAAATAGTGATAGAGTCCTAATTAGAGCAGTGCCACTGAAACAGGGAAGGTTAAGGGTTTGGTTGATTGAGTTTGAGCTCAATTGCTCGATAGCTTAATTTCAGGTGAAATCCCATCTTCTGAGTTAGCGGTTAAGCTGCTCAGTGCAGTTACAGAGCAGGACTCTCTACTCCTTGAGGAGTGGCCACCTGGCCCCAGGCGTCCCAGCACTGCATGCGAGCTTGGCCTCGGGCGTGCGGAGTGGGATACAGCACAGAGCTGGTAAAACAGATTTTTATATTGTGTGTTTTGTTTGCTTTCTTTTTTACTGTGAGCTCCAGAGCTCTGAACAGAGGCGCAAATAACAGAATAGATATAGCAAGGGGCTTTGATGGTTAAACCTTCAGAATTAAGATGTTTACCTTCTCCTTTATTTAGCACTGTTAGGCATAATGCCTAATTATATGCCAGCTTTTCCTCAAAGTAAGAATTTGAATTGAAATGTTTGATTTGGGGAGAAGGGAGGGGAAATGTATTTTTACAGAATTATGGACAATAGTGTTAGTTTTCCAGGAGCAGTCATTTGTTTAAATGTATGTAAAAGCATTTTCAATAATCAAACACCATTCAGTGAACATTGTAAATCAGGGATAGCTTGCATGCTGAAAAATTGAAAAGTACAAAACATGCTACTAAAGTTGTACATTATTGATAACAAAAGACACATGCAGACTTTTAAGATAGCAAAGATAGAATCCTTTAGAAAACCCTTAACGGGAAAAAAATCAACACAAAGGATTTAGCAAAGTTGCACTTAGTTTAAAATTTCAAATCTTAATGCTTGTCTGAGTTAAATGCTGATTAAATATTGATAATAAAACAGAAGCTGCCTGCTGTAACTCAGAACTGAATTAGATGATCAACAGATAAATCTGTGGGTTTGAGCTTTAACTTTTTTATATATGTGTATTTTCTCCTCCCTTCCCTTTGAGCCAGGAGAAAGGTCAGAAGGACTTCCTTTCCTAAGCTTGGTACAAAAAAATGGATCATGCAGTTTGTCTTTGTGGAAAACAAAGTGGTTCTGAGGGGGAAAAAAAAACACCCAACAAAATGTTTTTTCCCAATAGTCCTGCCACTTGGTTGCATCAGGAAGACACATAGTTCTCAAACTGGGTTGGCACGTCACTGTGCCATGTCTTCACTGGCTGAAGCAGGAGGAGCCCCTGGCAAAAGTTGAAGCCCTGAACAAACTTTTTCAGAGAAGTTTCTTTTTGTGAAGGGCTCAACAGTTTGTGCAGTTTCCCCCCGGCATTCTTCCTTGCTAGTGACTTTTCAGAAGATGTGCTGGTGAGGTCCTTGCTCCTGTTTTCTGTACCGGCTGGGTGGCAGTGGTGCTTGCATGTCGGGCAGTGTGAAATTAGTAGCGTGATGTTTACCTTACTGAGTTTGGCATCTTGACTTTTCTTGCTTTTCACCTAATGGTCTTAAAGCATATTACAGAGCAGAAATAGGCGTCGTTCCTAGAAGATGTGGTGTGCAGCTACTTCTGAATATGGGTCCTGTGACTTGCGTGCGTTCACAAGAAAGTCTGTCATGGAGCAGACAACCTGGTTCTTGGACTTTTTCTCCAATGTTTTCTCTGCAACAGGCCCAAATTACATGGAGCCATACTGGAAGCATTTTTCATGAGTACTTGTATCACCCCCAGCAGGAAAGAGAGATCTGTGAGCCCCCATTGATGCCTGCTGTTCACTTGTTGGTGGGGTGGTAGGCCCATAGATGGAGTGATTACTGTCTGTCAAGCCACATCTAGGACTGGATTCTTTCACCTTTGGATTGTTGGGAGAGGTTCTAATACTCTACTTGTTAAGACCTTTGAGTTACTGAAATTGAAAGGTACAGTGCTGTGCAAAGTGTTTCTGTAATCTGTAGTAATAGAAATGACAATATTATCTGCATATTTTGGGGTAAACCCTAAAAAGGTTGCATGTTGGCCTCTGTCAACACAAACTGCTTGAAGACCTTACCTACTTGAATGAAAAGTTTAGTCCAGAGATGGGTGAAGCTGTGACTTTCCTGAAGCAATTGGGTCAAGAAGATACAGAAAATAGATTAAGACATTTTGGAATAATTTAAAAAGTATCTGAGCAAATCTCATTAACATGGACCACTAGCATGCTGTATTGAAGACTTCAAAGATCTGTCAGAGGAGTTCTTTCTGTGCTATTGTCTGGCAGCATTAGCAATCTCAAGAGAACACGTTTCTTTTGTTTGCTTTTGGCCCATTTAGCTTTTCTTCTTTTTCTTCTTCATTTTAACGTTCCTTAATATATTATAAATCTTCAAGTGGGCTGGTAGAAAAATATGTTTCTCGGCTTTAAAAAAGTCTTATCTTACGCTTCGGGACCAAATCTGTCTGGTCTTCATGAAGACTGCTAATGTGAGCAAGGTTTGGCCAGTGTTTTGCGTAATCCTGCAGTGTTTCTTCCATTATCTTAGGTAGATTCTTGATATGATCATCAGTAAAACGCAGGTGGTGATTTGCATTACTTAACATGCTCTCACAGTATCATCATCTGTTTCGAATCTGTGAAGAATGTGAAGCACGAGGCTGAGTGGTTCATGCACACCTCTAGGTTTGGAAACCGCTTGCCTAACCTGTACCCACCGATCAAACGCAATTTCAGATATTGGAAATGGCCCAACCTGTACAGGTTGTAAGCAGTTGCATTAAGCAACTGTAAAGGGTGCACTGATGTCCGTCAGTTGCTAAAAAGTGCTGTGAGGTCCATTAAACCAAGCTGTTGTTGCAAGAGGCTCAACCTGCCTCATCTAATGAGTTTCATGCAAAAATGCCCATATTGACAAGTGCCATCATGGACCTCAGGGCTGCAGCATCCCTGTTGTGGGCGTGTGTTTGAATTCCTCCCACTGGTCTTCTATGTACCAAGAAATTTAGTGATGTGCATCTCAAGAGGGGAAGACGCGACATCCCTTGCTAGGCACCGGTGTGTCTGTGAGAGATTTTTTTGCTGCAGTGGTGGGCAGTGCTATCGAAGCTGGTTGGAGTCACCAGCCTGAGCTATTTGTGAAACGGTGCTGTAAAAACTGTGTTCAGAAGGTTGGAGCCTGCTCTTGTGCCACGAACAGCCTCTCTCATGCTAATTGTAGCTTTGCTGTGGACTGTGTGCAACAGGTATATCACTGTGTTCATCTTTTAACTTGGCCCAACGCCAAGGGAACAGCTCTTAATACACCATGCAATGCAGACAATGTGATTTCTAGCCTTGTTCTTTGAGACTAAGGTGGGTAATGTGTCAGGACATTCTGTGTTTAATCATAGCTTGGGTTAGGAAGGAATTGTGAATGGCATAGGTGGGAGCGGCATCAGTCCTCATTACTCCAGAACCTAGGCGTGGGCTACAGGTTAGATAGCCTGAACTCATGCTCAGTCTGAAACAAAAACAAATGGGATGGAAAGATCCAGTTTCAAGGTTTCCTTCTGAAGCAGGCAAATAACTCTGAATTAGGAGTTGTGCTGAAACTTGTTCTTGTGCAGGTTGTGCTGCTGGGCCAGTGGATGCAATGGTGATTGCCTCTTGCTAGGGCAAACAGGCTGATGGGCCTACATGGAACTGCTGTCTATTAGCATCTCCCAGCCATGCCTGCTTCTCTACATGAGAGCAAGAACCTTTTGTAGATTTGAAGGCTTGAAACCTGCCCTTAGAAAACTCGTGTTGCAAAGATGGTGCATGCTCCTATGTTATAAAATCTAGAGATGTGAAAAAGTGACACCAGAAATAGATTCTTGTTGCATATTTCATATTTTATTTGGTCATCTCTTAGGTCACTGCCCGTTGCCTTCTACCACGGCAGAAGTCTGTCTTCCGGCATGCTTAAGTTATTGTCCTGCAGCAGTAGCAACCATATTTTACAGTGGCAGTGTTACAAGACCAGTGATGTCAGTGGGCATTACAGGAGGCCACCCTTTTTATTTGGTAGCTTGTACAAAAGCCAAGACATTAAAAAAAAAAAAAAAAAGAAAGTTTTTGGCCTTTGTTGCCTGCCCATATTTCTCACTGCAACATATGAAAGCGTTTTTCACTGCTCCTAATGGCAGGAACTTCAGACGCCACCTCCAAGATGTTTAATTGCTAAGTGTTTCTCCCAGTGCAACCTGTGAATTTTAATTTGGGGCTCTCCTACCTCTGCTGGCCATATACTTTTCAGTGTGTTCTGCGTAATACTGCTTAATTGCTGAAAAGGGTCATTTCTGACTCTGAGATCACTGTTTATTTTTTTAGTAGGGTAGCACAAACATTTGGACATTTGTAACTAAGACTCTGACGTCATTTCCATTGCAAACCATTAATATCTGTAGTTTATAATATGGCTTTTCAAAATAGATTTTTGTTGAAATATGATGTTCTCTATTTTGTTTAAAAAAAAAAAGTGCAATTGTTATCCCCTTTTTAAAAAAAAACCAAAAGATAAATTGACATCTTTTGAGTAATAAGTCTATTCTCCTGTCATACCTTTTTCGTTATTTTTGATAGCCCCTGTGTTTATCCGTATTAGTTGTAGTACAAGCGTTTCATTTAATCCTCTGACGTGTTAAGGGTTAGTGGATCCCACTGATGGAAGGAAATGTCTGTGGAAGGGCACAGCATTTCCTGCTACTGGGGCACTTCCACCAATGGAACAGTGGTACGCAGTCGTGACATTAATAATTGTCCGTGAAGATCTTAGAAATAGAAAGTGCTACATTTAAAAGCCAACAACAGCATAAATCAGTAATATAGGCAATGAGACCGTTTCCTTTTTGGGGGAGAGGGGGATTTTTTTAACCCCTTTTTAATTGTAAAACTGTCATGTGGTTATTTTTACGGTTTGTTTGCTTCATTGCTGTCATCATTCTCCATTTAAATTTTATTCCAATAATTGGGAAAGATAATTTTTATTGGGATAATTTTGCTTTTTAAAGCTTTACCGAATGCAAATTGAACATTGTTGAAAATGTTATTGGAAAAGAACAGAAAAATTGTTTCTGAAAAAGTGCTAATTCTTCTGTGTCTTAATTCCTCTTTGAGATCTGATGTCAAGCAAGAAAAAGTGTGTGCTTTTATTGGTTGTTTCCTTTTGTTTTAAGGAGGGAGAGATGATTGCTTTTGTTGCTACTTACTTAGAGCATTCAAAGCTCTAGGCTCAGTTTTGGAGAACGTTAAAATAAGCCCACAGGAGGTCTTGTAAAAGTTGTAAGAAATTGTAAGCATGTCTGCTGAGTCAATTATATGAGACAAATTGCCAGGGTAAGGCTGCAAGGTTCCAAACTTGTTATTTACTCTGTGCTATCTTTAAAACAATTCATTTCTGCCTTTGATTTCACAGCAGATAAATACATGTTTTGGAGGGGGAAAAAAATATTAATTAGGCAAAATATTATTTAAAACTGAAAGAATTATCTGGATTTGTGTTCATGTAGTTAAAAGGAGAGTCTGGCCTGTCCTTCTTTTGAAAGTTGGGTAACTGAAAAAATGTAATTCAAAAATGCAGACTTTGGCTTTTTAAAATTTCTCCTCAATGAGACTCAAGTGGATGAGGCAATATTTTTTTAGATAATTTAAATTTTAATATTGAAGTTGTTATTTTTTAAAAAATTATGTATCTTGAATCTCTGAGAGCATTCATGATTTTTTCAGAGTTGTAATAAGTTTCAGAATATTTCGTGAAGAATAGTGCAAATCCAGCATGTGCACAGTGTAAATCCCACGTGTATAGTGTGTGCTCGCTCATTTTCTCAAAGTTTGTGTAGTTAGTGTGTCATATGTTCATAATAAGCAGGCCAGCTGGAGCATTACTGCTTTCTAAGCTGCCATGGTTAACTCGGTTTGAAATACATCCAGATCAGCCGTAGTATTTTCTAGATACTTGATAAGGTCAAAAAGTCCAGTAAAGTCCTTTTCCTCCTTTCCAGCACAGTTAGGATGGAAAGCTCAGAGAGGAGCTGCGTAAATAGTTGGGTTTTACTAGACCCGTCTGTGTTTGAAACTCGTGCTAAACTCCTACAGTGATTTCCAGCTGGGCAGGACGGGGCAGCGTTGTGGTGCTGTGCTACATCACTCGCATCCCAGTCTCACAGTCTGCCACCTGAGGAGCCTGTCTTTGAAGTTGCCCTGACAGAAGCTACTGGAGGGGGAAGGCTTTTAGTTACAAGGAGTCTGAGCACCCTCAGTGAGTCTTGAGACCACCGTTCAGAAGAAACATCCATTCTTGCTTTCCTGTCTGCCGCACAGGTGTTGTTGGGCGAGTACTAGAAACTTCAGGATCACTGACCGTTGCTGGTTTGGAATGGAAGTTTCCTGTGCTGCAGAGGGTTTGTCATAGACAGTGATCAGGCAGACATGGAGGCTGTCTGCAGTGTCTTATGCACTGCTGTGTCAGCACACATCTCACTGCTGCCTTGCAGGTTTGGGTTGTCTCCAGTCCCATAGGTGTTTAGTGTGGGCCATGAGATCTCCTCCGTCCCAGCCCACCTAATCTTACCCACTTCTTACATCAAAGGGGTAGTTGTGCATTGCTCTGTCCAACCCAGACACCTGATGGACTGCCGTAAGGGAGTAAACTTTCTGGTGGGTATGTTGCTTGGGAATATTGGCAGTTAGGTTTTTGTTGATAAGTTGGGTTTTTCTAGAACATTAGGAAAAGCTGTTTGTCCCTTAACATAAATCTGTGCCCAGCTCTTCCCCTCTGTTTCTTGCTGTCTTTCCTCAGCTAGCAGTGGCCTTCTCTAGGCATCACCATACCAGTTGACTGCATGCAGCAAGGGGAAGCCCTGAGCACTCCCACCAAACCCTGTGTGCACTGCCGTCATAAAGCCACATACCCTCAGTGCCCCCCACTTGTGTCTCCCTCTCCTGTGACTCAGTCTTCCTTCTTAGCAAGAGTAGGGCTGTTATCAACTGTATTACGAGATACCAGGTATCTGCAGAGGGCAGATACCAGAGTGCCTTCATGTGTGGTTGGGCAGTAGCTGGCCTGTCCCGAGTCTGTTTCCTTGCTGCTGTCATTCCTGGTGCAGCATGTAGTTGGCCATGCATGAAGTCTGCATAAAACGAGTGGGACCTTGCTCATCTGTAAAGATCTGTCCCCAAAAGGAGCAGGAGCACGAAGTAAGGGGTCTTCATCATGCTCAGCCCCAGTGCCTTCATGAAGCGCGATGGAGGGTGGGCTGCTGGTGATGTGGGAGGAGATTGTGTGGGAACCTGTGATGTGTAGGAGACAGCATCAGTGGGATAAGAAATTCTTACCCTAAGAGGATGGGGACAAAATGGCCCAAACAAGCTTTGTAGACATTTGAGGAGACCTTCTTTTTAAAAACAACTGTAGAGAGATTTCCCAGGTTTTGTCCTCTGACACTGACATCTCATCTGGTCACCGCCTATGAAGAGTGATCTGTGGCATTATCTGGGTAAGACCTGAGTATATCTCTGCGGGAGAACGAGAGTTTATCATAGTTTTATATTGGGTTTCCCTCAGCATGTAACTGGATGCATTAATAGTGACATGATCCCAGTGTGACCTGGACTTTAATGGGTTTGAACTTGGAACTGTTCAAACATTAAGAAAAAGTCCTCGCTCCCTGTGTGTATTCAGCAGCTGCTTTTTATATGCAGAACCCTGATCTGCAAAGGTTCAGTGGTGTATTTTCAACTTTCAGATGAAAAGGACTAAATAACTGCCAAAAAACCTGGACTATTTCTCTCCTGATGCAGATGTGTGACTGCCAGGACATGCATACATCAAAAAGACAACGTGCCTCTGAGCAGTTTAAAACCTACTGCTTTGTTTTGTTTTGCTCAAGGCAAACAAAATGTCAACCCCCTCAATCTTGGGAAAGGGTTTTTGCTGTTAACATGTGCTTCGCTCAGAGCCTGAGCCCGCGAGTCAGGATTTGGGGTTCGTTTCCTACCTCTGCAGCTGACTCACTCTGTGGCATGGGTACTGTTTGTTCTGGACAAAGCTTTCTTGTTTTTTCTTGACTTCGTATATTGCCAGCTGTGCATGATGTACTGTCCAGAATACACTCTTTATCCTATGTCAAACCTGAACGGTGGCAACAAGGCTGTAATTTGATTTTCCCATCTGCAACAAGAGCCAGATTTGCCCCTCGCCCCCCAGAGGGACATTTCAGGTTAGGTTATCTGGCTGCTGTGTGTTCAAGCAGCTCATAAAGGTACAAATTGTTCCTTTTTTTTTTTTAAAAAAAAAACAACAACAAAACACAACAAGAAAACAAACTCTGCAAGGCCTAATTTTTTCTGCAGTTTTGGAAAGTGTGTCCTAATTCTTTTCCTGCCTAGCCACATACCTAAGGCAGCTTCTTTACCAAGTTTCCGCTTGAAAGGAATTCCATTTACAAAGTCATCAGCTACCTGCAAACAGATGGGCATAAAGGAAGGCCTAATACCAGCTTGGTGTTAGTGTTTCGTGTGGAGCTCTGCAGTAATGATGGAGAAGGTAGTCACCTGCCACCAGAGTCATTCCCCTGGAATGATGATAGAGCGACCCAGAGTAAAGATGTCTCTTTGGAGAGCTGTTGACAGATTTACTGACCACCAGGTCAGACTAGATTGCCCTTTCTTTTTGGTATTAAGAATTACTGTGCATCGAGTTTACTTATTAAATTGTTAGCAAGTTGTCGCGTTGTAATGTGTCCCCATAATGTCAGCAAAATCACCCTGCCTTACCCTGCTCCCTCCTCCTGAAAGCCAGGGCAGACCTCTGCCTTGGGGTATCCATCTCCAGCTCTTTATGATCATAGAGTCATAATGGCATTATGTTTCATGTATAATACTTTTCTTTTACTAGGGATGTAAATCTTTGGTCTATAGACCTTTGGTTCAGATTTTTCTTTAAAACATTAATGAGCATTTTAGTTTTGGGGGGAAAAAATTTACAAGTAATGATGACATTGTGTAAAAATGTAGCAGCTAAAGCATACATTCTGTTGGTTTGCCTTGTCTTATAGGAACATCATTTTTGCACATCACTATTAACAATGCAAACACCCTGAAATGCTAATAGCACTAGTAAGCTTTTAATTCCGTGGAATTTATTGCTTGCTGTATTTCCATGAATTTATAACGCTTTGATTCTTAAGAGCCCCATTTAATCAGTTTTGCCTGGCACAGAACATAATAAACAACTTGCTGGTGCTAAAGTGCCACATGGGGGAGGCTGCTAACAAGAAAGTTAAATGCTTCTGCCACTAGCAGTTTCTTCGCTGTATTTTTCATGAGCTGTTACTACCAGTAATGTACTTTGCTAGCTTTAGAGCAGTGGTTAAACACAGTGACAAACCAAACAGCACTCCAGCGCTGTAAACACGCAAAGCAATACCATTTTTGTTCAGAGCTACAGTTTAAACCAGGCTTGAGGCTCAGTATCATTTTATGGTGATCAGTGATTTTTTTTTTTTTTTTAATGTTAAAAAGGCCTCGTTTTTCTTTATATCTTAATATAGGACTTCTAGGAGTAAGTAGTGAGTGGTATTTATCAAGAAAACTAGTGTGGGGACAGAGACAGAAAAAAGAATTGAAGTATCTTGAATAACAGTTCTTGTTTGTTTATGCTGCTTGACTATAAAAGCACAAAAAAGACTGTCTTAGTAGAAAAATACCAGATTATCAAGTGCTTTAAAGCAGAAAATGTCATTTGAGTCTCAAAACTGCACCAACTTTATATAATTACCCTTTTAATTATCCCCAGTGGCCCATGAAATTTGTAAAATAGAGCATTGAGAGTTTGATTTACTTACATGTTGCACTTTAGTGTTACGCTCTTAATGAATATTGTTTAGCACTAATGTCAAGTAGAGATTGCCGAGTGCTATAGAGAGGTGCATGCTGCAAAGCTGTGTATTCAGAGGAGAATTGTGTAAACTCCACCTTAAATGAAGAGTATGTCTGTATGTAAAGCAAGATGCCATAATTTTTGTTGCCTGAGTGGAAACCATATTGATTTTATCCTCTGCATGCAAAGTAGTTTACTATATTTTCTTTATTTAACCATGCCAGAGAAATAACCATTTTTAACACATTTATTTGGTTCTGTGTCAGTGTCTTCCTCGTTACGGAGAACAGCTGTGTCCTTCTTCTCAAGAACAAGGAAGCAAGCTCTTCACTTTCCTCTTAGAACCTAACTGGTTTGGCCTATGGTAATAGAAATAACACTAATCAATACTTGATGTGGGATTTCTGTGGGGTATCCAAATACCACTTATTGACAAGAAATTGCTAGAATAAGCGTGGGTAAAATGTAACCCAAGGTGTGGTCTAAAAATCCAGCTAAATTAAACAGGCATCTTCAAAGGTGAATGGAAACACCAGTGAAGAGTTACAGTAAAAAGAAATAAAGCAGAGTCTGAAGGGTTAGATAATAGGATGTAATAGCTGGTGACCTCTAAATTATTGGTACAAATGTGAGCGAGGTGGAGACTCAGCAGAAAGTATTTGCATGTGAAAATGGTCATAAAATGCTTTCAAGTGATGGTCTGGTCCTCAGGATCCATCCGCTGACAGGTTGGGGAGATTTGATACCATGGGTGAATGACTCTGAGGGATGGCTGCTTTCCTCTTGCCTGACATGCCACTTTTTCCTTTCACCTCTTGAATTTAGCAAGTGTTAAGAACAGCATACAAGTGCTGGTACGGCAGGTTGGACCAGTGGTATGGCTACTTTGGCATCTTTAATAATGTACATGACCAGATGCCTCCAGAGAAAGTGGAAAAAGCCTGAGCTTTTACTTCACCTTCTAAAATATTTGTTCATGTTCTCCTGCATTCGCTACTGTAACGTTCCCGGTATTGGTCTTATCTAGCTACGTGCTGCTTCGTTATCCTGCTGAACTCATGAGATCTTAGCATGGCTTCAAATTTCATAGACCGATTCATATAGTGTTGAGTTAAATTCAACTCTTAAGTTGTTTTTCCAACTTGAGAACGTTCCTGTACATTTGTGGTGTACATCGTTGATATATAAATATTGTAGTTGAAGGAGAGAAACAACAGAAAAACAGTTATTTTGCAACTTTCACAGAGTTCAGAGAAAATTTGAGTTCAAATCCTAGCTTAAATGAATGGCAAAAATCTATTTACATCCCGAGGACCAAGATTTTATAATACAAATTTTTCTTAAAGTAAATGAGTTACATGTTTGGTGTACAGCTGAAATTTGGAAAGGCAAAGTTGTTTTACTTGTTTACAGAAACAAATTTCAGGAAACTGATTTCTGGAATTTTGAAATTTGTATTTATTTATATTTGAAAATATCTTGTTTAAAAGAATCTCGAGGGAACAACCTATGAAGAGGCTAATTAAGCATTTTTCTAAAGCGCTGAGCTCAATGGGGCTCTTTTTTTGTTTGTCTTGAGGCCCTGCAATAATAAACAAAATTACTCCTAATAATTGGGAGCCTTGATTTGAAGTCATGCTGACTACAGGACACAGGCAGTGTCAGTTTTCACTAAGTGCATCAGGGCTGACCTTGAACTTGTATCTGCTGATAAGAGCAGTGCAATAGCCCAGTCGTATCTGAGAGCATGTCGTAGTGCTCAGCGCTGCTGGTCAGCTTTGCCGGTGTTTCTTCTCTCCGTGTCTCGTGCCCTTTCTATAGCCAAAGTCTGGACGAGCCAGGATCTCCTGACGCAGAGAGTCATCTCAGCAGCAGCACTGCAGGTCGTCCAGGTGCTCCTGGTGCCAGGAAAAGCCATGCCAAATTTGGTAGGGGGCTATGAGAAGATAAATTTGTTGTAACAGAAGTGGTTATTTTGGCTCCGTTTTATTTCATGTGGTATGTTTTCTGTCTCCTATATTGCTGTGCATGGGTGCGTCACTCCCTTCCGCTTGTACAGCTTCTTAAATGTGTGTGGTATCATATCACACTCTGGTCTTAATACACTAGGAGATGGTAGAAGACAGTGTATTTGCCTGGTTTTTTTGCTATTGAAAGGGTTGGAAGTTTGCCTGAAAGCCAAATTGTGTGGCAGGAGATTACAAAACCTTTAGTTTCCAAATCTGATTTTTTCCCTTGAGATTTTTTCTTGCTTGCTCAAAGACAAGATTCATCTTGAACAGCCCTGACTGAAGTGGTGCTTGTAACCACGCTGGAAAATGTCTTGTGGCCTGGAAGAGCGGCTAGTTGGAAGGAGGACAGTTTTTCAGGATCAGTTAGGGCGCTTTCAGTTCCCACCCCACCTCACTTCACACTCACACGCGTTGGTGGGCCGTGGTGACAGCATGGTCTTGGCACCGGGCGTTTAACGGAGCTACTAAATAGTCATGATGCTGCCCCACCACAATGGATGGTTGCAGATTGCAGTCACAAATCTTGCATCTAAGTGATCATCTCTATTTCATTTTGTGTCTAGTGGTCAAAATTTGGGCAGGGGTTTATGGTGCTTTTAGAGCCATTGAACATTTTGACCGTTCTAAAAAATAAATAAATAAAAAATCCAACGAAAGTAGAAAAAGGCTAAACCCCAATATATTAACTCTGTGTTGTCCTGTGTATTAATTCAGCATTGTCCTTCTGCAGTAGTCTGGATCCATGGAAGTGGACAGAAATGTGAACTCTCACCTCAGAACTAACTAAGAATAAGTGGAATTTCTGAAAGGCGGCTTTACTCCTGTCTAAAATTAGAAGCATGAAGTGGAAGGTTAATAAGAAGAGAACCCTCTGAACCTCGTGGTTAGACTCACATTTAGCCACCCAGCTGAGGAGGGGTGAGGGAGCTAAGCCAAAACCATCACAGAGAGTCCAATCAGCTAACTGTAGGCATTCTGTAGGCATTCTTGTTTTCAAAGTTGGTAGGAAATGGTTTTCTTAGGAAAGAATTGATTTGATGTTCTTTTTATACTTGAGGAGACAGTTTTGTGATCTCCAGTTAAGATGATGAACTTGTACGGGCCTTGAAATTCGGGTCTCTTTTTCAGTATTTTTCAGGAGCTGTAGTTTGTACTTGTGTTGGCAAATTACATGTTTTTGCAATCCTGCATGCCTCTTGCTTTTAAGGAAAGAAAGGAAGAAAGAAGGAAGCTGCGTTACATTTAAATGCTCTTTAGAACCTTTTGCATATGCTTTTGTGTATTCTTGACCGATCTTGCTTTGTTTTATGTGTTTGTAGCATTTTTCTTACACTTTGTGCAATCATTACCATTAATGGGGATTTGCGAGTGTAACAAGAGGAGAACATACCCCAGAGTGTATTACTTAATTTCCCTTTGAAGTGGAATGAAGTTGTCCAATTGGCCATATGCTGTGATTTGCTATCGTTACGAGTAGTTTTTGACTCCTTGTAGAGTAGGTTAATCTCTTCTAGGGAGGCTACGATTAATCACGTTGGATTGTATATGGCATAGACAGATAGTTGCCACCTTTAAAAGAGCCAGTAAGTTTCTGAGGCACCTTTTCTAAGCCGGGAGCAAGAGGTGCACAATATAAATGCACAAGAACCATTTGCCCCTGCAAAAATTGTGCACTCACATGATTAGTGAGGCGTGGTATTAAATTATTTGAGCTTTGTGCATAAATATATACCAAGAGAAGCCTGGTAACTGGGGATTTTGATTCTTCTTCATAGGCCAAATACTTTGCTGTAGATGAGGAGTATTTTGGTGGAGCTCTGCCCGGGCATAGCAGCTGAAGAGCTGGTCTTCCTTGCGTGCGTGTTGCACTGTCCCACACCCAAAGAAATGCCTCCCCATGTTTTATGAGTGGACTTTGCAGCTTGATTGAAAATAGAAACACAGTAAACAGCAACTGTGTCTCAGAAATATCCTCAGCAACAAAAACTGTCGCTATTTCAGCTTCTTTTCAGGGCCCCTTCTTGGGGGGCTGCTCTGCAGCTATATTACAAGCACTGTAACATAACCTGCAGCACCAACCCTGGAAAATCTTGTAGTACAGCTAACAAGTATCTGCAAAACCTTGTCTGTATGTATGTGTGCTTACCTTTAAGATGCAAACTTGTATTTGAGTGTGCTCGGCTCCCTGCAGTATATCGCTGCAGAGCTATTTCTAAGACCTTGGAAGAGATGGGTTTGTAGTCTGTTATTTATTTTTTTTTTTACTATGTTTTTCTCACCCTGATGTTTATTAACATCTTCCCTGATGTCCAGTTACAAGGGATGGGCGCATAAAAGTTTACATGAAAATACATTTGTCTGTAAGCGCTCTCTCCCTGCGATTCCTTTGCAGCTTTAAACCAAAACCAGTTTCATCCTGTTTCACCCTTTACCCCTCAGACTGATAGAGAAGAAGGGATACTTCACTTTTGTGTAAAATCCACCTTGTCCTTTCCACTTTTCACTTTAGTTTGCTTGTTGATTAGAAGTAGCGGGTGTGACCAGCCATCAGAGCCCTGTTGGGAGCCAGCTGCCGGGGGGGCATCCAGGCTCACCCTCGGGATAGTAGGAGGCGCAGCCCTTGACTCCTGCTTTTTATTTGTGCGTTTTCCCTCTGAACACACCAGCACATCCGAAAGTCTCCTTGCTGACCAGTAGTGACTTGAAGCACTGAAACAGGAGCTTAGAGTCAAGGCTGATGATTTTCTTTTCTGCTTCGGTCTGCCTGAGCTGGGACCTGTAGCCAGGCTCTCTGGATGCGGTTCATTGCATTCGGGGACATGCTGGACATGAAGGATTTGCCTATTTGCTAAAAGAGCTGCCAGCGCCTGCAGCAGCCGGCAATGCTTTGGGCTGATTGTTTTCCTCGGCAAAGAGCAAAAAGAGGGCAGATGGGAATATGGAGGACATCTCGTTAGACTGAGCCAAGAAAGATGGAAGGGCTGAGCAGCGACCCTGATTCTGCGTCCCTGGGGCCAAGAGACGTGTGTGTGTGAGAGTGATGCACCTCCATCTTCTTGCTGCTACCCCTTTTTCTTAAGGGTTTTGTGTTGCTCTGTCTGGAGACACACCTGCAAGCCAGCCACCTTGCAAGGGCTTCATGGTGGACAGGAGTTTTGTCAGGAGTTTGTTTCTGTCCTTTCTTGTCCAACTTACTTTAAAGAGCGAGCTAACGAGGTGCTGTAATAATTGTTTCAAAGCAGTTTTGGAAGAGAAAGTCCATTGTAATGGTTTTAGTTTTACTGCACAGCCACCCCCTGACCCTGCCTTGTTTTTTCTACTTTAATTCTGTTCCCTGCCACAGCTGGAGCATGTAGGGCAGACCTTCATGTCCTTAATAAAGCTGTTTAAAACTGATGAGCAGTTTTGGAGTGCCTAACTTATAGGCACTGAGATTCCATAATAAATACACGGCTTTTGGGCAAAGTCCTTGTTCTTTGTAGCAGGTTATTCTGGGTGGATTTGCTCTGGTTTGGTTTGCAAAGGTTTGACAGGGAATATCTTGATCTCCCTTTCTAAGGGTCTTTGTCCTGCCTCTAAAAGACAAATGTACCAAACACTACAGTAAAAACTGGCCCTACCCAGAATTATTTGTCTGGTTCCTTTCACTAGTGGAGCTTTTCACCTCTGCAGTGCAAATATGTTTGCAGCATTGGATATCTTAGCTTGAATACCAGATCTTTTAAAAAAAATGGTTTGATACCACGTCCAGTGGTTAGCAAAAAAAAAAAAAAAACATTTAAAAAGTTTAAATGTAACAAAATGTAAATTGAGCTGAAGGACTGTTTCTTGTCTGTTCTCCCACCCCATCCTGGTAGAGTCTGTAGGCTGATGCAGTGCTGTGCTGGAGCTCCAGCAGGTCCTTGAGTAGGCTGGGAGGAAAATGTGGGAGTTGCATTAAACCACCTGAGATGGAATTTACTGCCAGTACAGCCAACAGCCACATTTAACCTTTGGTATGTCATTGTAACACACAGTGTTTTAGGAGTGTTAATTATTATTTCTGGTACCCTAATCAGGGAATGTGTCCTGTCAGCTGTTGTGGAAACAAATCAAAAGACAGTCCTTTCCCTACCCAGCACAAAAAGAAATATGTTTTCTGCTTAATTTCTACTTAAAAGGGAAATGATTTTGAAGAACTCATCTTTTTGTGTGTGTGTGTATTGTTACATTTTATTTTCCTTCATCCCCTGTTACGAGAATCTTCTGTGTATCTAAATCCTTAAAATAATGGTAGCTGGGAAGGAAAGAGTAAGGCCAGGAATAGGTTTCAAGCGCATATTTACAGCTGCCTTCAGAGCATCCTGTTTTCTTCAACACCGAGTCTGTTCTCTATGAATCAGACCTTTTGTAGATGGAGGCACCTCTCTGAAATGTCCAAGGTTGAGAAGGTTTCTCTGTGTGTGTATGTGTGTATGCAGATTGTCCATCAAAACTGTGACTTTTGTGATTGTTTCGCACTACTGCTTTCCAGCGGTTTGTTTTTAAAAGGCTTCTTGTTGCAAACCATTAACGTTGGTGGGCTCAGCCACTGCTCCTGTGCAGTGCGGAGGAGTGGGAAGAGGGTATGACTTTGCAGAAACATAGGGTTACCTCCAGCCACAGAAATCAGGCTGTAAAAATGATGAATATCTCTCTTCTGTCATCCATAGATCTGACAGTTTTGTATAACTTATGAATTAAACATCTGGGAGGTGTATATGTATTTTTTTCCCTTTAACAGTCACCAAAACCGAGGCAGATAAGCTGTTGAATAATTTTCAGTTATCCAGTAACATTGCAGCAAGTTTTGGGACCAGATCCCTGGAATGTCTCTCTTAACAGAAATGGCAGAATTGCCATTAGTGTTAGTGAGATCAAGGTGGCACCTGGTGCTGTGCCTTAACCACGAGACTTTAACCTTCAACTCCATGCAGAACAGACAGGACCTTTACCGCAGAGGTCTCATTGGAAGGATCCCGACAAAGTAAACAGCATGACACTTAATTTATCTACCCCAGAAACATGAAGGGCTCAGTCGACCTGATGGGATCTGTGGTTCCAGGGAGTCTAGGTATTTAAAACCTGATGCTCAGCCTGCTAAGCCATCCCCTGCAGCTTTCCTTAGTGCATAAGATATGAAAAAATCTCCTGTCCTGCAAAACAGATATTAAATTGGATACTCTTTCACCCTGCCATGATAAGAAACGCGGCAGAGAGAGGCAGGAAAATGGAATGCTGCTTAGAAAGAAAATATATTTGAATCTAACATAGAAATTGTTGAGATAGGAGGATTTTCAGTGCTAGTAGCAATACCCTCCGCAATGAGTTGCTGAAAATTCAACTTTCCCTGTAGTTTTTGCACTGGATTGTGAATAAAAATGGTTGTGATTGATGAAGCGTTTGGTGTCTCACTGTAAGTTGGTCAAGAGGGACTTCTAAATCACCCAAATGAAATATTGCATTATCATGAACAGTAATATGTAACTGTTAAGTATGCCGTTGCTTATCATAAGCTCAGGCTCCTTTGGAGCTCTACCCAGCGAGAAATCTCTGCGAGCGTTGGAGCAGAGAGCCTCTGCACGGCCCGGCAGCGCCATGGGGCTGGGCCCATCCCCTCCCAGGTGGGACATGCTGAATTTGGAAGGACCATTCTGCTGTGCTCGAGGCATTGCCTGCATCTTCACAGGGAGTTTGCAGGTCAGCTGAGGCAACAGGGGGAAGGGGAGGCTGCTTTGGGGTTTTGTTTGTCTTTAAAAAAAGAGGCTGGAAGGAGGAAAAAGCAATATACCTTTGTTTGCTGATGGGCATGGACCTATTAGATGTGGAAAGCCTTAGCGATAAATTACTCCCACCTGTATGGGACTTGTTACATAGTTGTACTGCATATGGGTTGTTTGGGTTTTTTTGCATAAAGCTTTTTACCAGTACTGTGCATAGGATAATAGACAAGAAAACAAAGTTGATGTTTCATGGGAAATCAGCAAAATAGAATTAAAAAAAAAAAAAAAGTAATTTCTACTTTCTTTACTGACACAAAGAAAGAGACTGAAGTTGTTCCTATTTAGAAGTCTGTTTTGTTTGTGTTTTTTTTAAAGAGTAGAGTAACCCACACCTGTTGAAAAGCCCTGTTGTTCCCAATACAACTAAATGCCAGCCCAGTTGGACTGAAGTTTTCTATGTCCAGAACTTTCCACCAAGACCTTGCAGCCGTTTCTCAGAAAAGGATTAGAGAAATGGATGCTGCCTGGCTGTGTGAGAACACACTTAACACCGGTTAGCCAAGCAGCCGTAGGATTTTCCATGTTTTAGGGCTGAAATGGGGAGGGAGGTCACACTGAAGTTGGGGATTTTGCTTTGGATGTACCTGCACAACTTCATCTCAGGTTGGCCAAGATATGGGTCTCCAAAAGTGTCCCAAACTGGACTAAACACTATTTCGTCTGTAATGGACAGAAAATGTAGGCAATCCCCGCCGTGAAATAGGTGACATGCTCAGGCAGTTATGGTTCCTTTCTCTCAGGCCTCCTTGTCCCTGTCTGCTCATTTTCCTGCTACCTGAACTGGTGATGTCTCCTCTCTATTCAAATCAGGCAGCTTCCTCTGCCCCTGCCTGCCAGCTGGGTGTCAGAGAGGAGGAGGAGGCAGTAGGTGGGGAATGGTGCCACCCACCTACCTCCCACTGAAGTCTCTTACCTGCTTGTTTTCATGTCTGTGCTCCAATGCTCGGTGGCTTCTTGAATAAGAGGTGTGGTCAGGGTTGCTCCCTATGGTAGATCAGTGATGTTCCCTGTCTGTTTTCAGGATTATCTTCGGTATTTTGGAATAAGCTCTTTGCCAGAATTTGGCCTGTGGCAGAATGTTCAGCACGGAAGAGTTCCATGCAAATGGTTAAAATTTGTCAAATTTACTAGTCACTGAAAACAAGGTAATTAAGATGGGACATGCTACCTTGAGTCGTGTTAGAGGTTGCACCTATAGGATACTACTATATGTGTGCATGCATGTGCACAGTGCCAGGAAGCTCTGTACAAGTGTGCATGTATCATATTATAAAATACTAATATCTTAAGCAGTGTAAAGTTAGAGGAAAGCCTTCCATGTGTGTTAGAGGCTAGGACCCTGCTGGGGTGAAGTAATATTGCATGGGGGTTGGAGAAAGAGGAAGATGCTCTTCTCTTGCGCTCATGTGGGATGCACCTTGCTGGTCGCTCCCGAGCGAGCATGAAGTCCTTCGATTTGGCTCCATGATGCCTCTAAGGTACGTAAGAAATGGCTCCTGTTCCTGCCGGACATATTGCCCGATCAGGTCAGAAAGTTGATATTCAGCGGCAGAGGAGAGGGAATTTTGTGGGCGCTAGCAAAAGGCACTGTGGGAACTTGCAGCTGCAGCCCTGGTTTTGCAGCTGGAGTTTTCATGCTAATGCAGCGAGGCTCAGCAGCACGGTGGCCTCTGCGTGGCCGTGGCCGTGGAACCTCCATTTGACAGTGTGCAGTATTTACAGTGCAGAGCAGCCGGCCCTGCCGTCAATCCCCCCATCAATAGTGATCTTAACTCGTGCACCCTAAACTGAAACAGTCATCGAACTTTTATCTGAATAGGAAAGCTTCAAGTTTTCTTGACAGAACAGATTCTGTGGCTACTAATTTATTACTGCAATTTAAGAAACAGACGTCTGTCTGACATGTGCCATGTAGTTCAGTAGGTCACTAGTGACATCATACTTAAAATCGTTATCTTTGCAAACTGTGCATTTTGTGTAAAAGCTTTTATTTATAGTCAGTCATTAAATTTGAGACCTGATATTTACTTTTCCTCTGATTAGGTTAAAGAGTGAATATGAACAAAAAGTACCCTCCTGTTACCACCAAGCAGTTTACAAACTGTGCGATTCACATGAAGCCTTTTTAAAGGAATTATGTTAAACCATTATGAGCTTAAATGCTATGTGTTAATAAATTTGGTTTTTGCTCTGCTGAGACTGGAGTCAACACCGATTTATGTCACAAGGGGTATATTTTATTTCTTTCTGGTTCCTTATAGGTTCTTGTGCTCATCATGGAGCAGGTAAAGCCTGTGGTTAGTGCTGGAACTGTTAGACTCGCAGAGAAGTGCCGCGTTACTGGGATGATGAGACTTTTGGAGGGGTTGTTGAGTTGCCTCTGTTGGTCTGCAGTTACAGTAGCAGGAGTACCAAGGTAGTCCAGGTTCTTGTCCATGTTTTGAGCATTTTCTTGGGCCAAATTCTGAATCCTGTTGCCCAGCCGTTGACGTGATGCGTGTTTTACCCGAGGCAGGGGCCTGCTAATGTGATAAGGTGCTTCTCTGTAGAGCATGAGCCACTGTAAGCCCCATAGGAGGTCCCCAAAGGATGTACTAAGCTGCACCGTAGGATGTCATCGCCAAATCACCTGTGATCTGCTGAGCCATAAAACCTACTGGCCACATCTTATGTGTCAACACAGAGCCAAAGAGCCAGAGACAAAAGCTCTCTTCAAGGAACAAGTTCATGGGGTGTGCATGAACTCTTCTCCCACCTTCTCCCATCCTCCCCTCTAGCTATCTTCTCTTTGATGTCAAATGCCTCTACCCGCAGCCATGCTGGATATGATGTTTTATGAGTGCTTAAAAATAGTGAACATGAGTGCGGGTAACTTTTCTGCACTTGGTTTCTCTGTGGAAGTACCAGAGCGGTTCAGGGTTGCCCCCAGCCCAGCAGGATGGGCTGGGACCTGAGCCCCCTCCCTGGGGAGGCCAGGGGCTTCTTGCTGGGCTGCAGAGCACTCTCCCTCTGCATGATGGTTCATGAAGGGAGAGAAGAACCCTTCAAAATCGAGTGGCTGTTTAATAACTGTAATGAAAATGATTTTTGACCAAAAATTATGTATTACCAGTTGGCTAAGCTGCATGGTATACTTTCTTAATATTAGATAGGGCTGACTTGTTTTTTTCCCCCAGACCTTACTGCTAAGATCACTGGCCCATTTCAATTTTTATTGAAACAAATAAACCCAATAAAAACACTTATGCTGAGAGCTGAAGCTCCACTGTAAAAAAAAATAAAAAAATTACTCTGTATTGAATTTATTGATTTATTTATTTACTCCAACTGGAAAATTGAGTATTGTGTTAATGTATTTTATAAGAATCACAGTGCTCGATGAAATGGCTAATTTATTTTAGCGTATACATAAATAGCTAGCAATTTTCAGTGAGACAGGCTAATGAAAATGATGCTATGAAATTGTCTATACTATGAGGAGTGATGGAGTCAAGTTATTATTGGTTGAGTGCTACGACGTAGTGAACTGGCCATCATGTCTTTGAACTTTTGAACTGCTACTTGGTCGTGTGATTTATTGATTTTGATATTGGCCTGTTAAGTTAACTTTTTATTTTTGTTGGGGGAGGTTGCACATGCGGCATAGATGAGGAAAGCGCCGTGTAATTTTATAGATGTTAAACAAGATGGTTGAAAAATTTAAAGCGCGTTAACAGAGCAGGCTCACGCCACGTGGGAAGGCAGAGAGAGATGCTTGTAGGTACCATTAGATGTCAACACTGATGTTCTGATTGCTGCGGATTAGCTGAGTACAAGCGAGTTTGGCAGGGTAAGTGTGCATCATATTTGTCAGAGAAACGTTGCCTTTGTTCTAAATTAAGCGCGTGATCTCATAGCAACTTTGTTTGCCTATCTACCTTAAACCTCTCCTCACGGCGTATCTTATCACGCCGGTGCCTGGTACAGGCAGAGAGCATCAGCGATCTCTTTTGTCAGCCCTTTCCAGAGGAGCGCTCCATTTTGCCAGCCGTTGAGCGGCAGAGGATGCTAACTGGTGGTGCAAACAGTTCTACAGCCTGCGTTGGGCTGTTGCACCGGAGAGCTGCCCCCGTCTGCCCTCACCACGACGTGCAAACTCATTTCATCTTCAAGCTGTAATTCCCTCGCAGGCTGGCTGCTAGTGCCGAGCCTCGGCACGCAGCGCTCGCCAGCAGCTGCCTCATCCCTCCCTGCGAGGAGATGCTACACTTGTTGTTCTTGGTAATTTGCTCAGGACGTGGAATCGAGGTATTAAAATAATATTCTTTGACTTAAAGAAGAATACTGCAGAACTTTTCTCTTAACCGTGCTGGTAGGGGAAGCTTTGTATGGTGACTGCTCTGAGCTCTGTTTCTGATTAAACCGAATAACTTGACACCTGCATTTTACAATTTGCTTAAAGTGCTTTATCCTGTAAACCTAGTGATTTCAAAGCTTTAAAGCCAGCAGACTTGCAGGGGTTTGCACAACTTAGCTCATCCCACCAGTTCGCCGCAATTGTGTAAAACACCACTGGACTTTTCTAATCTATTTGCTCCCCTGCTTTCAAAATCGCAATTTTCATGCCTATCCTCCCCATCCCCACTCACCCCGTGTTCTGCCGTGGGGCTCGGAAATGCACGCGGACATTATTGTATTTTTTTTTTTTTTCAGTGATTAAACTGGATTTGGATGTTAAAAGTGCTCCCCCTCCCTCTGTGACCCAAACCATTTTCAGCAGCCTTGCATCTGAGAAACTGGGAAGCTGGTACCACTTGCCTCCTCCCCACCCCAGTTTCTCCCCCCTCCTCTTTCTATTTAATTTTTTTATTTTATTTAAAAAAAAATGATGGCCTGTTTAAGCCAGAAAACAAAACTAGCGGGAAAAGGCTAAAAACAGGACTGACACCAACACTATTAGCTGGGGGGGGGCGGGGGGGGGGAAGAAAAATTTCCATTTCATTGCAACTATGTTATTGTTTACTTTGCCATACACATCCTAATATGGTTACCTCCCTGTCAAAGCGGCCGAGCCGGGCTGAGGGGCCCCCTCGGGGAGACGCTTCCAACTGCTGCTCAGACAATAAGAAACAAACGGCGCAACTCCACAAAAGGGCTGCCCGGAAAATAAGTGTCAAATAAATCCTGCAGAACTCTTCCTTCCCAGCACCCGGCCCCCCCGTATGTAACCTGCGCGCTGCCCGGCGGGGCTGGGGGGGGGGCGGCGGGGCGCGCTGGACGCGGGCGGCTCCGTGGATCATCCCGCGAGTGGGGAAGGGGGCGGTGGGACGGTTGTGGGGAGGGGGGGGGGGTGGGGGGGAGAAGCGCGGAGGGGCCCCCGCGGCGGGACGGCTCCGCGCCCGCGCAGCGCCAGGTGCCGGCCGGCGGAGCCCCCCGGGCCGCCCCGCTGCGCGGCGGCGGCGGCTCCCGCGGCGGTGCCGGTTGTTATCTGCAGCGCCAGAACAAAGGTAGGTTGTTCAACTCCGCGCTCCGGGGGAGGGACAAGTTATTTTTGGAGGGTTGTCTTCCCAGTGCATGACTGGTTGACCTAAAAGGAGAAGGGAGGAAAAAAAAATATATATTTAAAAAAAAAAAAAATCAAACCACCAAACCCCTCGGTGGAGTCGAGGAATGAGCGGGCGTGCAGGGGAGCAGCTTTATGGAGCGTAGTTTTATTTTTATGCAACTTAAAGAAGCCGGATCCCCCTCCCCCCGCCCCCCCCCCCCAAATGCCCTGCTATTTCTAGAAAATTTGCGTTGCTAAAATATCTTAATCTGTGAGCTCTATTTTATTCTTTTAAATATTGATTTTTTTTATTTTATTCTTTTAAATATTGATTTTTTTTTTTTTGCATTTGTGATTTTATGTGCACATATTCCTCTTAGCAGCTATGAATTTCTATGAATTCTAAATAAGCTTTTCTAGGGATGAAACGTGAGGGGTATTTTTACACGAGGATTTCAACTTTTCGGTTGACATAATCTGAAGGTGCTGCAGTCTTTTCTGCGACTGTCCAAGTGCTTCCGTGCCCTGCAAGGAGTTATCACATTTCTTAAACCATCCCTTTATGTCATCTTTTTTCTTTCTTTTTCGTTTTTTTAAGCCTATATGTTATTCAGCTTCAGTGCATGCTTTTCTTTTCCTGCAAACTGAAAGGCTCTTAGGTTTTGCTGTGTTTCTCGGTTTGTTTTGAAAACATAGGAAAATATTAATACAGAGCAGTAAAAAAGAAACAGTGGTGCGCCTTCCGTTCAGGGGAGTCGGCAAACCTGTCCACTTTTATGCCACGAAGTACAGAGAGCAAATCCATAATTCAGTGCAAAAGCAAATGAATTCATGGTGATAGATACGATGGGTATTATGTAACTTAATAAGAAATACATTTTTGATCGCAGGAGCGGACGCTGTGCTTGTAGGTATAAATATCAAATCTAGGTAAGTCTGTGGAAGAGCACTTTTCTTCCAGGCTGTATTACGCAGCATTGTCGTCAATCCCTAATTCTTACAGGATTTTGGAAGGGAAGCAGCTTCTTCTTAAATTGAGTATCATTCACAAAATCTTTTAAATACCTGTTGTGTGCTCAGTTGCTTAATTGGCTCTCCCTGACTCTGCTGCCTGCCTTCCCCATTTGTTATGGGATCTCTAGTTTTTTTGGTTGTTTTTTTTTTTTGTGTTTTTTTTTTTTTTTCCCCAGGAAGTCTCAGTTCCAGAGCAAACCTGGATAGCTAAGCTTTTCTTTCTTTCTTTTTCCCCCCCCTTAAAATATTATTTTTTACATATTCATGGAGTTTTCTTTTCTCTTTTTATTTATTTTTCTGTTGAGCTGTGCAGCCTGACCTGTGCTAATCAGAAGCTCTTTTTAAAATGTAAGACTAAGTCAGATAATGTAAATAAACTTCTGTGCACCTAAACTTTTATCTTATAAAACTGGGATTGATTTTTGTTTAAAAAAATACATTGCAACTCAGTAGTGCTAAACACAAATAAACGTGTTTCATAAAGTCAAAAGGTGTCTTTTTAAACACATTTCTAGTTTTTGCTTTTTGGGCCGTGTAGGGGATGATAGGAATTAGTAGCCTTTAATTAGACGTGGAGATATTCACATTTTACAGGGATTTATGTTAGAACATGGAATGGCGGGTGGCTTGTTTCCTCATTATGAATACTCCCTGCACATAATGAGGTTCATCATTAGTTGATGGAGTGAATTTGCCCTAGCTCTACCTTGAAAGGCACATAATTTACATACTACTTCAGAGCTTAGGCTTTAATGGATTCCTCGATGAATAAAATGAAAAGCTACTTTCTTTAAATTTTTGAACAGTGTTTTGATAATACGGATTTAATAAGACATTCAATTTCCTTGTTAAGTATATTTGAAAGTGCATTCCCAATTTTAGCACAAGATACACTTCCCCATGTCGCTTCCTATAATATTGGGTAATACATAATCAAATATATCAGTGTAAACATTTTGGGGGACTTTGGGGATTATTTTACTGTGCGTGTGCAAGGTGGCAGTGGGCTCCTCTGGCCTGGTACTTTATGGTTCCTACCAGCCCCAGGCGTGCTAGAGCTCACCTGTACTGTTGAAATACCGGGGAGCTGGCTTGCTCCTGTCTTAAAGCTCATTCTGTCAGAGGAGTGTTTTAACTGTATATTTACTGTGTACCTTTGCAGTGATGGATCTATGGAAATGTGTTGCTGTCTGTCAGGCTGACAGTGACAAACCCGCCGGTCCCACCTCCCTATTTATTTTAATGAGAGGAGAACAGCAAAAACTTCTCTGGTGCAGTTCCACCTCTGAAACTGCTGTGTAGATATGATTAGATTACAGTAAATTGAATTGCAGGCTGCCTAATGTGTTATCATGTCATCGGCTTACTCCAGCCTGGGTCTACAGGGTAGAGTTAGCAAGACTACTTCTTCTTCTTCCTGTCTCACCCTCTCCAGGTGTGGGGGTGTGGGTGGGTGGGGGCCGTGGTGCCATGTGTGTCCGGTGCAAGGGGCAGGCTGGGCACGGCCAGCACTTCTCCCTCTGACACTTGCCACTGCGGCAGAGGAGTCGGAGAGGCAAAAAATACGAAGCGAAGGCTTGTTTTGATAGAATGTTTTATTACCTGAAAACGATGAGCATATATTAACATTAATAGAATAGTCTGTGTCATTCTTTTTTAGGCAATTTACCTCCGCTGCAGACCTGTCTGCTTCAAAATCTTTCTCTGTTCTAAAACATATATTTGTTTAGGGAGTTTTCATTGAAGTGTACATGACAATTACAGCTGTTCATTAACAAAATTGGGTATTTGTTTTAAACTTTAACCAATCACTTTGATATGCTAATTATGGTGTAATTTAATTTGAGCCCTGTAATGATGATGCCGTTATTATGGACATAAATGATGCAGTTAAGCTGAGAGTAATCTCATTTGCATACTGTACATGCCAGTAAATTAAGCCCTTTCTTCGACTGCTTCAGCTTTAATTTTCCACTTCTTTTCACACAGCGCCTTTTCAGCCAGTCTCTTATAAGCCCACTTTGTAATAGTGCTGATGACTGTTTGATGTGGAGAGTTGCTGCACCACAATAATGCAAGACACAAGATGTAACATTTAAAGGATTCATTATCTTACTGAGTGTTGCTTTAAGAAGCTGGGATTAACAAGGGTGGAAGTGTCCTCTCCATGGAGCGGTGCAGGTCTTCCCAGAAACGAATGCAAGCTTTATTTTTCCCCGTTTTTCCTGGTGCACCTTAATAGTTGAAGGGGTTCAGTAAGGCCTCACGGTGTTTTTAGCCAGAACGCTGACAGAGCCCTATAGTACAACACAGAGGGTTTGACCTCTGTAGGATATTCTATGATGCTCCGCTGTTGCAGAAAAGTTATCGGATGTGATTTACGGTATTATAGGGATGGGACATACCACATTATTTCTCAGATTGGGTATGGAGGCTCCAAATCTACCTATGTGAAATACAGCAACACAAAATTGAAGTCTGCATTATTGGTTTTTTTCATACTATTTAATCCCCAATTTCTCCTCTCGTGGCCCCTGCATGAGCTGAACTTAGTATCAGGTTAATTCTTAATTTAAGTATTAAAGAACGGCATCCATGTGTTGTTACACCAGCTGATACTAGTGAAAACCTGGGTTTTGAAAGCATAAAGTCACCAAAATCAAGCAAAAATGAATTGTGTAAGTGCTGATTTAAACGGTTAATCTTTTCCGATTTACCATGTTGTCATTGAGCTGAAGTATTCTCATAACACTGTGGCATACAAAGAAATCATGTGAAATAAACAGGGCTCTTTTTATAGCTGCTTACTATTATGGTTAGATATTTTCATAGTTTAATACCTCTGGAAGTAAAGCCTGTCTCAAGTTTTTAGCAGCAGTTGGCCTCTCAGAAAGCCATTGTTGTGTGGGTAACCGAGTTAACTAAAGATCATTATTAAAACCTTGCAATCCTTTCCTTACACAGGGTCCCATGACCAAAAATAGCTTGTGCAGTTGCCCACAAACATGCAAGTTAATAACTTCCTGGGTGAATAGTGTAAAAACTGCCTATTTCCAAAGCACGCACGTCACCCCTGCCTCCGCCCCTTTACGGTACGCAGCAAACAAATGGGAGGGTCTGCTGTTTACCAACTGTCCAGCATTTAATGAGACTTCAGTTTTTATGGTTCTCGCCTACACTTGGTCTCAGTTCTGCATTTCTCACATGCCATTTTGTTTTCCAGCAGCCGTTCCTTGGTAGCCTGACCATGCACATGTGCTGGTTGTGGCCATGCTGCCTCATGGCAATCTAACTGCCCTGCTGTATTTGTACCCTGCATTTCTGAGTCAAAACCAGGATAATCATTCCCAGCAAACCTACTGCTCTAGCCACCAAGTATGCTAGCATGTAGGATTTCAGTTCCCCATGTATACCTCTTCCACACATGGCCAGTGCAAGGAAGAGCATCCATGGAGACAAGGACAAGTACAGAGCATGTCATGGTTCTTGGCTTTCACGGAGCCCTTGCTTTTTACCCATAACACAAGAGTTGAGATGGTGGCATGTGGCAGATGGTTCTTCAGGGTGGACTACATCAGAGTGCAAGGCCACAACTTGGGGTCCACCTCTGAAGGAAAATGTGCCCAGAAGAGGAAAGGCTTCCCTAGTTCCTTCTCTGAGGCAGTCAGCCTAGACATGGGGTTCAAACATGAGTGTACATGGGAGACAAAACCCCGCAGCCGTTCCCTTGCCCTTTGTGCTCAGAGCCCTGAGCTACTCAGGTAGCTGATGAAACTGGGAACAAGCTGACTCCACCCAAGGGCATGGGGAGAGAAAGGGTTTCTCACAACACAGGGCAATGCAGACCAAGCTCTCCCCAGGAACTTGGAAGGTCAAAAATACTCTAGTATAATGTTGGAAAATTCCAGCCTTTAAAGTTAATGAAAAAAGAGTTCTTGACATTATCTATTTTAGCAGCATCCCTATGGTTCAACCCTTTCTCTATCTATCTAAAGATAATATATGTGTTGCTTTAGGATGTTATAGGCTGCAAAGGTGTTGTGTCTTCAGCTTCCATAGGAATGAGTATGCTGAGCATCTCCCTCTTGGGTCGTGGAGAGATTTCTGGCCCAGGCAGATAGATGACGGTAGAATGGACTGAGAGGTGGGGTAAGAGAATCTTTATTGGTGCTTTTTAGCGTTCCATGGATGTAACGGCAATAGAGTGTACTGTGCAGAAACTTCAGTGTTAATCTTCTTGATAGATAAAACTATTTGTTCCAAAGCGATTTCAATACCTTGCCCTTAAAGAAGCTATGTTGTAAGGGCTGTCTTCACAAAGGAGGTTTCAGGCATAGTTTTTCCTACCCTCCTTGTCCTAATGAAACACATACCCTTCCTCCTTTCACAGGACCTTTTAAGTTTATTCTGGGTAAAGAAACTCGTTTATGAAGAAGATTTTCCCCGTATCATCCTCCCTCCCTCCCTCTTTAATCTGATCCTGGATTGCAATTTTCAGTAAGTTTCTCCTTCCACACTTTCCAACCCATGAACCTTTTCAGCCCAATCAGGTGGGAAATTAAAAGTGATACCCGTTCAGATGATGTACTGTGCAGCCCTGTTTGAGCGTTTCTGTGTAATTCAGGATTGCTGGTTTCAAAGAAGTTTTTCACATTGGGTAATGGTAGTTCTCTGCTGAAAGTTATTTCGGAGAGTTTTGAGCTTTATGGGAGATGGACCTCTCATTTTACAGCTTTGTTTACAAACAGCTTTATTATTGTTATTATCCTTTTCCAGCAAACAAGTGTTTCTTCACAGAAATACTTTTGGTTGAGAGCAAAGCCACTGAACCTCTCTCTAGAATTATAACTACAACAGATTAAAGAGTAATTTATCATATGCTAATATACTTACCCCATCAAAGTCATGAGCGTCGAGACATAGAATCAAAAATAGACCTCTGATCTCTATCTCTGTAATGCTTTTCAGCATAGAACCTCTCATCCAGAGACAAAGCTCTAGGAAGTTATATTTACCAATAGTTAAGGAAAAGGTTGTCCGTCACTGAAATTACCCAAGTGCCAAACCGTTGCCCTTCCAAGTCGGACTGAACCAAGTTGACTGCAAGTTTCGGAGTGTGAAGATTCCCTGTTCCGTGCTTGTCAGTTTGTTCCTATTTGTAAATACATCTTTTTGTGGCTGTATATGGCGGACGGATATCTGTGATGAGAAACCATCAGATATCTGTGATGAGTATCTACAGATGCTTTGCTTTTCCAGCATGAGAGACCTTCCTAGTAGTTCCTAGTGGCAGGCAGCTAGCTCACCTGGAGAACACCCTGGAAGAGGTGATGTTTTGGAAGTCCAGGTGAGTCTGCCCATTGCTACTGGTCCTGAGCGTACGCAAAATAAAATATTACAAGTCAAGTAGCTGTCAGGGTTTCTTTAATGTGTAAGCCTTTAGTTCTTTTGGCTGCACATGTCCTCTTCCAGCAGCAGTTTTTCCTATGACTGGAGAATTTGAATGTCTGTCTAAACTGGCTGAGTGGACAAAGCAATGTGATGAAATCGCGTTGAACAAACATGCTTCAAGCAGAAGAGTGAAGTCTATCAAGCAAAGCCATCAGTAGAAGGACACGGGACAAACCATGTGCTCAGCCCTTTACTTTGCTCCTGTTATCCCTGTACCACCTGGGGACTATACGGAGTAGTGGTATAGGTGCACGCACGCGGTGTGGTCACTGGCTCATCCCTGTGACGTATGCCTGATTCAGGTGCGAGTCTTCAGCTCTGGTCGTATTTAATTTGGCTTTGCATTGGCTTCTCCTCCAAATAAAACACTTACCCTAAGGATGGCCTTTCAAAAGACCATGTTCTTTTTCCAAAGAACTGCAAATTCTTGAGCTGGGCTGCTTATGTAGTTTCCTGAGACCATCACTTTGAGGAAGCTGACTGAAACAAATGCTGCTTTCAGGTGCATGGCCTAAATCAAAAGCAGCTCTGAGTTCTGTGAAGTTCGTCAGGGTTTTACCATTATTAACAACCACATGGTCCCAGGCAATGTTCCTCTGTTTTGCATGGGTGAAGGGCAGTGTCTGCTAGCCCTGTGCTCTTCTGCCGCAGGGATACAGCGTGCAAAGGCCAGCCACAAGCGAGGAGAGTTTCTTGATGTGGCTCCAACAAGTGCATGCTTGGTGGCCAAGGCTAGAGCAGTCAGCGATGAGGCAACCTGTATCGTCCTCCTTGCATGGACGCCTGTGCCAGCTGGGGAGACTCGCCTGTTTCTTTGCAAACAGAATTTACCCTTGGACTCTGGGAGGAACAAGAAGGCTATGTCTGAAAAGTTTCCTAGGCTTCACACCGAGGTAAGGCTTGCCGTGTATGTTCAGCAAAGCTTAGAGACCCATAGTTCAGCTCTTCCAGCTGCGGGGTGTTTCTCGTGTTTGTTGGTGCAAAGACAAGACTGCAAAGACAAATTTTGTCTTTTGCAAAGACAAGATTGAGTCTGGGTGGATGCACTACGGGCTGGATGAAGGAAGTCCATATAAAGGAATGAGCAGTCTTTCCCAGCAAATGGGGAGCTTTATATTGCTTTTACAATGAAACAAATATAAAAAGGAAGAATGAAATGATAATAAGCTAAATTGGTGCCAAATGTACAGGATTCCATGGGTGTGCCGGGAAGGGAAACCCAGCTCCTGTAGTTTTCCCTTGGAAAATGACTCGTTCTGTATTTAGAACCCCTGTGCAGGATAACCATATAAATGTGGTTAAACGGCATAGGATTCTGATCAAAGGGGCAATTACAAGTAATAAAATAGGAAATATAATTATTGGTACCATTTCAGATCTTATAGCCAGGGAGAATCTTAGCAGCTAGATGGAGAAAAAGCCTTAACATTAAGAGGAGAAAAGAAAAAAACCCGCCAGATTTCAGCTTTTGGGGCTATATAGAAAAAGACAGTTGAAAACTAAAGATATATTTCCTAGAATCTTTGAATTCCCAAATAATAATTAGGGGTGTTTTGAACAACCTAATTGTTGTCTGAGCTGAATCACAGCAGAAACTGAATTACCAACTTCTGCACAGGAAAATTTACCAAAGTTGGAGCTGTAGCTGGGTTATTTTCACCAAATGTCCAGCACATATGCTGTGCTTGCTTTTATTGTTCACCGTTATGGTGTCACGTCTCGCTAGATTGTGCTTTGCCACACACCTCCACCCCCTAACAAACTGGCCCTATATATGCATGTAGGCAGAATATAGGGAATTAAGCTGTGTGACAGTGAACTTCTGGGGTTTTTTATATGCTTGACAAATGTTTTTTAAACATGGTATAAATACATTGTACAGTAGAGTTGAAGTGTTTGAGGGGCACGTTTTACTCCCAAAAGAAATGTGTGTATTTTGGCTTCGTATTCCTCTGTATTTTTTTTTTCCCCTAAAAGAAATATGTAATATTTTAGCAACACCTATGTTTAGATAATGCAGGTTTGGACAGTATTCTCCTCTGTATGTTGTAGAGTTCCTACCGACACGCCTGGACAAACCTCACCACCTAAAACCCTCAGGCCAGATTTTGGCATTTGGTGTCCTCAGAGGGAGGGATTGTAGCTGTTAATCCTGTAATAGTCAAATTCTTCAAGGTAGCATCTTCTGTCCTCCCACGGGTTAGATCCTCAGTTTTACCTGACAGCGTGAATATTTCTCTTCAAAGGCAACATAAGCCCTTCTGCAGGCTCCACTCATCCTCACTTCCCCTCGCTGGATCTTGCCCAGGCACTTCTCTTCTTCCTCGGCCTTTTTTGTTGTAGCCATCTTCTTCCTTTCAGGTTCCTTGGAGAAAATACTGTATTTGTAAGGGTCCGTCCCTCCTAAACCCATTCCCTGTGGTCTGCCTGCCTTGCTACAGATGCCTCTCTGGAGAAAGGGCGAGGGCAGCCAGGCTGATCCTATCGCTCTTCAAGATCCCGAGGTCATGTGTTTGGTCCCCTTGCAGATACGCTGATGCCTATTTAGAGTCAGACATGTAAATATTCCGCTCAAAAATAATAATAATAAAAAAATCTCATGGCTGAGTTCCTCCGAGGAATGGGAATGTCAGCGGGCATTGGCTCTCACCTGTTTTGATAAGGCATTGCATTTTCAGCGGGTGTTTATAAGCTCCAGATACTTGGGATGAAAATAGCTTCCCCATCCTGTTCCCTTTCCGTGGGTGAGTGAGTGGCTCAGAGGCATGGTAAGGGACATGGGCGCTTTATCCCACCTCCTCCCTGACTTTTCCAGTTATGTTAGCTAGCGACCAGTAAATGCTTCAATACGCACTTGGCCCCATCAGACCCATCCATGTGTTAAACTCTGCGGTGAATGGGGGCCTTAGCCTCCCTGTGCCCTACGAGCTCCAGTGGTAACAGCTCATCTACTTCATAGAGCTGTTGTAAGCCCTACTTAACTCATGGTTGTGAGGTGTCCCTCAGATATATGGGCCATAAGAAATGTTGTGAGCTTTTGTTTTTCACCTGCAGGGTAGAAGCTCTCCTTCCCCCTGTGCAGCCGAAG